>NW_017728906.1:136101089-136158305 GCF_001723895.1 Crocodylus porosus
ATCTGTGGATGCATGACAGGGTACGGTTGGCCTTCTTGACTGCCTCCCCACACTGCCGGCCCATGTTCATCGTGGAGTCAATGACGACTCCAGGATCCTTATCCTTTTCCGATATTAAGATCATGCCTACTTTCCAAGGCATAGACTGGATAGAGCTGAAGATATGCTCTATCACTTTTGATGAAGCTGGCCACTGGGCAGTCTTCAGGGCAAAATCTGTGTCCATATGGTGGGATGATGGTGGAAGCCTAGTGTGCTCTCTTTCTAGGCACCTAGATCTTAAAATTATGGATATCCAGTGGGCCAGCTTCAACAGGTGTAGCATGCCTTCAGCCTTTTCTGAAGCAAATGCCAGTAGTTATGGCACTATTTGAGGAAATAGGAGATTCAGGTTCTTAGTGACAGAAGTTGTAATTTAAAACTGCTCCCTAACTAATAAGACTACAGAGGAATTAGAAGATGGTCCCTGAGTCATGTTAGGTAGTTAGAGAGACTAAAGATTTGCAGAAGCTGACTTACTGCTGAACAAATAAAACTATTTAGTACTTCTCATTCATTCATGCCTTTGTTTTTTGAACTTGGTGATCACTACATGGTAAATGAGAAAGAACTAGAAAGAATTTGAGTTCGAAACTGAAGTTGGAAACCGAGAGTAAGTGGAGTGATGCAGGAACATAGAAGGACAAGGGCTTCTGGCAGCAATCTGCCTGCACAGCTAAGTATAAGTACATTTAGTCATGCAACCTCCTCTTGCCTTTCTGATGTTGGGCAATATAGCAGAGAACTGGAGGGCATTCAGAAAAAAGGTCTAAGTGGCATCTAGCAGTCACAGGGAAAAAAGGGAAAAATAATAAAATAAAATCTTCAATTGTCTTGCATACTGTGGGGAAGGAACCCTATAAACCCTGTTTATACCACATTTACCTTTGAAAAAGTCAAAAACTGAAGTTATAAAATGGTCCATATTTGAGGACTACTACATGCCAAAAAAGAATGAGACTCTTGGAAGACATAAAACTTCAATATTCAAATAAACAATACAACAAAGTATAGATCAGTATATTACTGAACTAAAGAAACTGATTAAGAACTGTTATTTTGGGAACTTGACAGGACCCCTGATTAGAGACAGGATTATATGTGGCATGCCAGCCCCTGCACAATGAGAAATGCTCTTATGCAAGTGTGGGATGGTGGAGTATGTGGAATATGAGCACGTAGAGCTCATGGCAATGGGCTGTTTAGAAGTAGACTGGTATGGTATCCCTCAGCCTGATGAGATAGGATGGTAGGGAGTGTTGTGGGGTCTGCCTAGCATAGACCGGATGAGATAGTTGATGACCAGCAGAGGAAGGGGCACTGGAGAAGCCCCATCCATGCCTATAGCCTCTCAGAAACCCTGACCTCCAGCTGATCCCAGTTCTCCAGTGGGGATGGATGGTTAGGGGACAGGTAAAGCCCCATGTAGAGCAGTGAGCCTGTGCTCCAGCAAGTTTCCTGGAGCTCAAGTAGAAGAAAGGCCACCTCCCACCCAGCACCCATTATCAGGTCAGAGCTCCTGACCCAGTTGACATAGGAAGCAGAAGCCACTGAGTAGATGGATCAGCAGGTTTTACCTGCACCAAATCACCTGGGGTCTGCATGGTAGCAAGCACATCATCATATGTTGATAGGACCACTTTTATGCAACAGTACCACTATACCTTTGAACAAGAAGCAAAGGAAGGGCAGGAGGGCAATGGTGTACGGTTGGCTCAATAGCGAGTAACATTAACACATTCCCTGCTGAACAGAATTGGCCCTTTCAGTTTCCAGTTGAGCTTGACCAGACACTGTGCAGAGGCATACAGCACCAGGAGGAACCAGAGAAAGTGGGACCAAAGTCTGATCAAGAGACAGGAGGGTCATTGGGGTGGATCATGTCTACCAGCACATACTTCAGGCACATCAGACAGCTTTTGCCATGCCCTTGTAGTCCATGCACAGCAGGAAGACTGGGCACCAGTTCCTCAAATCCCACTTATTGGGAAAGAGGGTAAGCACAGCCCTCTTGCTCAATATAGGCAGGTTCTCATCCTCTTCAGACAACCCAGACTCTGGTAAGGTCTGGGCCAAGAATGTCCCAGAAGATGCAGCAGAACTCCACATCCAGCCCATCAATACCTAACGCTTTGTTGGTGTGCATCAACTGAAGGGCATCCAAGAGCTCAGGGCGTCTTGATTACCCATGATGATCTCTAGCAGTCCCTTCTTGTCTTAGATTGAACTATTGGGTTCAGCAGATTCCCCATGCTTGAACAAAGGACGTACTCACAGTAGTTTTCACCCTTGCAAAGCTTTATTTAAAGATACTCACAGAAGCAGGTGATAGAACAGAGCAGAGAGGACAGTCACCTTACATCAGCCTTAGGTAGCAGCCACTACCCCACATAGTTCCCCTGGCCCTGGAGTGTCCCAATCTGGGGGATGTGACAACCTGTGCTGGGGCTCTCCACAAGTCAGGACTCTTGCCAGAGTGGAGGAACTCATGGCAACCCAAGAATATACAGCTTATATAGTCTGAAGTAAACAACATTATCCCAAGCTAGGAAAATGGGGATGAGTTGTGATCCAATGCAACTGGTGTTTATCACATTCTACTATCTAGGTTCATGGCTTAGTCACACTCACAGAGCAGGAGGCTATGTGCTGCTTCACCGGCCTCCTATGGAATCAGCATGCAAAACTTTTGCTATTAGCACAGCATGCAAAATTCTTGCTCTTAGCAAAGCTCTTACTATTATACTCCTACAGGACCTGATTGATTTTGTGATTGGTCAGAATCAACAAAAAAAGTGCTGCTTGAAGACCCTCACCCTGTCATGCAGCTTGTCGGGATCCATGAGCTGTTCTCCGCCAGGAGGCAAGTAATGTATTACTTGGCACCCCACATCTTCTCCAGGGCATAAAAGAAGTGGGAGCCATGGTTCATCTCCTGGAAGATATGGATCCATGTTCAGACAAACATACCATTGGTTCAGTGGTCATCTAGAGCCCAGAGCTCTTCCCACTTATCCTGACACTTTCCACAGAGGAACAGATTGTTTGGTCAGTATCCAGAGGCCTCTCCAGCTTTATAACCTCCCTTTTGAGCTGCTCCCTGGCCACCTTCCTTTGCAGGATTTGCCCCTGGGTGTAGTTGCAGCAAAAGATCTGGACACAGACATTCCATACATCCCAACATATCTGCACCAAGGGGAAGGCCTTCTGCTGCTTGCACCAAGTTATCTAGAACACCTAAAAGGATGCCACAAATCCCACATCCTCTGGAAGACTGTTTTTAAAGATCCAGCAGAATAACTCAGGTGCTCAGGCGACAATTGGCCTGAGTGTAGATAAGGTGGTGCTTGCTGACGAAGATCACCCTGATTCCAAAGGCATGGACTTGGATGATGTTCAGCAAGGAGATGTAGACAATTCTATCTAATCAGAAAGTGGTGTGGCTGCCATTCCTCTATCCTGACAAAGATGGTGGTATTGTCAGGGTGGTGGGTATACCAGATGCCCATTAGGGACAGGTCAGAGATTATTGCCCTCAGGACATCTGTGGCAGCCTGGCTTCATTCCCTGCCAGTGTGGTCCTGCACTTCCATGGTGATGCACAAGTCCCTGCTGAGGACCAAGAACTCCTAAGGGCTGGGTTGCTGGGACAGGTGGGTTGCCTGCTACTAGAACTGAACCATATCTAAGCCCTGAACAAGGGCACAGGTGTTGATCAGATTCAGATCAGGACCCACAAGTGAAGCATGTGGCTTGGCACCATCACAAAGGCCTGGAGGATCTCTGGATACAGGTGCAGGGAGAACAGGCTGGCCACCCCACAGGATGTCTCTGTGAGGTAGCTGAAGAAGACCATCTCTCCCCACTCCAGCTTTCAGCTGGCTTCAATGGCTGAAGTCACAGCACAAAGAACTCTTTCTCTGTGTGCCTGTGGCATATCTGGCATGTGTGGAGATCTTTCCTGCAGCTATGGACATTCAGGGTCCTGATAGTGAGCTACCTCATGGATAGGGGTATTGGTGGGCTTAGCTAGGGTTTTTCAGGGGGCAATGCCAGGTGCAGGGTCCGGCAACAACCCTGCCACCTTCTTATAAACATAAAAATCATTGTTGAAGCTGAGGACCCACTGGTAGTTCCTAGCCTTGCACTACTTGGGCCCCTTGCCCAAGGCACTCTGTGCCTTCATGGCATTGAGGATTTGGTGAAAGTTCCTGAATTAGTCCAGGGAGAGGTATACACTTTGTTCCCAAAAGGTCCAGGGAGAGGTGTACCTTGATCTCCAGAAACTGGAGTAATTCTTCCCTGGGGACCACTGTTACCAAGAGATCTGCAGGCTCCACAGAGCTCACAGACTCCAAGTCACCCTTTTCTTGATTGTGTGGATTTTTCCTAGGTCTTCTGGGGGACAGATGTTTCCCACTCCTCCATCCCAGTGGGGGCAGAGGCCCAATGGAACATATTTTGAACTTCCAGATCTGCTATATTTCCTGACACCAGCAGAAGTAGTGGTGCAGCTTCTTGAGGTTGGGGAGAGTAGGCACAGAGTTGGCATAGCAGAAGACAGGGGGAGTCCACCTCAGACTTCAGCCATAGAGTGGCCAGCAGCTGGGTTAGATCCAGGTAGGGGGAGTGGTGTGGAGTTAGGACGAGTTGGTGGTGGGGTAGTGGGGGTGAGAACACCCCACTACCTTCCTTCCTCTGCCAACTCCCCCCACCCTGCCTTGAAACCCTGCTGGTGGTTGTGGCATGGCTTCCCCTGAGCTTGTGGAAAGGCTCCATACTGGTGGCAGTGACACTTCTCAGGTGATTTAGGAGGCACTCTTAGAGGAAGTGTCCTGGTGCCAGGCACTGGAAGTAACAGCTGTCCCCAGCTATGTAATGGACTTGTATAAGGGACACCTGAAAGGGGACCCTGAAGCCCCCTTTCACCCCCACCCTGGCCCCTGCCATCAGCTGAATGGTGACCTGGTGGTGGGCAGACCATACATGGCAGAGGCCGGGATCCCAGCACTCTAGGAGGAATAGGGGTGACTACATAGATGATCTTCCCTAGGTCCTGGAGGTGGTGCATCAGGGCTGAGTTGAGCAGATGTGGTGAAAAGATGTTTAGGACTATCAAAGTTTCCAGCTCCTCTGGCGGCTCAAGGGAGATGTTGACAACCCCCAGCACAAGAATCTTCATTATCTCTGGTGCAGTAACCTCTATGGCAAGGAAGAAGAACCCCTTAACATAGAGCTTGGAGACTACCATGATCCTGGGGCCTCCCACTGCCTACATAACCACTTGCACATAGGTCTCAAGTCTGAAGTATCATTGGGCAGCTAGCAGTGCATCCGGTGCTACCTGCTGAGGGTGGGGAAGAGCCAAGGTAGAAGAGGTGGAGGCAGTGGAGGGCCCAGGCCTGGAGCCTTTGGGTTTCCATATAGCTCCCTGCTACAGCCTGGCTTGGGGCAGGGGTAGGGAAGGGCTGGGTGGTTGAGTTGCTCCCTGATAAGCAGCACCTGGTTCCCACATGTGTTACTTCTTTGGGCTTGGTGGTGAGTCCTTTCTCCTTCTCACACACTGTGAAGGAGGCCACCAAGGAGCCTGTTACCCCTGCCCTGGGTTGATGTCAGGCCATGGACCCTGTGGGGAGACTGGCCAGGGGCCCTGCTGGCTCCTTCTGTTTCATTAGCTTCCCCTTGTTGGGGACTGCTGGGGTCACATCCACCTCAGGGGGCTCTTTCCCTACTATGGGAAGGTACAGGGGTGTGGTGATATTGAGTTGGTGGTATTGGGTCAGAGGAGGCCCTGGTCTCCTTCTCCACCTGGGAGAGGGATGATGGCTTACATAAGGGTGCCTCTTCTAGCTGCATTTATGGGGGACAGTGGTTAGGTTTGGGGGCCTGGTGTGTGTTAGGGAACTTAATCTGCAATTTTGTGGTCCATTCGTTCAATCATGCCAGATCCTTTTCTAGCACCTCATAGTCTTCCTTGGTTTTTACCATTTTGTATACTTTTGTGTCATGTGCAGATTTGGCTGCCTTGCTACTCCCTTCTTTTTCCAAATCATTTATGAATACATTAAACAGCATCAGTCCTAAAACAGATCCCTGGGGGATCCCACTGTTTACTTCTTTCCATCCTGAAAACTGACCATTTATATTCACTGGCTGCATATATAGGAGATGCTGAGTGCACGGTAGCCTGAGACCACTGTGCAGTAGTGTCACAAGGCAGCAACCATGACACAACACTACTACACAGTAGTTTTAAGCTACTGTGCACCCAGCATCACAAACAAAGCCATTCATCAACACTACTGTGCAGTAACCCAAGTTACTGTGCAGTCATTTAGTACTTGTATAAACAAGTGGTTTGTTTATAAACAAGTAGTAAATGACTGCATAGTAATGACTGCACAGCCAGTGTCTCATGTAGACACGGACACTTTTTGCTTTCTATCTTTAAGCCAGTTTCTAATCTACAAGTGGACATCCCTTTTACTCCCATGACAATTTAGTTAAATGCTTGTCAAAGACTTTTTGGAAGTCCAAATATACTATGTCAACTGGATCTCCCCAGTTTTTCAGGAATAGAAATTAGGCACACTGGCCTGTAATTCCCTGTGTTCCTTCTACAGCATTTTTGTAAATATGGAAGTCACATTGGCAACTCTCCAGTACTCTGGTACCAAGGCTGTTTTAATTTATAGGAGCTAGGGACAGGAATTACATATAAACCTGTATAAGTGATCAGAAACCAGTTCAAATTTGTAATACATCAGAAGTTCAGTGCACATAAACTGCTTTCAAAATGCCCCAAACCACTTTAAGATAAATCTGGATCAGATTTAGTTTAGTATCAGACTTAAACATCTGTCCCAAATTTCCTAGTTAGCTTACAGTTCCTCAACATCCCAGAATACTTTGAACCTCTCCCACAAATCTCTGCTTGGCCTTAGACCAAGCTGTTTGCTTCAGCTGGGTAGGGAGGGGAGGGATTCTCTAGCATCTCCTGGCTTCTGGCCTAAACCACTACAGGCATGCGGCTGTTTTTCCCTAATCCGAAGTGAATGTCTATTCACTTGTTTATTGGTTCGATCTGTGGAATTTAGATTTACTTGCAAAGCTAGAATTGATTCAGCCTCAGGTTTTTTGACTGTTTGTACTTAGACAGGCTGTTTTAGTTGCATACTACAGCTAGGAATTCAGCAATTTCTAATCTGATCTCCTTCAGGACTCCAAGACCCCAGGGTGAAAGCCATCAGGTCCTGGTGATTTGCTGTTCTTTAGTTTGTCTGTTTCCTATATGAACTCATCTATTGAAATCTCAGTTTGGGTCAGCTCACTGACTTGTCCTTAGACAGGAGTGGATCTGGTGAGGGACTCTCCCTAACATCTTCCACAGAAAAGACAGATTAAAAGAACACATTTAGTTTCTTGGGGATGGCTCTGTCATGCTTTAATGCCCCTTTCGTGCCCCTTTTACACTCTGATCATCCAAAGGCCCAAAAGACACTCTGGTACATCTTTGGCTTCTAATGAACTTAAAGAAATATTTATTATTATGTTTTGTATACCTACCTTTTGTGTCTCTAATCCCTCCTCAAATTCCTTCTTAGCTTTACTTATTACAGTCTTACATTTTATTTGCCACAGATTGTGCTCATTTTTATTTTCCTTATTAGGGTCAGACTTTCACTTTTTGAAAGAGGCCTTTTTTTTTTGCTTATTGCCCCTGCAACTCTGCCATTAAACCATGCTGGCTTTTTTTTGGTTCACTTTCTAGGTTTTTTTAGTTGAAGTATGTATTTGCTTTGTGCCTCCAATATGGTGTTCTTAAGCAGTTTCCATGCTGTCTGCATGTTGTTCACCTCCTTAGAGGCCCCTTTTAATTCTGTCTAATTAGCTTCCTCATTTTGGTGTAGTCTCCCTTTTTAAAAGTTACTGTCAGAGATTTTTTTTCTTGTATCCCCTACGACGGATGTAATATCCAGTTGCATCGTGGTCAGTGGCAATCTGCTTTTTTCTCTTTGTGAAAAAGGTAAATATTGGTTCCACAAAAGAGAAGAGCAGACTAAGAAGGCCCTAAGAGAGCTATTTTAAAGTATTTTATGAGATCTATTGCTCATCTCAGCAGTTTTCTATTATATTAACAATGTCCCATCATACCCAATGAACATCCATTTTTCCTAATACAATACAAAAAGTTTATCATATTAACAACTCTCATAATATATTATTGGAGAAGAGTACTAATACAATACAACACTAATTTAATGTGATAGAAATGACTAATATAAGACTTCCATTTTGCTTTACTGCAGGAATGTCAATGCTGCCTGTTCTGGATTTCTTTTAACATTGTCTATAGGGGATGCCTTTTTCTTAAATTAACTTAAAAATTACCAACAAAGCTTTCAACAGATACTACCTCCAGTAGGGATGAAAGATTGGGGAACAGCCTTAGCTATTTCAGAAAGCAGAAAACCCTAATGATTTTCACAAATACTTTTTTTCATAGAGCAAATGAACTATTTAAAAAGTTCTAAAATGTCATCTATACAATTATTCAGGATACACATTAAAACATCATTCTACTTAAACCCATCAGCCAAACACTTGTGATTGTAAAGGAAATATATATGTATAATGTTAATGTGTACAAAATAATATTAGCTTCACAGCTCACCTGTTTATATGACTCTCTTATGGTTGGATCCTTTCATCAAGAAGCTTAATTCTAACTTTCAGAACAATATCCTCCATGACAGTTAACAACTTTTGACTGACTCAGTGGATGGGAGGGCAAGGATGCAATATATAGATTCCTTTTTTGCTTCCCTAGTCCTGGAATTGTCTGCCAATCTACATGAATTAGGCTCTTCTAACCTGTGTCAGGTGCCAGTGAAGACCAGTGATTGCTGTGGTGTGGGGCTGTTCTGCCACACTTCTCTCCTCCTGGCCCTGTCTCCTATGCTGGAGGCAAAAAAGGGAAAAAAGGAATAGATAAAGATTTCTACAACCAATCTGTAGGAGATAAGGATTCTTCCACATAGAGCTGATACTCAGGAAGTTGGATTTCTGGATTGAGGACCAGTAGGAGCAATTGCTCTAAGTGATCTTTATGTTACTGATAAAGTTGTATCCTTCCTGGACTTCATTCCTGAGTCCTATTTTTACTATTGTTTGTGTTTCTCCCTCCCCTTAGTAGTCCTTTCTGTCTTTTCATTCTTTACCCCTGTTTCTCAGGGCAATGTGTTGCTTTCTAACCATTATCCTGACTGCACGTCACTTTGCTTTACAGTAGTGTGAGAACTTCTCATGGAATTTGTACTATTTGGGTTTCTGGTCTAATGGGCACTTGGGCACTGTGGCAGAAGAGCTATCTGTTAGAGACAAGGCATGAAGATAGCTCTGCTATTAGAGGAGCACTATGAAAAACATTACCATGTGTGATTGGGTGGGACTGATGGAAGGAGGAAGAAAAAAATAGTTAAGAAAGGCATAAACTTTAAAATGGGAGAAATGATAGAAGAGAAAGTTTAAAAGGCAAAGAAGACAGAGAAGGAAGGAACAGACAAGAAATAAAGGATAGTATAGAAAACGGAACGGGGTTAACAGGAAGAAGAAACTAAAGCTAAAATTCTGAAAAGGGTTCTACATCTATAATCAGGGCTATATCATCAGAATATCTAAATTCCTATTTAGGCACCAAAATAAGTAACTGGATTTTCAAAAAAAAACAAACCAAACCAAACCTAACCAAAACAACACAACGAATAAATAAATAAATAAATAAATAAAAGCTGTGCTGAATGGCTTTTGAATATCTGGCCCTCACTTATATTTTTAATTGGGAATTACTTATGCATTTTATTGCAAAGATGTAATTATTTCTATGATTTGTTAAGTGTAGTGTAATTCTAAATTCTAATAATCCTTACCCGATGAAAATGAGTTGGCATATAACCATGGTGAGGAATAGCCAAACATACAGCTCTTGATATAAAAGAGGCTATTGATTGCATAAAGTTATATGAAAAGATTCAAGTTGCACCAAAATGGTTTTCATTTCAGTATTGATATCTAGAAATATAAGTTTTATTTTGATCTATATCTTTTAAAAAGAGTGTAGGTTCCTGAACTATATAAAAGTGTCTAGTTTTCCCCTGAACCTGGCCATCAGACTACTCCATTTCATTTCTCATCAAAATAAGAAATGGAAAAGAACCATGAGTTATTTCCTCCATCCTTGGTTCCCTTTTACAGTTCTATCATAGATTATTCCACAGCCAAAGTTTTCTTACAATGAGGATGATTACCAAAATTTTAGGTCATATCATTAGGTAATATATATTGAAGTATACCCATTATCTAATTCAGCTGACAATCTCTCCCATTCAGCACCTTTAAAATACATCTCCAAATTATATCCCTTAATTCCTCTCTTTCCTTGTCATTTTTACAACCTTCAAACAGTTGTATGGAAATTGCCATTGGAAACAGAAGAAATATCTCTTCAAGAAATGAATATTTGCTGTATGTGGTATTCCAAATACTAATTATGTGCCTGTGGAACAGTATTGAATTATCTACTTGAAAAGACAAATTTAAGTATTGTTTCATTTCTCCTTTCAATCATTCCTTTCCAAGTGGAGGATGTTGCCTGTGGATACTAAAAATATTTATTTATTTGTTTTCTGTACCGTGTGTCTTTATTATCAAAAGAAAGGTTGAAAAGTACACATTGTTCTTAGAGCATAAAACATGGAGGTCTGTGTTAACTTAAGAGTCCTTAGTGAAGTCATTCAACTGGATCCTATGAAAGCTCTATTTCCCCACAAGTGACTAATACACAATTCTGTGTACCAGTTCAATAGATATACATGCCAGGCAGTAAAATCATCATGATGATTAAATCTCAGAGTGGCTTACCAAGGGATGTGGTGGATTTGCTATTTCTTGGAATGGTCAAAATCAAATTAAAGATCTTATTAAAAAGATACACTACTTTTTTATCAGCATTTGTGTGTTTCTATAGGGGAATGGGAATGAGATAGATGGTGATGATGGATGCTGTCTTGGTATTTGAAGATCTGAATATCTCCATTCTTCCATGAATATACCATGTAAGTCTACACTTGATCTGAGCCTTCAGGAGCCTAGATTAAGACTATTATTTAATCCAAACTCATGCTTTTGGGCTTTAGAGTTTATGGATATGAAAAGATTATTTTCCCCTCAGTGTCTTACTGGTTTCTTTGACCATTTTCTTCTCTCTCTCTCTACCCCTTCCTTTCAGACATCAGGGAAGGACAACTGGAGATAAATTACTATGGTAGTGGATGGCACAGCAAGCCCTACAGGTGCTTGGTGAGTGTGTCTTTATGTGCCTTTGTCCCAACTGATCAACAGATATGGGATTAGAAAGACATTGCCTGTGAGATCAGAATGGTGGGATCCTTGTAGCATCTTCTGGAGTTTGAGGCTTGGTTTAATTCCTGGAATATTTAGGTATATTAACAGGACACTCATTGTTTTCTTCACATCCTGTAGTAAATTCTGTTAATTTTTAGTTTGATTGTTAGAGTAGAATATTAAGAAACACTACAGATTCCTGAAGCTACAGTTTTTATTCTGAAGTATCTTTTTTCTAATTTGTTATCTTCATTATGATCCAGAGATGCTAAACTTGATAAGATATTCTAGGAGATTTAGTGCACTACTAGCACAGGACAAGTCTGATGTGCTGATGGGAGCCTGTATTGCTCAAGAGGTACCACATCTTCATTTTCATATTATGCTGTAATATCCTGGAATTGTCATGGTAGATTAACTTCATGTCTTCCAGGGGCTGTAGTAAGAGATTTAAAGGTGTAATGGGAGCTGATGTGAGATCCCAAAAATCACACTTCCTGCCATGCTACATGTGAATGGAAGGAGGCATCGTTGTGGGATCAAGCATCAGATTCCATTACACCATATTGCTGGTGCAGAGGGAGCCTGGGATCTCCTACACCAGTAAGTAGGAAGCTTCCATGGCTGGGAGCCATCAGTTGACCTGGGGTGCTACTAGCTTTAGGGAGAAACAGGCAAAAAATATTATAAACACATGAACATGTTTAAAACAGAAAAATAACAGTAAATTCCATACTCTGTTACTGGGACATTTCACACCACTGAATGACCAATAAAGATGGTAGCATTAGCAAGCCACATCTAAATCTTTAGATAGCCTAGTCGGAAGTAAACCAGTCAGTGAAGAAGCTCTTCTGCATTGCAACATCCACAGTCATTTTACATTAGTCAATGATGAGCATGTGAAGTTTTTTGTGATTATGATACTTTTAATTTAATATATGGCCTTTGTTACATGGGCAACTCCTGGAGCTCTTAACCACACATTAATACCTAAAACTGGTTTAAAGCACTCATTATGCAGGTTAGGGTAGGATTAGCTCTCATCTGTGCTATCTAGCTTGTATTGCACTAAGATGTAGCCACTCCAGGCTTCATCTTAGTGTAAACACCCTGCTTACTCCCTCCCATATTGGCCCAAATTAGACCCACTGCCACCCTCCACCCTCCCCAGCACCCCAGATCCCTGCTCATTACCTTCCCTCATCCCCTACTTGTGGCTGCCTGAGTTATCCATCCTGGGGTGTGGGTAGGAAAGGGTTAACCTGCCTGTCCAGCTCTTACCACTGCTATTGCTGAGAAGAACAAGCAGCCCTGTGGCAGCAGTAGTGGCCCACCAGCAGGCAAGTTAACTCTTCCCTGCCTACTCTATCGGGAAAGATAATGTAGGCAGACACAACTAAGTAATGCCCTGGGGGTGGTGGGAAGCAGGAGGTAGCAGGGAAAGCCCCAGGAGTGGGGTAGGCGGGGGGCCGAGGGAACCCCAGGAAGCAGGAGGAAGCCCAGACTGGCAGGGGAGATATTCTTACATTTCAGTTCTCCAGGCTCCTTCTGGCCCGAAGTGTGACTACTCCAAACTTGAGGTAGCAGTAACACGGATCAACATTTGTGCAGTTCATGGTCTAAGATGTAAGAAGGCCCTAATGCAGCTGACGTAACAGATGAGAGAGAAAATTGTAATGTAGTGTGAAACTTTTTCAGAAATAGATACATGTGAAAGAAGCACAAATTCCACATTTTTCCATTTTGTTTAAACTATGTGTTTCCAGTTCTGTTATTGAATGACTGGCATGAATATTCCACAGCATTGTGCCCATCTTCAAGAAGGGGAAGAGGGAGGACCCGGGCAACTATAGACTAATCAGCTTAACCTCTATCCTAGGGAAAATCTTGGAAAAGCTCATTAAAGAATCTATATGTGATACCCTCATGGAAGGTAAGATTCTGAATGACAGCCAGCATGGCTTTGTCACAGGTAGGTCTTGTCTAACCAATCTCATCTCCTTCTACGACCGGGTCTCTCACCACCTGGACATGGGAGATGAAGTAGACATCATATACCTACACTTTCAAAAGGCTTTTGATCTAGTATCCCACAATAACCTTGTGGGAAAACTGGAAGATTGCGGGCTCAGCTGCTCAGCAGTTCAGGGGGTGGGAAACTGGCTACAGGGTAGGACCCAGAGAGTTCTCATGAACAGATCTGTGTCATCCTGGCATGAAGTGGCCAGTGGTGTCCCTCAGGAGTCCATGCTTGGACCAGTGCATTTCAACATATTTATCAATGACTTGGACAGGGGAATGAAAAGCTCGCTAGCTAAGTTCATGGACAACACCAATTTATGGGGCAGTTTGATCATGCCAGAAGATAGGTTGCAGATACAGGTGGACCTAGAAAGGCTAGAGAGTTCGGCAGACCGGAACCAGATGAAGTTTAACACTTCCATGTCTAAGGTGCTCCATCTGGGGGCAAACAACCCCCAATGTACATACAGGCTCATTGGTGACAGCTTGACTTGCACCACAGCCAAAAGGGACCTAGGGGTAATGATCAAACATTGTATGAATATGAGCCAGCAGTGCAATGCAGTGACCAGCAGGGCAAATAACATGCTGCCATACATCAACCGATGCATCTTGTGTAAAACTAAAGAAGTGATACTCCTGCTGTAATCAGCACTGGTAAGTCCACAGTTGGAGTACTGTGTCCAGTTCTGGGCTCTGCACTTCAATAAAGATGTGGAAATACTTAAGAGGGTCCAGAGAAGAACCACCTGTATGATTAGGGAGCTGCAAGGCAAGCCATGCAAGGAAAGGCTGAGGGACCTGGGCCTCTTTAGCCAAGAAGAGAAGGTTGAGAGGGGACTTAATAGCAGCCTACCACTATATCAGAGGAGTGCATCAGGAGTTCAGTGAACAACTATTCACTAGGGCACCCCTAGGGAAGACCAGGACCAATGGATACAAAATCCTGGAAGGCTGCTTCAGGCTTAATACCAGGAAAAACTCCTTCAAAGTCAGGGTGTCCAGACTGTGGAATAAACTCCCTCTAGAGATGGTGCAGTCACTTACCATGGAGGTTTTCAGAAGGAGACAGGATGTCACCTCACTGGGGTCACTTGACCCCAGTTTTCTTCCTGCCTAGAGCAGTGGGGTGGATCTGATGATCTATGAGGTCTCTTCCAGCCCCTGACAATCTATGAATCTATGAATCTATGATTTTCTTACAGACAATAATAAATAAATTATTGTGTAAAATGAGGTACCACTAAATTAAAGAAAAACAATCTAAAAGTTGCTGTCAGTCTAAAAAATTTATGAACCATGGGTTTGAAAGCTCAAAATGAAAATTAATGAGTGTTTTGAAATAATCAAAATGAACTGTTTTAACTTAGCCATCCTTTATCCAGTTGATAGTTAATGGACATTTTTGAGATGTTGAACTTGTCATCATTTGAGATGAAGAAATTTTTCAAATTTTCCAAAAAATACTTATGAGATGAGAAAACAATTTTCTGCCTAGACAGACTTCTGAAAAAAATGTTTTTCTACTTACCAAGATAGCAGACACATTCAGTCTTCAAACAGATAGGAGATATAATTATATTCAGAGCAAATTTTAAAAATCTATGCCTGAAGAGATAAAAGCATGGAGATCTACAACCAGATCCACATCCAAAAGGAAAAAACAAACAACCAACCAAACAAAACAACAATCACAAGAACAACAAAAAACTTCAAAACTTTTATCTTTATGGTTAAGCACAGATAGGAAAATTTCCTAGTCATAGAGGCTTCTTGATCACCTAAACGAACATGTTCTTTGACAACATCCTTCCCTTGTACATCTAATTACCAAATAGTGGGTGCTATTATCAATCCAGGGGAGGTAAGGTTTTGTAGGTGAAGGGTGAAGATATAAACATTTCTTGAACCATGGTCCAGTTTTTTCCCTACATTTTCTGACAAATGAGCAAAACCAAATGAAGCAGCCTCATTTTCAGGCTATGACAAGGGCCAAAACTCCTTTCTGCATAAGTTTTAGAACCTCTAGAGCTAATCTGATAGCCCTTTGGCTGCCAATGGGCTGCATTGCAGCTCAGTATATCCTTAAGCTTGTCTCTAAACAAAGCAAATGAAGAGATCAGAGGATAGTTCTGGTGGGCTTCTGGTCACCAGTATTATTAGGGGACCTGCTGCTGTTTTCTATACCATATGCAAGGTTAACTACCATGTTACAGTGCCTTCTTTCCAAGTCTCAGAGAAGATAGTCTTCATCTAGTTTTGATACCATCCAAACCTTTTCTCTATGACTAAAAATTCTCCCTTTAATAACAGCCTATTAAGTTCTCTCTGCAACCAGTGTTGTACTAAAAATAAAAGTTGTTCTAAATCCTCAACTACTATTAAAATCAGTTCCTTCACCAGCTGTGCACATTCTTATTTTTAACCTTCTGCTGAGGCATGTACTTTATACTTGCAGAGTTTCAGGTTGCTTTGTATGTTTTCTTCCAACCACTGCATTTTAAAAAGTTACTTTATTTTATTTAGGAGATTCACATAAGGGCCTCTTGGTTTCGCTTTAGATTACAGCACATCAGTGGTTTTCAACCTCTTTTAATTTGTGGACCCCTACATTTTTTCAAATGGAAGTGTGAACCCCTTGGGAAATTTTGAATCCAGGTGAAAACCCTTTTGAATTGTAAGTGTGGGTACTCACATACCTTTGATAAATCATAGTAATCTTTTGATTAATCCTAGTCATCTTTTGTGGACAATCTATGGACGTTCAGGGTCCAATAGGTTGTAAACCTCTGCAATACAGCATTATTAATGGCTGGGATAATAAATGTAATCATTTCATAAATGCATGCTGGAGCTTAGAAGATAAAGTTTTATAAATTTAATAAAATGGGAATCCAGTAATGGAAGCCCAGTCTCATCATGCCTTATTAAAGTAAGATCTTGTACACTTCTGTCTGGTAACCTGAGGTAATAAAACGTCACTAAACCATTACCAGTATTTTTTTTTCAGGATGAGATTAAGTACTGTAGGCCAGCCCTTTTTTTGTGGTGTAAGTACTGTAGTAAAATATCATTCACACAGTAGATCATAGCAGCTTGCTATACTCAGTAGTAACCCTGTAGTGTAAATGATATTCATTTGAAAAAGTCTTGAATCATCTCTGTTCACAGCACATCTTTCAAGACTGTACCAGCTATCGGGTAAATAATATACATTTTCAGTAGTTTCTAAGGTCTTTATTCTACAAAATACATACGCCAGCCTAAAGTATATATTTTATGTGGAGCCTTATTGAAATACACACAAAACAATGCATCTGTTTACTGCACAGATGAAAACGAATGCATCTGTTTACTGGATTCAGATTTATATCTGAGTACAAATTTATAGAGAACAATAACACAGCTCAAATGTGTTCATTACTTGAGTAAATTCATATTTAAAATTTTAACTAAGCTCACTTCAAAAGATTTATTACGCTTCTATTAACAAAAGGCAATGCTTGTTTATCTAGAAGAGCAAAATCCGGATTGAGTTCTGTGATAACTCTAGTTTAGGCTTTGCATAACCAAAAATTAGGCACCTGGTACCAATTCAAAGAAACAGGAATAGGATTCTAGCTCCTTAATATTTTGGCTTTGGTTAGTCAGGAAAGCTGTCTTCCTTTGCATTTCCCTTTCCTCTTTATTCCAACAATTTGTTTCCTTCACCCCTTCCCCCTTCTGGCCTTCTTTCATTCTATGCCAGTGAATAAACTATTCTTTAAAGATGTGCCAACTGCCTTTGACTCATTCAAAAATATGTCTGCTATGCTATCAAAGAAAAGCTAAGTAGGAAGTAAAGGAAAAGAAGGAACAAACAAAGAAACAAACATATAGGAAGTTAAATAGATCCTCAACACATCCACCAGTCTCACTAAGGCAACCACTTCCCACTTCTCAAGCTAATAATAATACTGTCAATAGATTGTTTAATCAAGTATAGGGAATATTCCTCAGGTTGTGCCTTAGAAACAGTGCTTTGTGTTTTTAGTAAACACATTTCCAAAATCAGATAACAGATAGTGAAAATAGTGGTATTGCTTAAGGGGTCCTTTTGAGTGAGGTGTTGCAGTTATGTTGTAAGATGCCTGGTACATTTTTGGTGCTTTAATGTAATTATAATTAATATGAATCATTCTGCTATTGTTGTTGCTGTCATTATTATTAAGTTTAGATAAGGCATTAATAAGTTCCCCAAGTTAACACACATAGTAAAAATTCCCCCCATTTCTGCTCTGTAACTGCATAGCCAACAATATTCTGTGATTAAACAAGTATTAAACAGGGATGCATGTAAGTATCTATCAGCTTTTTTCCTTCATTTCTGAGAATGACATTTCAACACTACCATATCAGAATTTCATTTATTAGCATGTCAGTTCCAGAAATACTGTGTCAGAGAAGATGATACTTCAGGCAATCCAGTCAAAACGGCAACATTCATAAAGTCACTGCTCCAGGATAATCAGCAAGATGCATAGGTAACTCATATCCAGAGATGCCAGTAAAATATTCACAGACTTCCTCTAATATCAATCTCAAATTCTTAACAAGGTGTGATTCTGCTTTTCTCTTAAGAGGGATCTTCTTGCAATCCCAGCTGTAAATCTTCAGGGAAATGCATAGAGAATTCTAGGCTTTCTGTAAGGCTGTATCTATACCAATAGTTGGGATTAAGTTTAAGGCTACCCTCAACCCTCAAGCCTGTATTGTAAATTCTACTTCTGATGGCAGTCCAGCCTGACCTCTGGTAAATTTCAGTGCTGGAAGAACAAGTCTGCTTCCTAACTAGGCCTTTTTTTACACTATACTTGGAACTCACCTGAACACTGCTGGTTTCAAGCATCAGGGTTTAAACTGATGCTGCCCCATCATCAGCAATCATTACTCTTCTAGCATCTGTCTTCCAGATCTGCTGCATCTCACTTCATTTCTCTCTATAGCCCACTATTTAAAACAAGCACAGTGGTGGGGGGGTGGAAGTAGTGGTAAAACTAATTTCTGTAGATTAATCCTCCAAGAAGAATCAGCACAATGGGATAATAATGTCCACAAAGTGGACAATCATATTGTCCACAAAGTACATTATAGATGGGGCAGTTAACATGGCTTGGGTGGTTGACAATTGGTGATGCCACTCTTAAATATTTGTGTAGACCTATATGTAGATTCAACCGAGCCTATTTCTGCTAAAAGTCATTCCATCAGTCACCCGAAATAAAAAGGACTGAAAATCTCACATGGGAAAAGCTCACAGTTTTACCCTCCCTTCATCTACCATAACAACTGCACCTGTAATCATTAGGGACAGCCTTTGTTATCTAGGTCTCTGGTAAAAGTTGTAGACTGCCAAAAAGGAATTGTGGCACTATGGAGTAAACTGAGTAAAGGGCCTACAATGCCTAAAAAATAGGTACCGTGTCCCAGGAAGGTGATCCAAAACAACAAAGAAAGCAAGGCACTTATGAATAGAAAGACCTAGCTCCTCCAAAGGGTGATCCAGTGAACCTACTGAGCATCCTATAACATATGATGACTGGGGGAAAATAAATAAAAAGAGGCTCCTTTGTTGAACCTGGGCCACCATGCAGCCAAAAGTAGAACGTTCACATAGAACAAACAAGGGGAGCGGGATTCTATAGCCTACAGCACTATAAATTTCTGGACTATTTAATGCATTTGCATTAGACAGTCATTTATTAAAAGAAAAAGAAAAAGAAAATCCCTGAAAAAATTTGTGGATTCCCTGTTCAAGCAGAAGTGAAAGGACTTCATTTCCTGGTGTGCAATACTATGTTCCTACTGGCTTGCATGTCTTCTGCCCCAACTGAAACGTATCTTACTGCATTTTCACAGCTTCATTAGAATGGGAAGAAGGCATTTTTAGCCATCCTATTCTGGTAGTTAAAGTACTTTTCAGGGAAGTGGGATATAGGTGTTGAAGTGTCTTTACATTGAGGAAGAGTTGGAATCCAAGTTCTAGCCTCATGCTCTAATCATTACGCTATCAAGCAAAAGGTGGTTAGAAATACTACTACTAGCTCTTTTCAAGTATGAAAGAGACACTTTCAGGTGTAAAAGAGAAATGGCCACAGGCGATGACCTGGTAAGGGGCCTCCAGGTTTTTGTCCACCTGGGCGATAGCGATCATCGCTTGCTGGAATTTACCATCCAGTGCAGGGTGTCAAGGGCCTGCAGCAAGACAGTATCCCTAGACTTTAGGAGGGCCAACTTCAACAAGTTGATGAGACTAGTGGGAGAGGCGCTGGGGTCCTTGAGGGCAGAGGGACTCAGTGTCCAGGACGAGTGGTAGTTCCTTAAGGAAACAATACTCAGGGCTCAAGAGGTGTCCATCCCAACAAGAAGCAAGGGGGGCAAGAGTGCCCAAAAGCCCCCCTGGCTCACCAAGGACATCTGGAAATGCCTGATTGCCAAAAAGGCGGTGTACACCCAGGGCAAGGGGGGTGCTATCTCCAAAGAGGAGTATACCTCCTCTGCTCGGGCCTGTAGGGGGGCTGTCAGGAAAGCTAAGGTGGACAAAGAGCTAGGACTAGCATCCAAGATCAATTATAACAAAAAGTCCTTTTTCAAATATATAGGGAGGATGAAGAAGGCACCGGGTAATGTGGGGCCCCTGCAAAATACACTGGGCAATCTGGTGGTTGTGCCAGAGGAGAAAGCGGACCTCTTTAACCAATTCTTCACCTCTGTTTTCTTGTGCAGGGACCGGGACTTCCCCACCGTGATACAAGACGGACTCGAGGGGAATGCCTCCAGACCTCAGGTTGGGGAGGACCGGGTTAGAGAGCTTCTGGAGGGGCTGAACATGTTCAAGTCAGCGGGTCCAGATGCTCTCCACCCCAGGGTGTTGAGGGAGCTAGCAGGGGTTATTGCAGGGCTCTCGGCACAGCTTTACGAGTGCTTATGGTGCTCGGGCCAGGTGCCAGATGATTGGAAGATAGCTAACGTGGTCCCCATCTTCAAAAAAGGGAAGAGAGAGAACCTGGCCAACTATAGACCCATCAGTTTTACCTCAATCCTAGGGAAACTCTTTGAGAAGATCCTCAAGGATGCTCAAGGGCAACCAGCACGGTTTCAGTAGGGGCAGGTCATGTCAGACCAACCTGATTGCCTTTTATGACCATGTCACAAAAGCATTGGATGCAGCTGTCGCCATGGACGTAGTCTTTCTGGACTTCAGCAAGGCCTTTGACACTGTCTCCCGCCCCATCCTCATTAAAAAACTAGGCGACTGTGACATTGATACCTACACAGTCAGATGGATTGCAGATTGGCTCAAGGGTCGTACTCAGAGGGTGGTGGTGGACAGGTCATATTCAACCTGGGGGGAAGTGGGCAGCAGAGTCCCACAGGGCTTGTTCCTTGGGCCTGTGCTGTTCAATTTCTTTATCAGCGATTTGGATGATGGGGTGAAAAGCAACCTATTTAAATTCGCTGATGATACCAAAATGTGGGGTGAGGTGAGCACGATAATAGGGAGGGAAAGATTTCAGCAAGATCTGGATAGGTTACAGGAGTGGGCTAACATAAACAGGATGCTTTTCAATATTGACAAGTGCAGGGTGCTGCACTTGGGCAGTAGAAACCAGCAGGACACTTATAGAATGGGAAACTCCCCTCTTGAGAGCATGGAGGCAGAAAGGGATCTTGGAGTCATGATTGACTCCAAGATGAACATTGGCTGACAATGCGAGGTCACGGTTGGCAGGGCATCCACAGGTGCATCTCAAGTAGAGCCAAGGAGGTGATCCTCCCCTTATATGCAATGCTGGTCAGGCCACAGCTGAAGTGCTGCATCCAGTTTTGTGTGCCCCACTTCAGGAGGGATGTGGACAACATTGAAAGGGTCCAGAGGAGGGCCACCCGCATGATCCGGGGACAACAGGGCAGACCCTACAATGAAAGACTGCGAGACCTAAATCTGTTCAGCCTTCACAAGAAAAGGCTGAGGAGGGACCTGGTGACTGTCTATAAACTCACTGGGGGGACCAGAAGGGTTTGGGAGGGACACTGTTTCCCCTAGCGCCCCCTGGCATAACAAGGACTAATGGACACAAATTATTGGAGAGTAGGTTTAGATTAGACATCCTCAAGAACTACTTCACAGTTAGGGTGGCTAGGATCTGGAACCAACTTCCAAGGGAAGTGGTGCTGGCTCGTACCCTTGGGGTCTTTAAGAAGAGGCTTGAGGCCTACCTGGCTGGACTCATTCGAGATTTTCATTCGAGTTTTTCTCTCACCCAGGCGGGGGGGTCAGACTTGAAGATCTACAAGGTCCATTCCAACCCTACTTCTATGATTCTATGAGACTGCAGGCATGGGCTGTTGGCTGTTAATATACAAAGGATTTAGGTAGAGTTTATATGTCTTCCAGATTGCAAGAGAGCTTAGACAGGAGTTACGGGTTTCTTTAAATTGTATGACTCATAAGCATGATCTTAAGCTTAATTTAGGTCCCTTGGGAGTTTTCAGGAAAAAAATAAAGTTACCTAGGTAGTTTCTGGCTACTGAAGCAAGATTCCTTTGGATCACGTTTTATGACTTAGCCATATGAGTTCTGTCTATGGTAAATCCTGTTTATGTGCTTATGAAATAGTTTGGAGTTGTTTCTCTCGTAGTGCAAGGGAAAACCTAGATGCCTCAAAATGTCCGTAAAAACATGCTGAGCAGGGAGATGCCTACAGCTGGCAAATACTGGATCAAGATGTGTCTGAAATGCTATTTATCTATGAGGTTTTGATGCAAGACTCAAGGCTAAAGAGATGCATAGCCTGAATTCCTTCCTGGAGGGCGAATGCTTACACATATTATTACAAGGAACTGGATGGATTGAACTTGTTTATTTTTTCTTTTAAAACACAGCCACTGAAGGCTATGTTTCTGCTCTCGTCAGCACAAACCAGTACCTCCAACCTCATTGGAAAACTTCCTAAGCACATTTTACCCCCTGCTATAAAAGGTGTGCCAGTAGACAAGGAAGTGCAAATTTATGCAGCCAAAGAGATTGAAAGTCCATCTAGCAAACACAGCCTTCTTTCACAGCCTACTGTTTAGCCAAGAGGGGGTCTCTTCCCTGTTCATAGTGCTTACTCATTTTATATTAGCCAGTTGTTGACGAAAATATATAAATAGTCTTCAGAGCGATGACCAGAATTGTAAGGGGCAAGGATATCTTAAGGCACCATCTTTTATTGGGCATTTTAAGTGGCAGATTTTGGTGTATTCCATGTTATGGAAGTGTAACAGTGAAGTTTTAGCCGTGATGCTTGAGAAGTTAAGTGAGAGTCTAGGATTTTAAATTTCAGAACCACCATGGCAACATCACTCATACACCACAGTAAGATGGAATATATCAAAATCTACTGCTTACAATGGCCAATAAAAGCTATCTTTGCCTCTCACATAATTTCTGAACCATCATGGCTACAACATCACTCTTACGCTACCAACCAGAATTTAGACATTCCTTTTCTTCTAGAGAAGAGTTTATATAGCTTTTCTAAAAGATTTCTAGTCACAATTTTCCAGTGTAAGCCTTACTGGAGTAATCATAAGGACAATTCTATGCCGGCAACACAAATGTCATTCATTCTTTTGGTTTATTTCTGGATCAGAGTTTAATTATCTCTCTGTTGTCTTTGTGATTCGCTGCATTTTTTCTCATCTCTAAAATATCCCTTGTTACATGACAAGTGTTTCTTTTATTCTACCCTTTCAGAAAATAATTTTGTCAATTGGTTTAATTTCTTCTCATCACTACATTTGATTTTCAAACCTAGCTAAGATGGTTTCTTGTAACTTTTGTTGCAAAACTAATTTGTCACTGGAGCAGGCTGAATATTTTTTCAGCAAATAATAAATGGCTGATAAATTCAGTTTTGTATGGCCCAAATCATTCAGTATTTTGGATGAAGTTTGGGGAACACTTTCAAGCAAAGAATGGGCAACAAAAAATAAAATATTTAAATTTAAATAGAATTTAATTTTCACCATTTCCAAACAAAACACAATTGACATGTTTTATCATTTCTTTTTAAATGATTTCTTTTATTTTGAAATTGTAAGGATAAACAATAACAAGGGGTGGGGAAAGAGAAAGTAAAATAAATAAAAAATAAAACCAAAAATGAATGCTTTTATTTCAGGAACACAAAAATAATTTGGTCTGAATTAGTTTGTTTCTCTTATTTTTCAATTTGACAGTTAAATTAGAAAAATCCTAAGTAACCCAGCATTAGTTAGAGCCTAATTAGGAACTTCTTTTTTTCTTTCTTCCTTCCTACCTTCCTTCTTCTCACTATCTGAGTGAGGAAAAAGAAAACTAATTTTGCACTGTGCCATCATTCCCCACGTATATCTTTCTATAGGTCTATTGTGCTTTTGATAACATGATTATATGAATTACTGTGAGAAAGAATCTGTAAGTCTTTACTGTGTTTTTAAATAATCTTCAAGGAATTTTCTAACTTTCATTGCAAAGAGAGAGACTTCTTTTTAAGAGTTAAAATGGCTTTAAATCCCTGCTATCTTGCAGCTGTTGCAGTCATGGCATTGTCCTTTGCCATCTCTTATTTTCTTTAAGGTAACTTTTCAATCCTCTTGAAATGACTTGGGGTCAGTTGTCACGTGTAATGGAGAATGGTAATTCATGTGTCAAAAAATCTTAATCCAAATGCTGTATTGCTCTGTCTGATTTTCTGCTGTCAAAATAAACATTTCACAATACCTACTGTAGTAGTAAGCCAGAAGCCTGAAGCTAATGGTCCAAACACCAGTGTCTGCCAGAGTGCCCTAGGCCTTCAAGTGAATGCAAGCTCATTTCTCACTCAGTCTGGATAGTTACGTTGTAACCATGGATATTTACACAACTCTGTTGTTCTTTGCCTTGATGCTCTTCCAGACTCAATCTCAAAATGTGCATCTTCACGTCCTATATTTATCTCATTTTGCTGTCTTTTTAGCTCTTAGTAATAAATTCCTAAATAAATTTACATGTAATAAATGCCAGTAGTTTCCTTTTGTTTTGTTCTCCAGATAGGATAAAACATCTTAGTTTGATGGACTCAGAAACACAATTGACAAATTTAAATATAAATATTTTGTTTTCTTCTACCACTCGTGAACCTCCACAAAAAAAAAGCTTTTTATAACACAGTTAGTGTATAGCCTGCCACCTGACATCATTTTCATTAGTTATAAACCTCGCTTTCAAGAGGTTTTATACTTAAGCCATTTTAATTGACTCCATTATGAATTTTGGCATAGAAGTTTTCATCCCCAAGGGGATGAAATAATAATTTATATTTCTAAAATCAATGTGTCTTTGTTTATTTAAGTTTAAATCATTCTGTTTACACATTACCTAGTTGAAAAGATGTAAAATTCACTTGGATCATGACGGTCTGTGCTTTTTTTTCAGTAAAAAAAAAATCTTGATTTTAATGAAGTAAAAAACAATTAATAAAGACAAAATGTCTGGGTTTTTTTAGATACAACAAACCAAAAAATATCCAGCTGTCACACATATGAAGCAATTAACTTTCATAACATTCTTATTTCATTGCATTTTGTCTTGCATGCTAAGTGTTACTTTCTTAATCCTACAGCCATGGTAGATAATGTTGAAACATCCATTGATCTAAATGGAGAGAGAATCAGGCACCGGTGCATAAGTCAAGTAGCATATCAGATGTGTTTGACTTAGATGGAACTTTTTGTGCCTAAGCTTTATGTAGCAACTTTCCCCTGCAATTATTGAAGACTTCGCATATCAGTGTCAGAAAAATGAGCAACATTCTCATTCCAACAATCCTAATAAGGAATGTATATTATAAATAAGCTGACTGTAGCCCTTTATTTTGCATTGTTCCTATTGAGACATGACATGTCAGATGATCTCAAATGCCACAAGAAGAAAAGTATTCTACAAAGAAAGCCTCAGGCTAAATAATTTGTTACCTGCGGGGAAAAAAAAGAAAAAAAAGGAAAAAAAAGGTGACACATTAATTTTGGCCATTTGTATTAAAAATATCCACAGTGACAACAAGACCTAACATGTTATACAATGTACCATTTCATCAAACTTTAGATCAGAGACACGCAATTATTTCAGCTGGAGGGCTGCTTAATGAGTATTGGTGAGCTGTTGAGGACCACAAGTAGCCCCCTCCTTTAGTAGGTGCACCACCCCTTGATTGTCATCTTGGGACTGGAAATCCCACCTCCAACCCCTAACCTGTGCCACTGGAAGTCTCTCCCCTTCCTCCCAGAAGTACTCCTTTTGACATAGGTGATGCGTAGGTGGGGCACCCTGAGATTGGCCCTCCTTGAGAAGCGCTAGCGGCACTTCTGCTTTTCTCAGTGGCACTTCTGGTTTTGCTGCTGATGATTGGTCACTGGGGAACACCCCCATCCCAGTTGGTGATTGGTCTTTGCTGGTACCCGCTTAGAGTCAGGAGGCACCAGTCATCCGTGCCTTTTAGGAAGGGGGTTTGCCATCCTAGAACCAGAAAAAAAAAATTATGTACTAAAAATCAAACATTGACAACAACATATTTTAATTTTATTAAAAAATATATTTTTGTCCTGATTTGTGTGTTTTGTACTGTATATAGAGGTGATTGCATATTAGCTAAACATGTTATCATATTCTTGTATATTGTGGAGGGCATGGGGGTATGGGTGGGGGGTATGTGGTTGGTGGAGGGCTGTGTGTGTGTGTATGGATGTATGTGTATTTGGAGTGTGGGGCAGGGCTTGGGGGTATGTGTGGATGTGAGTGGGTGGGTATGGGAGCTTTGTAAGGGGGTGTATTTGTGGGCATGTTTGGCTGTGTTTGTGTGTGGTTATAGGGTTTGTGGGGGCTGTGAGATGTTTGGAGGGCAAGGGTAGCTAGGGGTGTGTGTGTGGGGGGGTGTGGTTGCATGTGTGTGGTTGGGTGTGTGTATGTAACAGGGAGCAGGGCTCCCGCTAGAGGAACTGTGTGTTGGGGGGGCTACATGTGGTGAGGGGTATGGGGTTTGTGGGGGTTTGTGGAGGGGGTGTGGTTGTGGGCTTTGTGGGGGAGGGTTTGTGGGTATGGTGGGGTGTGCATAGGAGTCCAACCCCCACGCACCCTCCTGAGCCAGTCAGCACCTGCTGCCTCCCACAACAGCTTGGAGTCCACATTCCCTGTGTCCTTGCTGCCACCAACAATGAACAGCCCCATCCCTGCCCTGCATCCACTCCAAACTCACCCCCACCAGAGTAAATCAGCCAGAACCCAGACACAGTCCTGACCCATCCCACACCACCCACCTGTAGCATATCCTACCTACCCTTCAACACCCAGCCGTGCCATGTCCTGCTGCCTCCTGGGCATTCAGTGTGGCTGGGGCAGCTTTGAAGCTGGACTGCCTTTCTAGGCAGCCCAGGTGGTGGCCACTTCTTCCAGTGGCCACCACTGATGGTCCCAGCCCTACAGTACCAGTGAGAACCCACACTGTACAGCCCCAACCCCAAGTGCTTCATGCCTGCTCCAGACTTGCCTGTCCAGGCTGAGTAGTGTGGGTGCAGGACAGCACAGGAGAAAAGTAGCCCTTCCCCCTCATGCTTCTGGCCATTCCTGCTGAACCCACCCAGAGTCCATGCCACACTGCCCTCACCTATGCTGCTGTCACCACCACCTCTGGACTGCCCAGTGGGGCAGCAGTGGCAGTGCAGAGCAGATATAGGGCAGTGCAGTGCAGGCTGCTGGTGGCTGCAGCAGGAATGGCCAGCAGTGGGAGGGGAAGAGGCCACTTTTCACTGATGCTGAGAAACAGCTTCTGTCCTGTGTCACTCACTGCTACTCAGCCTGAATGAGAGAGTCCAGACCAGGTGTGGGGCATGCGGGGTTGGGGCTGTGCAGGGTGGGTCCCCACCAGTACTGCAGTACTGGGTCCAGTGTTGGTGGCAGTTGGAGGGATCTGCCACCACATAGGCTGCCTAGAAAAACAATCCACCTGTGGAGCTGCCCCATCCACTCTGCGTGCCCAGGGGGCAGTAGGATGCACCGCAGGCAGATGGTGCTCAGGTGAGGCAGGATCATGGGACCCACTGTGGTCTGGACAAAGACCAACCGTGGGCTGAGTCCAGTCTATGGGCTGTATTTTGCCAATCTCTGCTTTATATTATGCTGAAATGTTTCTTCTTAAATGCAAAGCCATAGCTTGCCACTGTGACAATGTAGCCTTGGCAGGCACTAACCGTGATGCTGCTGCTAATGTGCAGTAGCAATGAGCTCATTGTTACTGCACAGTAGCGTCAGAAACAAGTACTGCACAATCATTTAGCAAGTACTTAATGACTGCACAGTACCAGCTACACAGTGGGAACACAGGTAGACGCACCCAGAGAGTACAGATGTATGTCTGAACTTAATGTCTTTTCTGGAGCTTAAGCATTTGAGCCAGGACTACACATTAATTACCTCCATTCCTGTGGAAACCATAACCCTTCATCATCTTCTGAAAGCAGTCACTAAATGTTCAACAGTTGGGCTCTTTATTTTGGGATTATATATATATTTTAAATTCAGAGACTGTAACATTTAAATGGAACAGTACAGGGACCAGAACTCAAGATTCCCTTCTCCTTAACTACCAGTGTTGTAACTATTAGGCTACTATTATGCTACAGGATTAAGTTCTTTTCTGTTATCCCACTTACAATACTCAAAAAGCCTGAAATGGTCATGGAGAAGTTTGTGACCATCTGACCTTTTCATCCCTTGGGGTGCTCTGGTGAACAGATGTTCCCCTAGATCAGGGGTGGGTAAAATATGGCCCATAGGCTGGATCCAGCCTTGAGGCCATTCTATCTGGCCCATGGGCCCCATAAAAAATTTGGAAAATTAATATTTCTCTGTCCTTGGTTCCTGTCAGAAATGACAGGAGCTGGGGCAGTAGGACTCAGGGGAACCCTGGTGGACTCCCACAACTGCAGGGCTCATCTAGCCCCATCCCCCTAGCTGGAAGCCCCACACAGGGCTGCCCCATGCAGGCTGCAAGTGGCTG
Source organism: Crocodylus porosus (assembly GCF_001723895.1). NCBI lineage: Eukaryota > Metazoa > Chordata > Crocodylia > Crocodylidae > Crocodylus > Crocodylus porosus. Next base: position 136,129,655 of record NW_017728906.1, read on the forward strand.
CAGCATGGGGCACTGGCCATGGGGTGGGGGAGGTGCCACTTTTCCTTACCCTGTGCTCAGCACCAGCTTGTAACCAGCTGGGGCTGCACATGGTGGCAACAACTGTGGCTCCCCCTCTTACCATACTGGGCAGCATTTGCCACTGCTGCCTCTGTGCTAAAACAGCGGGTGAGCTCTGGGTGAGCAGCAGCAGTAAACACTGCCCAGCATGGCAAGCTGGTGGGCCACAGCTGCTGCCGCTGTGTGCAGCCCTGATGGGTAAGCCAGGAGCCAGTGCAGGGCCCAGGCTGGCAGCAGGGGTGGGTTACAAGCTGGTGCTGAGCAGGGGAAAAGCAACCCCTCCCCCTCCCCGTGCCTGGTTCCCTGTGCTGCAGCTGCTCACAGCCTACATGGGGCTGCCTGTGCTTGCTCAGAACAGCCCCTCATGGGCTGTACATGGCTGCAATGGAAGCTCTGGACACAGGGTGGGCAAGGGGCCACTTTTCCTCATACTCTGCACCAGCTTATTCCCTGCTGGTGAGCAGGGGGTTGGGGCTCTGTGCTGCCCTCCGCCTGTACTGCGGGGCTGGGGGACACTGGGGGTGAGTGGGCAGGGAGCCAGGGGGAGCCCAGGGCCTGCACTGGTGTGTCCCAGGGCCAGCGCTAGCAAGGCCCAGAGCAGGGCAGCAGGGTCCCAGGGTCCTGGCCAGCAGGTGCTCTATGGAGCTGAGCCAACTTCCCCATTTCCCTGCTGGTGCAGCCCAGCCCAGCCCCACAGACTCCTGCCAGCCTGTGCCCTGATCCGGGCCCTACCTGTGCTGGCCCTGGGACATTGGCCAAGGGCCAGGGGGACCTGTAAGTGGGCAAGGCTACCCATGCAGCCCTCAACAGCTTGCCAAAATTGGGTAAGTAGCCCTCCACCTAAAATAATTGCCTGCCCCTGCTCCAGATCCTGGTAAGCACCCCTGATAAACTTACAGGATGCAGTACTCCAGCTGCAGCCTCATCAAGCTGAGTACAATAGCAGAATGACATCCTGGGATTTGCTTGAGAAGCATCTATAGATGCTGTAGCAGAGCACTGGAGTGCTCACTACTAGCAACAGTAATAAGGACAGCTGCCAATTAATAGGGCAGCACAGGTGAGGGTTGCCAGGGCAACTAATGTTGGTCAGATGGCTAGAAGTGGGCTGGGCCGGGCCTTTATAAACAGTCCAGGCCGGAGCCTAGCTAGCAGTTCCCTTCTGGCAGCTGTAGGAGCAGGAGCTCTATGGCTGAGCTGAGTGGCTTAAGTTGGTGGTTGCATCCTTACCTTGCTGACCGGCTGTGATGATGCTAGGGATGAGAATACCCTGAAGAGAGGTAGGGTTGGGAGCCCTAGAGGGGCTTTGAGTTTATGTTATGAGCAGGGAGGCTCTGTGTTGTTTGTGTTGTAGCCAGTAGGCTCATGGTTTCATTATCATTACACCAGAGGACCGGGTGAAGCTGTAGGGGTGTGAGGAGGCCTCATGGGAGCTCCCCAATAAGCTGGGGGTTCCCAGCAGTGCAGTGGGTGCTGTATTTTACAGTGTGCCCAGGGAGGGCGTGGCGATTGATGCTGGAGAGGGCGCAGCTTTAGTTGGGGCACGTTAGCCCAGCCCCAGAGCTAAAGGGGGGCAGTGAAGAGCCCTGGAGTTAGTGGGGTATCCTGACCCCAGCCCAGTGGGGCAGTATTGGGAGTAAAGCCTGAGTAGGGCATAAGACTCCAAAGGAGGGTCAGGGGGCCAGGCATGGCTATGGCCACCTGAGCCCCAACCGTGAGAGGTGCGGCACAAGGCCCCAGAGTGGGCAATGGGTGCGAGAGGCATGGCACAAGGCCCCAGAGTGGGCGAGGCCCCCAAGAGGGGTGAGATGTGCGGCGGAAACCCCGAGAGGGGTGGGAAAGCCCAGAGGTGGGCAAGAGGCCCCTGAGTGGATGAGGTGCATAGAAAGAGTAAGACAGGCTCCAGTGGGGCGTAGCCTGGGCAAGACAAACCCAGAGAGGCCAGACAAGGGGGTGCTGGTTGGGAGGCTAACCCAGAGGCACCAGGCAGGGCGCAGGGAGACAGAAGGATCAGATATAGTCCACGAAGAACTGCGAGGCTTGGGGCGTGCTAAAGGGAAGGCTGGAGGCATGCATCGCCCATAAGGCAGGGGTGCACTGGGGCACCCCAATCAGAATGGGGCATAGTGTGGAGTAGTGTCCAAGGGAGACTGCCTTGTCTTGCCTTACTGAATATAGAACATCAAAGACGTGGCGGGCGAGTTGAAGGTGCTGAATCACCTAACTGGACACGGCAGGGGGTGCTAGCAGGATCACGGCCACCCCTGCACCCACTCTGACAGATGCAAGCCAGCATTTTGCTTGCTTAGTAGCAGCAGTATCACACTGAAGGCTCACGTTCATCCTGTGGACAATCATGACCCCCAAGTCCCATTCATCTGTAGTGCTAGCCAGCATAGCACTGCTGAGCTGATAAGGATGCTACAGTTTTTCTTTCCAAGGTGGAGAACCTTGCATTTTTAAGTGTTAAACACCATCAAGTTCTCATCCACCCATTTGCTGAGCCTGTCAAGGTCAGCCTGGATCACCCTTCTGTCCTCAGGTGTGGATGCTTTACACCAGAGTCTGGTGTTGTCAGTGAACTTGGGCAGTCTTCCTGGACTTTCGGAGGGCCTTCGACGCCGTCTCTCACCCTGTTCTCATTAAGAAACTGGGGGACTGTGATGTCGACACCTACACAGTCAAATGGATTGCCAGCTGGCTGGAGGGCTGCACCCAGAGAGTGGTAGCGGATGGGTCATTTTTGACCTGGAGGGATGTGGGCAGTGGGGTTCTGCAGGGCTTGGTCCTCAGGCCCACGGTGTTCAACATCTTCATCAGTGACTTGGACGAGGGGGTAAATAGCACCCTGTTCAAATTTGCTGATGACACTAAGATGTGGGGGGATGTGGGCTGCAATCAGACCTAGACATGTTACAGGGGTGGGCAGATGAGAATAAGATGGGTTTCGACACTGACAAATGCAAGGTGATGCACCTGGGGCGGAAGAACCAGCATCATACCTACAGGCTGGGAACTCCCTTCTCATCAGTACAGAGGCAGAAAAGGATCTTGGAGTCATCATTGATGCCAAGATGAACATGGGCTGGCACTGTGGGGATGTAGTCAGGAAGGCCAACCTTGTCATGCACCCACAGATGTATCTCAAGCCGATCCAAGGAGGTGATACTCCCTCTTCATGCGGCACTGGTCAGGCCGCGGCTGGAGTACTGTGTCCAGTTCTGGGCGCCACGCTTCAGGAGGGATGTAGATGGCATAGAGAGGGTCCAGAGGAGGGCCATTCACATGATCGGGGGCAGCAGGGCAGGCCACATGAGGAGAAGCTATGGGACCTGAACCTGTTCAGCCTCCACAAGAGAAGTCTGAGGGGGAATCTAGTGGCTTGTTACAAACTAGTCAGAGGGGACCAGGAGGCATTGGGGGAGTCCCTGTTCCTCGAAGCACTACCAGGAGTGACTAGGAATGATGGTTACAAGCTGGCAGAGGGTAGATTTAGGCTAGATATCAGGAAGCGCTACTTCACTGTCAGGGAGGCTAGGATCTGGAACCAACTTACAAGAGAAGCGGTGCTGACTGCTATCCCAGGGGTCTTTAAGAGGAGGCTAAATGAACACCTTGCTGGGGTTATTTGACCCCAGTACTCTTTCCTGCCATGCCAGGGAGTCGGACTTGATGATCTGCTCAGGACCCTCTCGACCCTACTAACTATGAAACTATCCTTAGGCTAGTTTGTTTGGTCTTTACTGTACTGGATCCCTGGAGACATACTCTTTTCTTTGTAAGAGTAGGGTCCAGCAGTATGCCCTGTCCTTTTTGAGTATGTGCATACCCCTTCCCTGGTGTTTTTGGTGCATGAAGAAAGAGTACCTACCATCTGATGTGGTATGATTGAGTATACAACTATTGGAACTGCCAGTCAAGAGCTGGATATATATCTTATGTTCCCATCCCATGCAGAAATAGACTTCTGATGCTGCTAACACAAGGGAAAGTAGCTTATTATAGATATATATGATCTTTGATGCTAGGTCATTTACAACAAGAAATACTTAATAGTGTCCTTTACTGCACACAACCGGATTAATTGGATTTTTCATCATCTAAAATAGTTTTGTTGATTTGATTTCTGTGTACTGGAAGTGGGGGAAGTCTATTCATTGAAAGGATACAATTTTAAAATCTCATTCACATGATTAGGACTTTTGTCATTCCAACCATTTTACTCTCTATTTTGTTAGACTGAGACTCTTTGGACTGTGAAAATGAAACTGGGGAAATAAGATGAACCACTTAGACCTCTGTAACTGTAGTCTTTAATTTAACTAGCAAGGTTTGTGCCCATATCCCACCCAGGGAGTGGGTAGGAAGAGGAAGAGAGGGAAAGTAGTGTTGAACTTAGGAAGAGGGGGTTCTGAGAGTGGAGGTGAAGAGGGGGGTGGAAGTGTTATCTGGTCCAGAGTCTCAAAGAAGTCCCAGGTTGCTGCTGCTATGGTGTGGTCTACCCTACTTGGTTGTTGCTGATAGAGCAGCAGAAAAGTGTCCAGGCACCTGACTGTTGTTGTGACAGCAAGTTTTCAGCATTGTTGCTGTTATCTGGGCCTGGATTGCTGGGGCTGGGGTTGCAGTAGGAGGGGGGGAAGTTGGGAGGAGAAAATGCCATTCTGCCACCCCCATTAAATTGACACTTGGGGTTGGTTTTCAAATTCCCCTTCCTCCGAGTTATGCTACTGTACAGTTTATTATATGTGTCTTCTTAACACTGACAAGAGTAGGGAAGAGTATACGCTACCTGAGGGGCTGCTGAGATCAATTACATTTTCATGGTCTCCAAGCATGATAGAAGATGGGGGAAAAAAGGAGGGAGGAAAAAAGAATTTAAACACTTTTTTACATCATGTATTGTTTTTATTGTATTGTTAACATAGAAATAACTTTACTGAATAAAAAAAAAAACATAATGAATTGACTGAAAGAATTAATTCTACATCTCAAAATGTTGTTACATTCCTGAATTTAAAAAAAAAAAATGTCACCAAATCCTAATGGCAAAGTCCTTGTCAGGAAGGAATGTACTTCTTAAAGGGAAAATAATGGTTTCTGGTAACACAAATGTACCTCTAGCTCTATGGGTACAGCTTGAAACCAGTTTGAGTATGGGTTCAAGCAGAAGCCATGAGGTCCTTAAATAAGCCAGAATAGTAATAATAGAAATGGATGTCATCAAGAAGAATCAATTTTGGCAACTCCAGTGTCACTTTGAAGGTGAACAGTGTCAGATAAGTAAGAAGCGGTGCAATAATCAGAGCATAGTACAACTGTGTTGAACTCAGTTGTGTTGCATGTATATGTCAATGAAATTATTTTTACCTCCAAGATAGAAAATATCAAAAATTAAAACTTTTTGGGAGAGATTCTTAAAGTGTCTAGGGGTCACAATTGACAGGTAACAACATGAGCCCAAATTCAAGTTTCTTTCATAGTACAAGTTAAGATAATGAGTTATAGGGTATGCCTACACAATGAGCATTTTATACAGTGATACATCATCTAAAGTGTGTCCTTTCTATAAGCTAACTCTATGTTAGCTCTGTACCAGGTCATACACATACTCTACTTGATCTAATATACCCTAGAACGAAAAAATAACAAACTCCATGGAAAAAGAAGGACATTTTTTCCTACCTTTTGTCACATTTTTTTCTGTCATCCAGAAATATGAAATATATACACTAGGAATTATAACAATGTTAACTCACTCAAAATTCTAGAATAATGTTTCCTTAGATTGTTAAAAAAAAAAAAAAAAAAAAAAAAGAATCAAAGTATCCAGAAATATCATCTGGCTCTTTCCTGACCTGATCCCAACTACTACCTGGAAAGGAAAGGAGCAAATCTATTATAAGTTAGATAAGCATTGCTAGAATAAGAAAGTATAGTAGTATTGCCCACTGAAACTTCAGACAGGGTTGTATAATATGAGCTAAACTGTGTCCTTGGGAAGTTCTTTCTAAAATGCCTGTGATCAAAGATCCACATTCTTAACTAAAACAATACTGTACTATTAAAGGTTTTCAATTATTGTTTATCACCTATGATTCAGAACTGTGCAAAAATAGCAATGTTCTAACCCTTCCTATTAGGAGATTATCTCTTTGAAAATGTGTCTTAAATAGAGTATATTTAGTAGATAACGTGATTCTTTTATTATAGTGCAGCAATGTTTTACTTGATTTCCTTCTGGGAAAAAACTAATGGTCAATATTTTTTTAAGTAACAATGTACTATCTATGCTATCTTGAATTCTTTTTTTCTCTTATCAATCTGTACTTCAATGCCATTTTTAATAGAGGCATTTAGTAATATTACCTGGTCTCATTGCCTACCTTCATAACAATGGACAGACATTGGCAAAAAAAATGGCTGTTCTTGGGTTCAGAAATGTCTGCTTTCATTTTTATTCCTTACAGGCACATAAATCCAATATTTAGATAGTTGCACTTTTCTTGTGGTTTCTGTTTGCTCTGGGGACCAGAATAGGAGATTGTCATTTCCTTTCTGGTTAGTGTTCATTATTATCTGTCATTAAGGTCCTTTTGTTACAATATTTGTAGGTAGAAATGAAATCTGTTAGATGAATCTTTCTGTGACTGGAGTTTTTATAACACATTTGCCAAGATTCTTGTACTCTGCATCTGTATTTCTGGGATGACATGTAAAAGTCAATAAAGTTCTTCAAAGGAAATTAAATCACAAATACTTGCATTAAAATATTTATTACTTTGAGATACAAAAATCACAAAGAAAAAATTCTGGGCAAGGCTGAGCCTGGATGCTGACAGTACCCCTAACTCAACATCTACTATTATGTATAGTTGTTGTGTAGCACCTGTATACAGTGCCATTGGAGAACAAAGATAGGGTTTTTGCCCCAGATTACTTAGTCTAGGATCTGTAATGTGCAAATCAGTAAATAAATTACTTAAGCCACTTCAAGTGACGTTTTGCCAGCAAAAAGTGTGTAGGATCCTGTGTGTGCATAATGGCACATCTGTCTTGGATATGGGTATAATTCAGGCAAGGGCTAGTAAAAGCACACAGTTCAAATGATGTCCTTATAATTCAGAGGGTTAGCCAGATTTTCCTCTGAGCTTTTTTATTTATTTATTTATTTATTTACAATCCAATCTCATTTTAAGAAGTTTGTAAATACACTCCTGCAATGTGTAACATCCCATGGGGCACAAGCAGCAGTTAGAGGTACACTGCCATTGGGGGAAATGACACATTCGCATTATACAGTGCATGTTCTTGCACCCATTGAAGAAAATATTCAGTACCATGAATGAGGAGTATGACATTCATTATTTATTATCAATAGCATAAATATGGGTGAATGAAGCGCACGTTTTGGTTGCTGCCTCAGGATGGGAGGGAGGAGGGGGTCAAATGGGCCTAGGTGGTCCCCTGACTCCATTCCTTCCTGTACCCTGCACCTTTCCTCCAGTATCTTCCCCATAATAATAATAATAATAGCAACAAGAACAACAACTTGCAAATAGTGTTTTGCAGTTATAAATTGTTGGGACTTAAAAACCTTTACTTCATTAACATTTATTTTATTTGCATAAGAGGAGATCAAAATAAATGGTCATTTACTTATCAAAACATCATTATTACTGGGTAATTGTATATTGCCTGCCATGGTTCACCTAAGCAAATTCTTTTACTTATTCTTTGTTACTGACATGGATTTACAGAAATTTTTGAGTTAGTACTGATCAACTGCATTTGCTTTTTTTTGTTGTTGTTTCTGTTTTTAAAGAAGAATAATTTTGTCTCTCAAAATCTTTTTCAGAATCTTCAGGGCAATTTCCCTTCTAGCAATATCAAGTGTTCTAATCATATCCATTTGTCACTTACACATTGATTGTTATCATTCTTGTAATTAAAGTCTTTTCAAGCACATTTATCTGTTACATGAAAATGTACATCTATAATGATGCTGAAGTTGTAATTTTGAACAATTAACGTGAAAACCCAAAATACAAATCATTATTCTTCTCAACCCTTGTTGCCTAGGCAGTCCAAGGTTCAAGAAATGGTGGATGATGATAATCATGTATGCTGGAGTGTAATGCCTGGATGGGAAAGGTAGACTAAAACATTCATTAACAATTGCAGTACTGTGAGAAAAAAGAGATACTACTTGCATGCTTCAGTCTTTTTTTGGCATTTATTTATGTGATTTTTTGGTGAAAAATGATCAAAGTATAATGTATGTTCTTTATTTTTTAATATAACAAGAATGTCAAGGGTGTTTGGACTGAAACAGTGTGTATGTTTTTAGTACTTGTACAATATATATTTTGCTCTACCTACTATTCCCAATACCTGCTAACATGTTTGTCAGTTTCCAGCTAAATCCTGGTTACTCTCCAGTGTCTGTCAGTTAGACACACTGGTAAACACCCTCTCCTAATGAGACAAAGTGTTTCCCCTTTAGATTACAACTTTCAAATAGAGTTAGGCTATCAATAATCTGTACATAGAGAGAATGAAAAATAAGGAGGCTTGCATCTCTCTGGGATGGAATGGGGTCATTCTCTGGCCCCATTCTCTCCCTCTGCCCACTGAGAGAATACAAACACAGGCATTTTAGGGGACCAGCTCTCCCCAGGAAGCTGTCTAAATTTGGGGGAAGCGGCAATGAAGTTTTAGTCACATTGGAAGAGAAATTGGATATGGGGCAGCATCAGTTTAGTATAAAATTAACAAATAATTCTGTATTAATTGCATTTAGTTTTATAATCAATTGGGGGGCACCATTTTAATCAAAAAGGAAGCTGACTCTGAGGTCATTCATTAATGAATGAGGCCACCAGTGAATATAAAATCCTTATCAACAGTATTTAGGTCAAACTTTGATACAGGGTGTGTCTACACATGTATTAGAGCTGGGAACAGTTTGCTCAGCAGTAAACACTCCCGGGCAGGCATCTACACATGCAGAGAGGTGAAAGCAAATATGCTTTTTATAGATTCATAGATTCTAATGGCAGTAAACTGCTCCCACTTCCTGAAGCTTTGTAATGGGCCCCTGCCATCACCAGGGGGAGCAATAGGCTGCCTCTGAGTGCTAGACCAGGGGCTAGCAGGGAACACCAGGCCAGGAGATGTCTGTCTCCTGGCTGCAGCTGGAACATTGCTTTCTGCCCCCGGGGGGCAGGGTGCTGCATGCTACATCCCAACGACAATGTCCCCCTGCTCCAGCAGCATGGAGCACATGGCCCTGACTCCCTGATCAAGGGCAGAGTACTTGGAAAGAGCTTCAGGGGAGGGGTAGGTCCCAGCATCCTGCCCAAATCCACTGGTGAGGCATCTAGCAGTGAGCCCCCAGCTGGGCAGGGAATCCCTTCCTGGCAAGGAGCTCACTGCTAGCTGCCCCACCACCAGACAGAGGCAGGGGATTGTAATTTGCCCCATCCTTGAAGCTCTTTCCAAGCTCCATGCCTCAATCATCCAATCAGGGCATGGGGCTGGGACCTGTTCCCAGCTCCCTGCTCCCACTCCGTGATCATGAGGGATCCTGGTTTTCTCTGATTAAAAAAAAAAAAAATCTCCAATTTTCTGTTTTAAAAAGTTAAATCAAAATCCACAGGTTTTCCATGATTAAAATGAAACACTGTTATATAGAGAGATAAGGAAATATATATGTGGTGTTTTATTTTAATCATGGAAAAATGTGTATTTTATGTTACTTTTTTAAAATAAAAAATTAGGGATTTTTTTTATCAAAGAAAACCTGGATTCCTGGTGATCACAGAGCTGGGCAGGGAGCAGGCTTCTCGGCCCCCATCAGCAGGAAACTCCTAGCCCCATTCTACAATTGGTGACCAGAAGACAGGGGATCATTATCTGTCAGCCTGTGCTCCATGGTTGTGGGACTGGAGCTGGGAGATCCTTACAGGGCTCAGGCTGGTAGACAAGGATCTCCCAGTGCTGACCCCTGCAGTAGTGGATTTCCCAGTGCTGGTGCTGGAAGAGAAGGATCTCCCAGTCTGCTGCTACTGTGGAGCTGGGGCTGGGAAATAAGGATCTCCTATCCCTGCTCCCTGTTTGCAATCTTGGAATAGGGGGCTGGGAGCTCATGCTGCTGGGGCTGGGTGACATAGCTCCTGGATAGGCTGTGGTGGTGGAGCCTGCCCTGGCAGCAGGCAGGTCCCACGGGCAGAGAGCAATCTCCCACCCTCTGCTGGCTGGCTGACCTGGAGAAGATTTGCTCCTGGTCAAATGTCTACATGAACACTAAAACACTAAGGAAGTGAAGGTAAATTTGCTACTTGCATTTGGAGGTAGCAAATTTACTAATGATTAGAGCAGGTTATAGTGCAGTAAGCGTGTGCACATGTAGACATGTGTGCTTACTGTACAGTAAACTGCTCTATTGCACAGTAAAGTGTCTCATGTAGACACACCCACATTGGCCCAGAACCATGAATGACTGGGGGGGCACCATGGTGGTGAGCATGGACTGCCCACAGATGCCAGTGGTGGTGTTGGTGGTGAGGGGGTGTGGGTGGTGAGTGGTGACCTCCTGCAGAAGCCAGCAGTAGCTTTGGTGTTGGCCAATCTCAGGGGTGCCACATGCCCCCCGTGCCTTCCCTATGCATTGCTTATACCCAGAGCCACAAAATGATGGTGGGAGGTGGTCATCAAATGTAACTTTTAGCTGACTGTTTCTGGGACTGGAATTTACAAAGTTTAGCTCACTGTGAAGTGAATGAGATTAATAACCATCAGTAAACCGAACTAGAGAGTGAAAAGAGAAGACCCAAAGCAACTAACAGGATAGGCCAATAACAGTGATGCATCTTTAATATATATATATATATATATATATATATATATATATATCTGGTGATTTTTTTTTTAATCAGAGAAAACCAGAATCCCTGGTAATCAGCCTCCAGAATATCATGTTGCAATGAGTTCTGCAAACTACTTACACACTGTTTGAAATAGAACTCACTCTTGTTAGTTTTAAACCTACCACATAGTTTCATTCTGTGCTCTCTATTTTACTATTTGAAAACATATAGGTAATACATCCCTGCTTACTTTCTCTTCACCTTCTAATATTCTGCAGACCTTTATTATGTCCTGTCAAATGTCTCTTTTCTAAGCTAAAAGTCCTAGCCTATTTAGTCTCTCCACATATGAAGCCCCTCCATACCTTGGATCACCTTTTTTGCCCTTTTTTATAGTTCTTCCATCTCCTTTTTTGATGTGTAGGGACCAAAGCGATACAGAGTTTTCAAAGTGTGGATGCACAAATAGATTTATTAAAAGGCATAATGACTTTTTGTCTTGTTTTGTTTACATTTCCCTTCCTAATGACTCCTAACATTTTATTTACATTTTTTACTGTGTCTGGAAACTGAACTAATGCTTCTAGCAAACTACACAATGGCCACATCTACAGGAGATGCTGATTGCTCAGTTTTTACCGCTCATTCATTTAGTACATACCCAAATAGTACACAGTAACAGTAGCTACTGGGTGCATCTACATGTGCAAAGTTACTGTGCAATATGTGCATGCCCATACTGTGCAGAAACTATGGTAACTTACACCACATTGGGTGTAAATTTGCTACCTGCATGATATGTATATTTACTACCTGCATTTAGGCACTGAACAGTAAGGCACATGTAAACTCCTTAATGTGCAGTAACACTGTGTGTGTGCTCCAACTTGAGAGTAATTTTACTCCCAGTTTGTAGTGCACACAGCATTACCACATAGTAATGCCTACACATGTAGACACCAGTATAAAACTCACTGTGCAGTAGCCTCACCACATGGCTTCCTGGTGACATTGACTGCACAGTAGCTCATTGCTACTGCACAGTAATGTTGCATCATGGTTTCTGACATGGCCAACAACTCCAAAATCTCTTTTCTGTGTGGCAACAATTACTGTTGTGAGTATACTGTATATATGTATTTTAAGTTATTTTTCCCCCCATGTTTATCACTCTGCACTTATCTGCATTGAATTTAACCTGAATTTTATTACTTAGTTGCTTAATTTTGAAAATCCTTCTGCAGTTTTTCATAGTCCACCTTGGTCTTTATCACTGTGAATTATTTTGTTTTGTCAGTAAACTTGGCTACCTCATTATTCATTCCATTTTCAGGTCATTTGTGAATATATTAAACAGAAACAGTTCCTACACAGATCCCTCAGGGATCCCGCTGTTTATTTTCCTTTCTGCAAACCAAATGTTTATGACTACTCTCTTTTCTATATTTAAGACAATTTCTAATCCACAAGTGGACATTCCCTCTAATCCTGAGGCAATTTAATTTCATTTAGAGCCTTTGGTGTAGGACATTGTCAAAGGCTTTTTCGAAGTTGAGGTGTACTATATTAACTGATCCATATTCTTGTTGACAGCCTCAAAGTCAAATATGCTGGTCAAGCATGACCTTTGTTTAGAAAAGCCATGCTGACTTCTTCCCAGCAAGTCCTCATATGCTGAACAATCCTTTTGGAATTATTATTGCTAACAAATACTGTATTTAAGAAAGGAGATAGATAGAAAGAGTACTAGTTAATGGGAGCAAATCAGCATGGGCAAGGTGAGCAGTGGAGTCCCTTAGGACTCAGTATTCAGCCCAGTACTCTTTAACATCTTCATTAATGATCTGGATTCAGGCGTCAGATGCAGATTAGCAAAGTTCGCAGATGATGCTAAACTATGGGGGAAGGTAGTCACACTGGAAGACCAGCTGGGGATACAGGCCGACCACAGGGTGCTCCACCTTGGAAGGAGAAATAAGCATTATATTTATAGGCTCATCAGTGCTTCACTTGCTAGCACCATGACCAAAAGATACTCGGGGGTCTTGATTGACCACATGATGAACATAAGCCACCGATGCGATGCCATAGCTGGCAAAGCAAACCAAACACTGGCATGCATCCATCGATACATCTCAAGCAAAATCATCCTCCCACTCTACTTGGCCTTAGTGAGGCCACATCTGGAGTACTGTGTCCAGTTTTGCCCCTTCTCCCACTTCAGGAGGGAGGTGGATAAGCTTGAGAGAGTCCAAAGGAGAGCTGTGTTTTCACACGTCGGCAACATATTGTATAGTAATTCCAGTTGCTGTATCAAATTCAGTGGTGTAATGCACCTTAAATTACTTGGGGCGCAGCAAACTAAAACTCCTCCTCAGAGTTTTAGTTTGCTGCCCTACAGCTGAAGAGCAAAGCACCAGGCTCTGTGTAGCTCAGGGTCTCTGCAGAAAGGCTATGCAGGCAGCTTGGCAGCAGCCTGGGAAGGCAGACTCTCCCCAAGACCCATTTTTTTTCTTTCTCTGGGGCCTGCCTGCCTGTCTGAGCTGCTTGGGAGCCCGGTGCTTCCCTCAGCAGCTGCAGCACCTCCTGTCACTGCCCAAGCCGGGTCCCTGTGGAAGGGTTCTGCCTGGGAGGCCTGCTGCTGTCATGGAGGGAAGCACCTGCTCTCTGCAGCCCAGGGACCACTCCGCCCACTGGCAGCTCACACTCCCCTCCCCACTGCCAGAGAGTTAGGTAAGTCTGAGTGTGTGTGCAACACAGGGGATTAAAGAGCCCTAAACTGAAGCAGTGTTTTTAAAGACCCACCACTTCAATTTAGGGCCCCCGTTTTGTCTACACACACCCTGGGAGAACAGTTGTTCACCAGGGCTCCCCAAGAGATAACTGCTAGACCTTGACTCCATGCAGTGCCCAATGACTAGGGAGACAATGATCCAATTGCTCATGGATCCTGGTACTTATTACCCAGAGCAAGCAGGAAGCAAACACCAGCACACATTGCTTACAACAGCTTTATCCAGAATGGAGACAGCACCAGGCAAGTTCCCTCACAGACACCCAGTCTATGAACATGGGGAGCAGCCATGAACATTAGTTCTTTTTACATTTTATACACCTTGGTTCTTACATATTAACATCCCTCCTTTGGTTCCACCCATTTCTCCTCATATCTCAAGCTCCACCTGTTTACTGTTTGCTTCCCTAGCATGGTATTGCCGATGTATTTCATTCATTTACATGCCTCTCTGCTAAGAGCACATGCACAAGACTGACTCCCATCTTCTGTTGGTCACTTGTGGTTTCTCACTGGTTCTTGATTGTTTTCTTGCTGACTTCAGCACCATCTCCAAGGCCATATTTCTGCTTTTCTCTCCTGACGCTAGTTGGTGGGCTATTCTATTTTTACTCAACACATCATGCACTTTGCACCCTACCCTCCTGTTAAGAATCCGCTTACTTAAGCATTAGTCTGGTTACTTCCTTTTAATATATATCCAGCCTTGTGACTAGCAGCTTTTGCTGAGATTACTTTTAATATATCATCCAGCCTTGTGACCAGCAGCTTCTGCTGAGACGCAGGAAAAACTTCTATTCAGCTGCACACACAGCATTCCCAGATTCCATATTGTTATCCTAGCACCCAAAATCTATATTGTTACCCTAACAATAACAAGGTCTAACAGCCAAAAACTCCTGGAAGACTGGTTTAGATTCGATATAAGGAAAAAATTTCTTTACAGTCTGAGTGTCCAGGGTCTGGAATAGACTCCCCCCCAGAGGTGGTGCAAGCACCTACTCTGGATTCATTCAAAAGGTGTTTATCTTACTGGGATCATTTGACCCTAGCAGACTTCCTGCCTTTGGCAGGGCGGGCTGGACTCTATGATCTCGAAACATCCCTTTCAGCCTCTAATGTCTATAAAGTCTATCTGATTGCAACAGTTATTGTGGCAATCCTATCCGTAGCTGGAAAGATCCTTGGCTGGATTCTCAATAGACTCACTTCCATTGCTAAGGAGATTCAACCCAAAGTCCCAATATAGTATCCGATCACTCAGAGGTATGATATGGGTTGCTAGACAGTTTCAAGAGAAGTACCATGAGCATTAGCAAGATCTTTCCATAGCATTCCTTGACCTTATTGTGACCTTTGATTCAATTTACAGAAAGGATTTATGGACGATCCTGAGGAGATCTGGATATCAACCAAATTTTTTTACCGTTATTAGACTTTATCTTGACAACTTGATAGCAGTTGTCCCAAGCAATGGCTCAGAAACAGACGTCTTCACTATTACAACCAGAATCAAGCAAGGATGTGTGGTTGTACAAACACTTTTTTCTACCCATATTGCTGCTATAGTGTTATTGCTGCTGAGAGACTTCCATCCGGAGTCAACATCCTGTATTGCATGAAGGAGAAGCTCTTTAGCATCAACTAGTTACATTCCAAATCCAAGATAAACAATACCTCTATTATTCATCTTCCGTATACTGAAGATTTGTGCCATGTATGTTCACTCAATTGAAAAGTTTCATGGCACTTTTGATTGGTTCTGTGAAGCATGTGAAATGCTTGGACTCATTGTCAACGTCATGAAAACCAAGAACGTTTACCAACCCACCCCAAACCACCTAGCTGTGCCACCAAATGTTACAACCGGAGTGCAATCCTTGGGGAATGCTGAGCATTTCCTCTACCTAGATAGCCACATTTCCTACAAAATAAGCATAGATAACAATATTTAACACTGAATAAAAATTGCTAGCTTTGCTTTGGATGTCTCCAAAATTTTGTCTTCATGACATCAGTTACTAAAACAAGCATCTAATTTCCCTGTTGTCATTCCTGCCCTGTTGTATGGGTGTGAAACTTGGAAGACATTTAGGAAACATCTGAAATCTATAATGACACTATCAGTAATGTCTTAAAAAATTCAGCCTGTCACTTGGAAGGATAAAAGACTGATTGCCAGTGTCTGGGCTCAAGCAGACACCACCAGCATTGAAGCCATGTTTATATGGCACCAGCCTCATTAGACAGGGCATGTACAGACAGCTTCCAAAACCACTCAAGAAGATGATGCAACTATATCCCAGTGGTTAGACCAATTATTTGGAAAGTTGAGATAGGTTCAAATTCCTTATTTTTGTGAAGCAAGATTTATTTGTAATATGTTTTACTGGGCCATCTTCACAATGGCCCAGTGGGAGAAATGCTTGATAAGTTTTTAGGCACAAAATACCCTTTTCCAGGTCTGGGAAAGAACAACTGATTACTAGTTTTGCAACTTTCTAAGTAAAAGTAATTACAAAACAATTTTTTCTTCTCACACAACCTCCCCTCTCCCATACCCCCTTAGACCCCGATAAAGGCTACAGCACTATAAAACTACTTTTCTGTCTAATACAGAGAGGAGTTTTGAGTGGAGGCATTCCATCTCTTAGGCATCAGGCTATTTTGTGGTGGAGATTTATCAAACTCTACTGTTGAAGCCATTACATCTCATATTAAGTATTCATTTGATCTGAACCTAAATATCCCACCAAGGACCAATATTGACACATCATCTGCCCCAAGCTCTGGCAGATGTTACAATTCACCAGTGGAAAATTATTAGGCAAACATTATATAGTATAGTGCTGACTAATGCCAAAATTATGTCTTTCCCTCACTATCCAAGAAAAGAAGAAATAAAATATTGTTGCTTTTATTGATCCTTTTCCTTGCCCACAGGATTTTGAATGTAACCATTGTCCCTTGTAGGTTCAAAACATGCACACACATACACACACACACATTCACCAAGCAAAGCTGCTTTGTAAGAGTGAGTCACCATATACTCTATCTTGATGAGCAAATAACTAAATATTCAAACATTGAAATATCAGGGAATTTTTCTATCATTCTTACTCATCTTTGATAGGCACAAAATACTGAAATTATCCTGTTGATGTATGTGAGTTATAATCTTTAGCAGCAACAGAATTTATAAAGGGAAAATGAAAATAAACAGATTACTTGCTTATAGATTCAGCATCTCACGCAATATGTCTATCCCACTCAGGATTTTCGTGATGTGACAAGATTTTGTCATTTTATGTTCACATGTATAGCAGAACTTTTGATGTGTATTAAATGTCATAGATTTCATAGACATTAGGGCTAGAAGGCACTTTGTAAGATCATCGGGTACAGCCATCTGCCCAAGGGGCAGGAAGTCAGCTAGGGTTAAAGGATCCCAGCAAGATGAACATCCAAACATTTCTTGAAAGTGTCCAGAGCAGGTGCTTGCACCACCTCTGGAGGAAGTCTGTTCCAGATCTTGGGGGCTCGGACAGTAAAGAATGTTTTTCCTTATGTTTAGCCTAAAATAGTGGCAGGAAAGAGTACTGGGGGTCAAATGACCCCACAAAGGTTTTCATTTAGCCTCCTCTTAAATACCCCCAGGGTAGGAGCCAGCACCATTTCGCTTCGAAGTTGGTTCCAGATCCTAGCTTCCCTGACAGTGAAGTAGTGCCTTCTGATGTCTAGTCTGAATCTACCCTCTGCCAGATTGTAACCATTATTCCTAGTCACTCCTGGAAGTCCTTGGGGGAACAGGAGTGACAAAGCCAACATATTTAATGATTTCTTTGCCTCCATTTTCCTAAGCAGGGACTGGAACAGTCACCCTCCCACTGGGCCACCCTCAGGCCCCAGGGGACGCACACCTAGGCCAAAGGTTAGTGAGGAACTAGTTAGGGAACTTCTGGAGGGACTGGATGTATTCAATTCAGCCAGTCCACATGATCTCCACCCTAGAGTACTAAAGGAATTGGCTGAGGTCATTGCAGGACCCCTGGCATGGCTTTACGAGCACTCATGGTGCTCTACTGTGATGCCAGAGGACTGGAAAAGAGCCAACGTGGTTCCCATCTTCAAAAAGGGGAAGAAGGAGGACCCGGGAAAAAATAGGCCAGTTATTCTTACCTCAATCCTGGGCAAGCTTTTTGAGAGAATTATTCTGGCGCATATCCACGAGGGGCCAACAGGGGAGGTCATGCTTAGGGGCAAACAACACGGGTTCATTAGTGGCAGGTCCTGTCAGACCAACCTGGTGGCCTTCTATGATCAGGTCACCAAATCATTAGATGCAGGGGTAGCAGTGGACATAGTCTTCCTGGACTTCCGGAAGGCCTTCGACACTGTCTCTCACCCCGTTCTCATTAAGAAACTGGGGGACATACAGTCAATTGGGTTGCTAACTGGCTGGAGGGCCACACCCAGACAGTGGTGGTGGATGGGTCATTTTCAACCTGGTGGAATGTAGGCAGTGGGGTTCCGCAGGGCTCAGTCCTTGGGCCCACACTGTTCAACATCTTCATCAGTGATTTGGACGAGGGGGTAAAAAGCACCCTGTTCGAATTTGCTGATGACACTAAGATGTGGGAGGATGTGGGCACACTAGAAGGGAGCAATAGGCTGCAATCTGACCTAGACAGGTTACAGAGGTGGGCGGATGAGAATAGGAAAGGATTCAACGCAGACAAGTGCGAAGTGATGCACCTGGGGAGGAACGACCAGCACCATACCTACATGCTGGGGAACTCCCTTCTTCTTAGTACAGAGGCAGAAAAGGATCTTGGAGTCATCATTGATGCCAAGATGAACATGGGCCAGCAGTGTGGGGATGCAGTCAGGAAGGACAATTGTACCTTGTCATGCATCCACAGATGAATCTCGAGCATGTCCAAGGAGGTGATTCTCCCACTCTATGCAGCACTGGTCAGGCCACAACTGGAGTACTGCGTCCAGTTCTGGGTGCTGCACTTCAAGAGGGATGTGAAGAACATGGAGAGAGTCCAGAGGAGGGCCACTTGCATGATCAGGGGGCAGCAGGGAAGGCCTTATGAGGAGAGGCTAAGGGACCTGAATCTGTTCAGCCTCCAGAAGAGAAGGCTGAGGGGGGAACTAGTGGCCTGTTACAAACTAGTTGGGGGGATCAGCAGACACTGGGGAAGTCCCTGTTCCCCAGAGCACTGCCAGGAGTGACCAGGAATAACCGTCACAAGCTGGCAGAGGGTAGATTTAGGCTAGATATCAGGAGGTGCTACTTCACAGTCATGGCGGCTGACTCCTACCCTGGGGGTCTTGAAGAGGAGGCTAGATGTACACCTTGCTGGGGTCGTTTGACCCCAGTACTCTTTCCTGCCATGGCAGGGGGTCGGACTAAATAATCTACTAAGGTCCCTTCTGACCCTAGAAACTATGAAACTATGAAACAGGGACTCCCCCGATGCCTGCTAGTCCCCTCTGACTAGCTTGTAACAGGCCACTAGATCCCACCTCAGCCTTCTCTTGCGGAGGCTGAACAGGTTCAGGTCCCTGAGCCTCTCCTCTTAAGGCCTGTCCTGTTGCCCCCCGATCATGTGAGTGGCAGTCCTCTGAACTCTCTCCATTTTGTCCACATCCCTCCTGAAGTGCAGTGCCCAGAACTGGATGCAGTACTCCAACTGTGGCCTGACTGGTGTCACATGGGGGGAAAGATCAACTTCTTGGACCTGCTTGAGATGCATCTGTGGATGTATGACAAGGTACGGTTGGCCTTCCTGACCGCGTCCCCACACTGTCGGCCCATGTTCATTTTGGCATCAATAATGATTCCAAGATCCTTTTCTGCCTCTGCACTGACAAGAAGGGAGTTCCCTAGCCTGTAGGTATGCTGCTGGTTCTCCTCCCCAGGTGCCGTATCTTGCACTTGTCAGTATTGGAACTCATCCTGTTCTCATCCGCTCACCCCTGTAACCTGTCTAGGTCCAATTGCAGCCTATTCCTCCCTTCTAGCATGCACACTTCCCCCCACATCTTGGTGTCATCTGCGAATTTGAACAGGGTGCTTTTTACCCCCTCTTCCAAGTTGCTGATGAAGATGTTGAACAGTGCGGGCCCGAGGACACAAGCTGGCAGAGGGTAAATTCAGATTAGACATCAGGAGGTGCTACTTCACTGTCAGGGCACCTAGGATCTGGAACCAACTTCCAAACAAAATGGTGCTGGCTCCTACCCTGGGGGTCTTTAAGGCAAGGCTAGACAAACACCTTGCTGGGGTTGTTTGACCCCAGTACCTTTTCCTACTATGGAAGGGGGTTGGACTTGATGATGTGCTCAGGTCCCTTCCAACCCTACAAACTATGAAATTATGAAACTACCAGTTTCTGGGTCTGACCTCGGAGC
Organism: Crocodylus porosus; assembly: GCF_001723895.1. Lineage (NCBI taxonomy): Eukaryota > Metazoa > Chordata > Crocodylia > Crocodylidae > Crocodylus > Crocodylus porosus. Next base: position 136,149,800 of record NW_017728906.1, read on the forward strand.
CAATTCCCCAGCCAGCTGACTGTGGGGTAATCGAGGCTGCAGTTGCCCAATTTTTCCATGAGAACATCATGGAACACCAGGTCAAAGGCTTTTTTAAAGTCCAAATATATGACTCAACCTCTTCCCTTTTGTCCAGATGATACATCACCTGGTCATAGAAGGAAATGAGATTGGTCAGGGAAGACCTACCTGCAACAAACCCATGCTGGCTATCCCTCAGAATGTTGCCTTCTGTGAGCCTGTAAAGAATGGTTTCTTTGATAATTTTTTTCCAAAATCTTCCCAAGACATTGAGTTCAAGAAAGGGAGGAAAGAAGACCCAGGAAACTACAGGCCAATCATTTTGAAGATGCGCACCACATTACCCCTCTTCCAATCTTCAGGTACTTCACCAGAGTGCCATGAGTTCTCAAATATCCTTGCCAGTGGCTGAACTATGATGTCTGCCAGTTCCTTTAGTAACTTGGGTGCAACTTATCCAGACCGGCTGATTTATGGGGGTCCAGCCTGTCAAGATGCTCCTTCACAAGATCCAAACCAATGGTGAGTATATATTCATCTTCTACCCAGTCATCCCACGTCATATTAAGCAGGGTGGTCCCTTTGGGCTGGTGAAAACCCAATGCAAAGTAATTATTATGCAGATTGTTTTTTTCCTGGGTGTCGGTAGTCAGCTGGCCCAGTTGGTTTAGTGGGGATCCAATGTTGCCCTTGTTGTTCTTTCAACTCCCCACATATCTGAAGAAGGACTTTTTATTGGCCTTGATTCATGTAGCCAGATGGAGTTCAGTTGCAGCCTTGGCTTTTCAAGTTCACTCCCTGCAGGTGCAGACCATTACAATATATTGCTCCTTAGTGGTCTTTCCTGTCTTCTATCCATTATACACCTCTCTTTTTAGATGAAGGAGGTTAGATAAAGGAACATGAGTTCCCTGTTGAGCCTATGGGGTTGTTGAGCCCTTTTACCACCTTTTCTATGGGTGGGGATGGACTCCCTTTGTGCATCTAGGATTGCTTCCTTAAGGAGCAACCACTCATGAACTACCCTCCCTGTGAAATCATGGCCTCTCAAGGCCTTAAGAACAAGCCTCCTGAACTTATGAAAGTCAGCTTTCCTAAAGTCAAGGACTATTGCATTGCTGGTTGGCTTGCCAGCTTTGCAATGGATAGAGAAAATAATCAACTCATGGTCACTGTCACCCAGCTTTCCTTCAATTCTTAGGTAACTGATTAGATCACCCCCTTTGGCCAGTATTAGGTCCAGTAGTAGCTTGCCTTTAGTCAGCCCATAAACTTCTTGGAACAGGTAGAGCTCATTCACACATTAAAGGAAGCTTTGTGACTGATCAAACTTGGCCAAGAGCCATCTCATTCCATGAGATGTCTGGGTAGTTGAAGTTTCCCATGACAACCATGCACTGAGAGCATGCAGCCTCAGCCAGTGCAGCCTGGTGAATTCTTGGTCAAGCACTTGTTCCTGGTTGGGAGGTCTGTAGTAGACGCCTACCATTGTATCACTTTCACTATATTCCCCTTGTATTCTAACCCAAAGGGCCTCCAGTCATCCTCCTTGGATGCCAATCTCAGCTTGTAGGGGTGTGTAGCTGATCTTCACATAGAAAGATACACCCCCACCCCCTTTTTCAGCACACTCTCTCCTGTACAGGGTAGCCATTTATACTGCTATTCCAGTCATAGAAGGAGTTCCATCAGGTCTCCATGATCCCTACGAGATCGTAATAATTTCTGTTTAACTGAAGGATCAGCTCCTTCTATTTATTCCCCAAACTCCTAGCATTAGTGCACAGGCATGTAAATATGCCATTGGAGGCCCTGGGCTTCCTTGTACTCCTGGAGAAGCTCTGTTCCTGGGCTGGGGTAGGAGTGGGTTCCCTGCTGGTTTTGTGGTTGGTGCTTGGTAAGCTTGCTCCGATGGTTGTCTGGTCATACCCCAGTGAGCTTAGTTTAGAGCCTGGTCGAGCTAGTCATCCATTCTGGCTGAGAAGAGCTTCTTCCCCAGTGGAGTGAGGTGGATTCTGTCTCTTCCCAATGGACCACTGCCTCTCTTCGAAGGGCAGACTGTGGTCATGGAAGCCGAAGCCTAGACTGGTGGCACCAGTGTAGCAAAACCCCCAGTTTTTCTTTTTTTATTATTGATCTTAAAATGCATTCCCTCCCTTTCACCAACCATTTCTAACTTTTCTCTCCCTCTCTATTCCCTATAGATAAGTATAAGTGAGCTCAAAATTAGGATAAGCTTTAATCATTTTTATTTTTGGTGGCAAGTTTTTGGTTTTGGATATCCATTGTTTTATAATTATTAGGTTTGTGTTGATTTTTACTGTTGTATATTGTATTGTTGTCATTTTTGTATTGATTTTTGTTGTTTCATATGCATATAGTATGGTTTAGGCCTGTGTTTGTAAGTGAACCAAAGTCATGTCAAGTCATGTCAAGTTACCATTTTATATGTCAAGCCTCCAGCTTCTGTCCTCTGCCTGGGCATCCCATGTTGTAACTGGTAACTGATTCTGTCTAAATTTGGTGTGTGTAGTATGTGTGATCCCAGACTAGTTATTTTGAATGAGTTTGTATCTGAGTTGCTAGTGTGAGAGTGTGTGCATGTGTATAAATATATATAATTCAAATCAGCTAGCCCTGACAATCTGCACCCCAGGGTACTCAAGGATCTGGTGAGCGTCATAGCCCAGCCCCTGGCATGGATCTTTGAAAACTCCTGGCGCTCTGGTGTAGTGCCCGAAGACTGGAAGAAGGCCAATATGGTGCCGATCTTCAAGAAAGGGAGGAGAGTGGATCCGGCTAACTACAGGCCCATTAGCCTGACTTCTATCCTGGGGAAGATCTTAGAAAAGTTTATTAAGGAGGCCATCCTTGAGGGACTGGCCCAGGCTAACATTCTAAGGGGTAGCCAGCACGGGTTTGTTGCGGGTCGGTCTTGTTTGACCAATCTCATTTCCTTCTATGACCAGGTGACCTATCACCTGGACAAGGGAGAAGAGATTGATGTCATATATCTTGACTTCAAAAAAGCTTTTGATCTGGTATCCCATGATCACCTCTTGGCCAAACTGGCCAGTTGTGGCCTTGGCTCCACCATGATCCGCTGGCTGGGAAATTGGCTCCGTGGTCAGACCCAGAGGGTTCTAATTGACGGCAGTCAGTCATAGTGGTGCCCTGTGACCAGTGGGGTCATTTGAGCTCAAACTTAGTAGGGGTCATAAGAACTTTGTATTCATTCCTGCCCAGGGCAGGAGGTTGGACTAGATGATCTTCTTAGGTCTCCTCCAACCCTACTTCTATGAATCTATTAACCTTTTTGGGGGGCAATACAAATGTATCAAACAATGATCAGTCCAGCAACTGTCTGTGCTGGACATAGTTCTGGTCATCCAGATGTCACAACAGTCCTGGGCTTGCATTATGATATAATCAATCAGGTTCAAGTGTTTTGAATTGGGGCACCTCCATGGTGTCTTCCATTTGTTGTTTGGGTGGAATAAGGAGTCTATGATAATGAGGTCATGTTCTGAACACTCCCTGAGAAGAATTTCATTTTATTTTTTCTTCCACCCTTTACTTGCTAAGTGTTCTTTTCTGTAGCTCAGACTCCCATCCGCTCTAACATCGAAATCACCAAGAAGAATTTTCTTCTTTGAAGATAGATGACAGGACTTGGGCAATTTTAGAAGAAGAAATCTTCTTTTCATCATATGCACCAAGAGTCAAGGCACATGCACTGATGACTAGGGATCTGGGTTTTCCGTTTTCCACAGAAAAACAGAAAACAACAGATTACCCATTTTATAGGATTTTCTCTTTTAGCAGAGAAACCCATGGATTTCCCAGCCTGCAAGATCTGTTTGCAAAACGGGTGGGAAAACCCCCTAACCCTGCCCAGAGGGAAAGGGAGAGGGGGAAAGATGGGGCCTGATGTTGCCACTTACTGGAGGCTGCTTCAGGCTCACTCTTCTTGGAGGTAAGTGGGGCTGGGGGGGTTGCAGGGCAGGGCAGGGCTGTGGGGGAAGCTGGCTGGGGGTTGCAGGAGCAGGGTGGCTGTAACCCCCCCCAGCCAGCATACCAGGGGGGCTGCAAACCTCTCCTGCATCTGGACAGAGTGCCCAATCTGGTTGGGGGCTGAGGGAGCAGGGAGGTTTGCAGCTGGCTGGTCACTCCAGCTCGGAGGCATGGGGTTTGCACCCTCCCCGCTCCCTCAGCCCCCAGCCAGCTTGGGCCATCTCCAGCTGTGTGTGGGGGTGTTGCAGCTGGCTGGGCACTGTGGCCAGAAGCAGGGAGGCTCCAAACCCCCCACCCCACCACTACAGTGCCTGGCCAGCTGTAAACCCTTGGTTGCAAACGCTGCAGTCCTTGCCCTGATGCCCTCCCCCAGGCCCTCTGGATCTCAGCATGTGTGACTGGCATGGCAGGGCACAGCGGGGCTATTCAGAAAAGCTGGCCTGACCACACTTCCTCTGTGTGCATGGGGGCAGTGCAGGATTGTGCCCCCGCCTTCAGGGGAAGCATGGCCAGGGCAGCACAATGCTCACAGTGGCAGGCAGCTTTCATGCATGTCCCCCTGTGTGGTACAATGCTGGGTTGCGCACGCTGTACTCCGGAGGGCAGCAGGGTGGGGAGCACAGTCCTGCAGTGTGCACACACCGTGCCTTTGCCCCCCTTAGATCTTGGGGGTGCAGGTCCCCTCTGACCCCCAGGAGTGCATGCTGCAGCTGGGAGCTGTCCCTACCTGAGCCCACAGCAGGCAGGCAGTGTGGGGGGGAGCTGGCTCGTGTTCCTGCTGCAGCAGTCTCTGCCTTCCAATGATGGCAGGAAGCTGTGGACCTGGGTCTCTGGCCTCCTAGCCCTGAAAGCTGGGGTCCCCTCCAGCAGGGCTGGGGGCAGGGGCTGTGGGGGTGGGGTGGCAAGGGGCACAAGCAGGGCTTTGGAGGATTGCTGTGGGGGACATTTGATTTTAACCATGGATTTGGGGATTTTTATCAAAGAATTTGCAATTTTTTATCAAGGAATTTGTCATTTTTATCATGGAGAACCAGGATCCCTGCTGATGACTATTGTATGTTGTCTATCGTTCATATGAAGACAAAGGATAAAGATATGCTTATTGATGCCAACTGGACATTCTGACATCTGAGTAACATTCTGATATCTGACATGTGGTCTTGATAGCAAAACAAAAGCTGTGTATTTGACTTTTCCAGCTTTTCCTTTCCAAAAAAAGTGTAGTTACTGACATGCTCTGTTAGCTGTCTCTCCCCTGTGTGTCTGATCTCACTAACTTCAGCAATGTCAATAATAAATCATGTAAGTTCTCTGGCCATGAATGTGCTGCCCTTTGCTCCAGTAAGTCATTGTTAGGATCATCCATCAGGGTGCAGATGTTCCAGGTTGCAAACTTCATTATTTGATTTGGACCATAGAGAGAGTGATCTCACTGGACATGGTTTTCCAGGCAGATGAAATGAGACATGGCAATGTCACTGTGCATCAGAAACCACACAATCCTTTGTGGGAAAGACAACCTAATTTGATGGCAAGGAAAACTTAGGTCACTATTCTGCTTCAGCCTTCATTGTCCTTTGCAGCCTTTGTGAAGTATTCTTTCTTCATTCACCTGCTCTGTTGTTGAGGAGTTTCATTTTTATTTTTGGATCACTATTAGTTTCAAAACCTTGTTCTCATCCTTGCTGCCATGGGTTACCCTACCTGGAGTGCAGAACTCCAGATACCACAGATCTTGAGCCTCTCCACCATGTCAAGGTTGTGATCCTTCAGAAAAGCAGAATTCATATACATACAAAATAATGATCATTTAAACATTATTTCAATCCTGCTAAATTGAACCCTCTAGTATCACATTTTACATTTTATCAGTACTGTGACTGTCATGAGAGTGTTCAACCTTTGGGAAAGACTGACTGTGTAATCTAACTGTTATAAACAGTTAAGAAACATAACATACTGTATAGAAAAGAATTTAATCTATTTTGAGCAGATGCACAACAGGGCACATAGGTAGTCATGATGGAAAGGCAGCAATGACTGTGGCAGTGCTGATCATGGTGGCACCACACACACAAAGGTAGTGCTCAGGGATGCTGCCCTGGTTGCTTTTCTCAGTTATGCTACTGAACTTGAGTAGAAGACAGGGCATTTATCATAACATGTTGAAATCAAAAGATACAGAAAGTGTACATTTAGCAGGAGCAAATAAATTCTTACACACACACACACACACACACACACACGATTAGAATTTTATGTGAGGAATTATCAACCAGATGTTTCAATACTGGGACCGTAGTAGCAGTGATGGGAAGGATGCAAAATAGCAGAGATATGCTGAACAAATATCTGGTTCTCTACCCTATTTTTTGTTATGGAAGCATTCGAAAATTTCAGTGAATGTATAAGAAAGCTTGTCATACAGAAGCTCAGCATCAAGAATATGTAGAAGAGAAAAATATTCTCACTGTCCTAAATCTTCGGTATTCCCCTCATGCACCATGTCCCCCCGCCCCTTTAAAAAAAATGAACAGAGTGATATGGCACTGTATTCACCCTGCTGGGAAGGAAATGTCCTTCAGAACAGGTAGAATTGTAATGTGCTGGAACTGTAGGTTAAGGTTTTTTTTAAACATTAATTATGACAATTATCTTTTAGTCCAACAGGTTCTCACTGTAAAATGCCTTTAAAGCTGCACTGAATTATCCTTATCAGAATGAAGAGCTAAACCCACAGCCATTATCACACAGTTTCAGAAACACTGGCTGTCAGTAACTAGAAAGAGATTATATTAATTTGCTTGCTATAGGCATTTAATATAAGTATTTATTAAATGTTTTGGTCCTTGTTGAAATAAGAGAAGGCAAATATGGATAATGAAACATTTTAGTTCCATTTTCAAAGCCATTGACACATTCTCTTTGGCATAGTTCTCAAGATTTTCACAACTGGAAGATCTGTTCCTAATCCCACGATAATGGTAGGACCATACTATTCCAATTTACTTTATCATATTTCAAAAATATCTTTCTAATAACCTCTCTTGCTCATATATATGTGATATACTCCAGTAAGCCTCATCCAAACAACTTATTACATTTAATTACAAATAATATTGTGTTTATACTTTTACAAAAAAGATACTTTAATGATAGTGTGAGATAAAAGCTGTGGTACACAGACCTAGCGAAAAACATAAAGTATATCAATGTAACTGTTGCAGTCTAGTGTAGATTAAAATTATGCTATGAAGATGTTGGATACAGTACAGAGAACTTCAAGAAGCTTGGGTATGTGATTTAGAACCTATACATGTCCCACCTTCCATCCCTCAAAAGACCCAAACAAACTAAATAAGTAATAATTGTAAATATTAAACTAAACAACAACAACAACAACAACAAAACCCAAAACATTCGCAGCTGGTACAGTTGCATTGATTTGTGCAGATTTGCATCTAGTGAAGTTCTTAGTGTGACATTTTGTGTACAGACAAAAGTGACAATTGTTTGCCTGATCTAGTCACAGAAAGCGGGCTATAGCTCTGACCAAATACAAGTGCACAGCTCAAGACTGCTTCAAAATGGCTGCTTGGGTCAGGTGAACACATTTCAAAACATAGTGTCTTCTTCAATTTCTGTCTGTGCTGCTTGACAGCTCTGAGCTGTTTTCAGACTGGCGGGGGAAAAGGGAACAGAGGAAATTTGGTCTGGGGGGTAGGAGTATTGGAGCTCTGCGAGGTGAGGGGGATCCAATTCATTCACCCCACCCTCCAGTACCAGTGGGGGAACCCCTGAATGGGTTCCCTCTGCTCCCTTTCTCCCTCCCATTCTGAAAACTTTGCAGGCTTGCAGGGAGGAGGGGGCCATTGCTAGAGGAAACCAGCTGCAGACTCACAGCAAGCAGCAAAATTCCCCTCCCCTCTGGAACCAACAGTAAATTTCTGTGTGTTTCAGGGGATTGTTGTAACTCGGAACTCGTCTTGCAATGTGTTCTCAGCTACAGCAGGGAACTGCACTTCTGTCTGCATACTTTATTCCTTCCTGGTGGTCATCTAAGTGGCTTTTTTTATGGACATCTAAGCCATGTCCATGTAAGCATGGATGTTTGGTTCCCCGGGGACAGCTAGCAACCACTGGTTGTCCCCAGGGAATGCCTATATCATGTGTTCTCTGGAACACGGCAGGTTACACTGTATGGGGTAGGGGAGGCTTATGCCAGCAACTGTGCTGACCTTAGCAGGTTTACCTGGGGTCCTGGAGGCATGAACTAGATCTTGGAAGATCTAGGAAGATCTTGGAAAAGTTTATTAAGGAGGCCATCCTTGAGGGCCTGGCCCAGGCTAACATCCTAAGGGATAGCCAGCACGGGTTCATTGGGGGTAGGTCTTGTTTGACCAATCTCATTTCCTTCTATGACCAGGTGACCTATCACCTGGACAAGGGAGAAGAGATTGATGTCATATAT
>NW_017728906.1:136158316-136182897 GCF_001723895.1 Crocodylus porosus
CTCGATGATCTCCCAAGGTCCCTTCCAGCCCTAATGTCTATGAAATCTATGAAACTACTTGTGCCTTCTGGGGTTGGGGAGGCATGATGACCACCTGCAGGTGGCAATGTTGGGGGCAGGGGCATGGTGACATCAGTGGAGAAGGTGGGCCGAGCAGGGACCACTTGCAAGTGGCTGTGGTGGTGTCAGCAGTGAGGTGGGGTGGCAAGTGGCAACTGCCAACAGACACCGGCAGTGGCCAATCTTAGGGGGGTCATGTGATCCCATGCTCCCCCTACACATTGCCTATGCCTGGGGGCATCATGGGGCTGCAGCAGAGGTGATCCTGCTGGTCAGAGCCTGGCCAATAGCTAAAGCATGACTTCAACCGGCCAGGCTCTGCTTTTGAGCAGCATACGCTGCCCCCACATCCACTGATCTGATTTTATTTTGCACAGGTTTTTTTGACCCCTGAATATCCATGGGTAAAAAAAACCCTGGGGTGCTCCCTTGCACGGTGTAGAACACCTGAATGTCCAGTATGTGGTGTTGCAGACATGTCTGCGACACCATATACAGCATGGCCACAGTTGTCTAGATGCAACCCTATAGGGCATTTTTGGCAATTATACACCCTAAAGAACTATATTCCTGGACGCCTACCCTTTTGTATAAAAAAAAAGGACAAGAAGAGAGAGTACATTTTCACTTTTTCCACCAGAGAGCTCAATGCTTAGGGTACTCACCTGGAACGCTGGGAATCCAAGGTTCTGGGTCTCCCTCGCCTAAACTGGGTTTGACCATGGACCTCATGACTTTCAAATATTGCTGTCAAGCAATTAGGCCACAGGCCAGTCATTATCAAGTACTTTTACTGGATTGCTCCATATGAAGTGGTCTCTTGGGCAACCAAGGAAGATATGTGGAAGACCAAGAGAAAGAGAACAAACTACTGCAAATACCACTTTGCTCCTGAATAGGGACACCCACCCAGGAGCTAGTGTACTTTAATTTATTGACTCTTTACTTTTAGTTGATAGTCCTTAGAGTAGCAGCAATATTGCATTAGCACATTGCTTTGGCACTGTGGCTCTCTGGTAACACTTATTCTATAAAGTGTGAAAGAGGCAATCCTTCAGACTTTATTTCTCCATGACTACTTGGAAACTCATAGGTAATTTGGTAAAGAAGTGTCCAGTTCTGATACAACTATTAGATATGCATAACTGTAATTTTTCTCGCAGTCATTAGATATCTAAAAAACCTAGTTCAAAGAGCTGGCTAGTACATTCTTTAGTCACAGAACAATAGATATGGCCTCAAAGACAAACAATGACAGTATAGGACTCTCCAGTTCTCAGACTGATTATATTAGGTTTTTATGCCAGGCCAATGTGTTCAATTTTCCCAACAATCATTTTAGTTAAATAGTCTGATCCCTTAAATGAAACCAAGATTGTAGTCTCATTTTTCTCATCTTGCTTCAATTACTGGATTGTTGAAGATTGCATGGAAGGGACACTACCTAAGAAATAATGAAATCTTCCTAATGTCACATGAAATTTTGCTAATACTAACTCTAAAATTCTTGTAATTAAGGCGCTGAGATTGCAGTCCTCTTTCCCTCAGGAAGCTAATACCTTTTGCATGTTACAATTTATGCCTCAGGATATAAAGGAGATAGGTGGTCAAATGATTGCAACCTTACCTTGATGGTAAAATTGCTTTAAGACATTCTGCCTTTGGTTGTATTTGATGGATTATCTATTCAGCATTTCAGGTCTTTGTTCATCTATTATTGACCAGGAAAGTGATGAGCTACAGATGGTCCAGGCTTTTTATGGCACAGAAGAGACATGCAACAGTTTATTTGCTTTGCACATGCAAGCAGATAAGTTTCACAAGACATAAAAATAACTTCTAGGCATCAGCATCAGAGTCCATCTGTATACATTTATGGACATATCTTTACATGTAGTGCACTTTTGACTAAAGAATCAGGAAAATATATTAAGAGAAATAATATTATTAGAGAGCGGTATTTGGGTTTGGGTATGAATTAGAAAAAAAACTGCACTGATTGTATTAAGAGCAGGGCTGTGTGTATAATAACAATTCTGTTTTGCTTCTTGGACTGAAAAAAACCCAAAAACAAATTCAGTTTGAATTAAGAAAGATGTATTGAGGTAAAAACACAAGAAAAATGTGAAGGAAGCCAATCAATACCTAACAAACTGAATAGGCTTTCCCCCTTCACACAAATTATAGTTACTGGGGCAGATCATATTTCTGGACCTGGTCAGAGCAGATAAATCCAGTGTCTGGCCATCTGGAAAAGATTTTCATGAGTTTTCAGAATTCTTGAACTAGCATTCATGTGAAATTCTTAATTCAATATGTTCTAAGACACTGAGTAAATAGACGTCTTCTTGAAGTCTGATCCAGCTAATCTGAAAAAGATTGCCTTTCTGTTTTACTCAGACCTGCCTAGTTGCATGAAGTTTTATAAACATACTGTGGAATGTAATGTAGACATCAGGAGGAGTGTTTCCAATATTGTTTTGATGTGAAGATGATTCTAACGATATTATAACCTTACTTCATGCATTCATGGGTTTCTCCAGATTTGTCATGTTCCTACATTGGTTAATTGTGTTGACATTTGAATATGGCTATTACCATTAATTTAATGAGTGGAAACTGTGTGGGAAGAGAAGGAGCAACATTACAGGAACCAGCAGCATAAGAGTTTTGGGAGAAGTGGTGGTGAAGATTTAGGATAACAGGTAAGAAGGAAAAGGCAGGGGACCTGGATGAACGGGTTGGGCAGGAAAGTGATGGTTAGTTGTAAATAGCTGAAACAAGGCAGAAGTATGCAGCCATGGGAAAGGTGATATACAACAAAAACAGGAATAGGGGTAGCTGAGTAAGCATAGGAACTCCATTTGCCAAGTGCAAAGATATATTCTAGCTGTAGAAACCTTGTTTGTTGGTAATGGGGTGAGAGCAGCTTTGACATAATGGCAGCCTGTGTTGTTCTGAACAGTGCGTCAGCTAAAGACTAAGTTATCAGGGGAAGAGAAAAGGCAGATGAAAATATAGTCAGTGGAAAAAAGAGCTGCTTGTAGGCTAGCAGAATGTTCCTGGGACCTGAACAAGCCCTCTGATGTCACAGCAGCTGGGCTGTATGGTCAGTAGCCAGTATAGGGCAAAAAACTGGCTCTTTCAAATCCTCTCTGATGAAATTGTTTATTTCCCTGGGATCGTTTCCATCTAGTGCTGCTTTGTTTTAAGAGGCATGTTTTTATCTATGGCAGATGCCTGTGTACAGTCTACAAATGTAAGTCTGACCTCAACAGTTAAACTGTTTCTCAACCAGTGCGTGATCAGACTAATGTGAACTGACAGTACTTATGCCCAGGTGTCATTGCCTTGCGTGCCTTTTGACAAAAAATGTGACTTGACAGATCTTATTGTTCAATTTCACCTCACCATGCAGCATTCCCTTGCTAAACTAGAAAGGTTGAGGGACAGATTGTTTGCTTGGAAAACAAGGAGTTCATGGTACTGAGTGCCTCCTATATGCTCTTAACACCTTATTACTGCTACTCACAAATTATTCACTATTCACCCCAGACAGTTTTCATTGTTTCTCTGGCCTTCTCCTTCAGTCCCTTGGACATTGTATAATTCAAGAAAATATCATTTTTGTTTTGGACTAATACAATTTTTGAGCAGGTAGAGAAGGGTAAAAGTCAAGGGACCTGCCAGTTTTCTGGGACAGAAGTATTTCTGTCATTATGGTCTTGGGCAAAGTAAAGAAGCATTCACAACATCACAGTACAAAACTGAAAGTACTTTTATTAGTTATAAACAGAAGTTCAAACATTGCCAACATCCTGTTCCTAAAATAAGTTACTAATGCTGGGTGAAGCCTGAACAGTTCAAAGTTCTGTCTGGCTTTGTGGCTTTATTATATATTTATTAATTTTTTTTCTCAACTTACTATATAGCTAACATATTTCCAACCAGCATGCGCTTGTATAGGACACACAAATCTGGTTATTTACCTAAAATACCCAAACCTAGGATTTACAGGCTAAATGCATTTCAGGGATATGATAACTGGAATGAAAAAGTCACATCTATGAAAATTTCTACTTTACCATTAACAAAACAATAGCAGTATGTGTAGAACAGGAGAACCTGCTGAGTAGAACAATGAATATATGATTAAAGCATTATTCCAGCATTTGAGAAACCTATGTTCAGATAAAAGCTTTGCAGCAGATGTCCTGCTTGACTTCAACTTGACTCTCCTGCTTGACTCCTCTCAGTGCCTCTCCTGCAGTATTTTCTTATGTCACAAGGGTATGGCATTTAAAGATTATGTGATTTCATTTCTAAATATCTTAACGATTGTGAGGCACCCTGATGCTCATAAATATATAAACCTGATGTTAAGAGTGATTTCAGTATGTGTGAAACAAGGGTGTGAAACAATTCACATTTTAGATTTTAACAAATAACATTGTTTTATTTGGTATAAAGAATATAAATGTTACATTCAGGAAGATAATTTGATGTTAAGTGACTGGGTTTTTTTGGCAGTAAGAAAAACTGAAACATGTTTCCTAATACTGGTACGAAGGCAGGAAGTAATCCAAAAAGCACTGTAGAGATGTACAACTAGAACATTGCTGAAAACAGCATGTTATGATATACTGAAAGACCAACACAATTTTCCAGCCTCTGTTTATCTCCCATAGCTCTGTGAATGAGCAGAGCAGAGTAGAAAAGAGCAATATAGTTATGTGCAACTTGAGATCCTGAGTGATGGTGAAATAGGGGTTGTAGGAAGTTACTGAAGAAGGACAGAAGTGGACTACTCCAGTGGAACTGATGGTTTGATGATAATAAGACAGGCACCAGTGGACAGGTAAAAAACCTGGGCTGTCAGAGATAATAAGCATGCAAAATTGAAATCCCTAGATGTTATGTGACAAGTTAACAGTAACATAACAAAACACAGAAGACAAGCAGACACCAATAGCATCATCACGGAGACCTACAGGGTGAGGTGAATATAGGGCCAGATTCTATTCCATCTATTTGGCACATTAAGTGGATTTTGATCCCTGCAATACTATTCCACCCTACTGAAATCCCTGAAAGACCTTGAATATAAAAAGTGCGTGGTTCCCCTTCTCCTCAATGTTGTTTTGTGATTCGGTATTAAGGGAAAGATAACTGTTTGTTACTAAAGTAGATCCATTAACAGATTTTCAGGCCTTGAACCAAGTGCAATAGTATGACATTTAGACAGCTAAGGCTAGAAACAGACATTGCCATTTGGCTGCCTGTTGATCTTTCAGGACAACATGTTCCCCATTTCCAGAGATGCACCCCTGGTAATCTCTGGGGTGTATCTCAGGAAGGTGGGAAATCCAGGTTCCCCACTTCTCTGGGGATGAATCTCTGGAAGCTGGAACAGCCTTTGACCACTTCTAGAGATGCTCCCTGAATACTCTGGGACTGTCTCTCTGGAAGCAGGGAAAACCAGGCAGGCCCTCCCAAGATCTGTGGGATCTGATCCTGGGGCAGCAGGACCAAGACCTAAGAGTGCCTGCTTGAAATGGGTAAAGAATGAGGTAGCTCTGGGCTGCCCACGCTTTCCCTCTGTAAGATATCTGGTACAATACAATGGCGCAAATATTACTACCTTTTGTCAGGACCACATTTATCTTGGCATGACATGAGGGATGAACATCTATTTGCTTTTGTTTTGTACTGCCAAAAAATGAACAGCCACTTGCAGTCATAATCAGGGACCTTGGTTTTCTCTGATTAGAAAAAAAATCCCCAATTTTTTAATTAAACAAAGTAACCCAAAATCCACATTTTTCCATCATCAAAATGAAACATCACTAATCTATCTCTCTTTCTATCTATCTATCTGTGGTGTTTCATTTTAATCATAGAAAAAAGTGGATTTTGGGTTACTTCATAGATTTCATAGACATTAGAGCTGAAAGGGACCTCGGAAGATCATTGAGTGCAGCCTCCTACCTCAGAGGCAGGAGTTACCAAGTGAAAAGGATCCCAGGAAGATAGGCACATCAAATGTTTCTTAAAAGAGTCCAGACTAGATGCTTGCGCCACCTCTGGAGGGAGTCTATTGCATGCCTTGGGGGCTTGCACAGTAAAGAAGTTTTTCCTTATGTCCAGCCTAAAATGGTGTTGGAGGAGTTTGTAACTGTTTGACCTTGTTATCCCATGGGGCACTCTGGTGAACAGGCATTCCCCCAGATCCTGATGCACACCCCTTATACACTTATAGGCAGCCACTAATTCACCCCTGAACCTGCACTTTTCCAGGCTGAAAAATCCCATGGTTCTCAGCCTGTCATCATAAGGCCTGTTCCCTTGCTTTCTGATCATGTGTGTGGCTCTCCTCTGGAGTCTCTCAAGCTTTTCCACATCCTTTTAAAATTGTGGAGCCCAGAATTGGATGCAGTACTCCAGCTGTGGCCTCACCAAGGCTGAGTATAGCGGGGGGACGACATCCTGAGATTTGCTTGAGAAGCATCTATGGATGCAAGGCAGATTTTTTTTCTTTTTTAATGCTAAAATAGGGGGTTTTATCAGAGAAAACCAGAATCCCTGCTCATAATCATAACCATCCCCAAACAATCAACCCAGACCATCAAAAAACAAATCATAACAACATTTAGTTTTTACAAGAAAAAAAATTACAAACTACTAAGTAACTTTTTGAATAACTTTAATTTAGAGCATTGATTTCCTCAATCTTTGTTTCTGTGGCCTATAGATTTTTCTAAACTAGTTATTCTATTTTGTTTAAATATTTGATGTATATATAAAAGGTGAGGTAGCCCGATACATATTCAAAGTATGCATACATTCACAGTAATATAATGAAAAACAAGCAAACAAATGTAATCTCACAAATCTGACATACAGAGATAAGGCTTCCTTTCTTTCCTAATAGTCTAAAAGAGAGAGAAAATAAAAAGAGAGTAAAATACATTTCTAGAAATTCCTTAAAAATAAGCACATCTGAACAATAAGATTAACTTTGATTTCTGAGGAGGTATAATTAAGTTTAAGAATGGTTTGTTTTTTTTCTCCATGCCCTTTGTTTTCACCGTAACACTCAATTCTTCAAGATTCCTACCAATCACTTCCATATAAACAAGATAAAAACTTTTTGTTTTATACTTAGTGTTCTCCTCCTCTTATGATTTGCTGTTCTGAATAACTCTTCAGTATTTTCTAATGACTCTGCTTTTTTCTTGGTTCATTTCTTTCAAAGTTTTTCAGATGGCAGGTGTATACAGTTTACCTAAAGTGTCATCCAGAAGATCATTGCTTTCCATTTCAATTTGGTTTTTCATTTTCTCTGTGATGGAAATGTATGTTCTACTAAAGTTGAGACTTATTTAATTCTTTGCTATATGTTTGTTAAATGTTGATCTGGAAGATTTTTACATATCTAAATGATGAGAAAGCTTGGATTTATATGCAAATGGAACTAAACTGTACAGATGTAATATTCTGGATCAGTGGGTCTCAGCCTTTTAGACTCAAGGCACCCTTTGTTAGATGCAAGGCAACCCTCAGGAAATGTGACCTTTTAGTTTTCACTTGGTTTTTGACTACAGAAAAATAATGCAAAAATTGTTTTGTTTCAAGGAACTCAGAAAGCTCACAACAGGTCAGAATGCATTTAATACTATTAATTTCCATTTGAAATCCTGGCCATGTCCAGACATGTATGAATGTTTAGTTTCCTGGGGACAACATAGGTAGTGCACCTTGTGCCACTGCCAATTTTTCTTAGGGAATGCCCGTGCCATGTGCATGGGCAAATTACCCAGGGAGGGGTAGAGGAGGCCTGGGCCAGCACTGGACTGGCCCCAACAGCTTCACCTGGGGTCCTGAGGATCTTCTGGAGCTTCAACAGTGGTGATCCTGCTGCGCGGAGCCTGGTTGGCAGCAGAGTGCAGCTCTGGCCAGCCAGGCTCCGGCTTTGCGTGGCACATGCTGCTGCCACGTGCACAACTCCACTTTATTTTCTGCAGGTTTTTTGACCCCTGGATAGCCAGGGGTCAAAAATTCCTCTATGTTGCTCCCTTGCAGCATGGAGAACAATGGAACGTGTAGTATGTGGTGCCGCAGGCATTTCTGCGGTGCCACATAGTACATGGCTGAGCTCATCTGGACATAGCCTCTGGGCTTAAATTGTTAATCATCTTTGCACACCTAACAATGTTACCATTGTGTAGCACCCTAGAAAATGTCTCATGGCACTGCAGCTTGCTGGGCACCCTAGTTGAGAATCATTGTTCTAGATCCTATCACAAAATATTGATGTATTCACATCCAGACCTCCGCATTACACTTGTCAATCTGGAGTAGGAAAATTTCTATTTCTTCAGTATTTTTTCATTTGCAACTAGTGCATATGGTCCAGAACAGATACCATAGTCATTAAACATGACTAGGTAAGACTCTTCGTTATCCTCAGCAAGCTATTTAAAATTGGCAGAACAGAGGAATTATTTTAAAAAATATTAGTGGCCCAATTCTATCACCCTTCATGGCATGGACTCTCAGAATGGACTACTATTAACTTAGCTACCATATTCCACATGGGTGACAATGGATGACATGGGTGACAGAAAAATATGACCCTGATTTATAGGTTCCCTGATAGTTGCTCTTGTACTAGCAGATCACAGATATTATAATTGCTTGTTTACTTTTAATCTTTATTTGCTACCCTGTGGTCATATCTACATGTTCCCCTATGGTGCCATTGTTACTGTACCATCATTTAGTACTTTACTAACTGATGGTGCAGTAATAGCCTGTACTGCGCCGTGTCAGCACTGCATGGTTATTTTTAGCTGCTATGTTGCTGTAGAAATTAAGTATACCCAGGGAATGTGTTCCTACAACAAAGTAACAGAAGCATCACAGTTTTTGCCCACAGATGCTACATTTCCGTGGCACATTGGTGCATCTGCACAAGATGCTTAGAACATGGTAAATTAACTCTGCCATAGGATAGTACTGTCAGGGGTAGTAGTATCCTATAATAGAATTAATTCATTTACTGTACCCTAATACTGGTGCATGTGTAGACTACGATGCTTTGCTGCTGAGCTAATTAGTCAACTAGTCCCTGACAGTACTATCCTATGGCAAAATAATTTACTCCACCAAAACACACATGTAGGTGGTAACTGGGGCTGGGTAGGGCATGGGGTGCTAAAGCGCAGGGGCTGCCTGCCACCTAGCCCCACACTGTAGCACCCTTTTACCTAAGCAGCCCCTTTACAGCCTACCTGAATCCCAGGGCTGACCCCCTGATTCCCCTGCCAGTCCAGGGCTTCTCCACCCCAGCTCAACATGCTGCAGTCCTTGGTGCATGTGTAAACTCTGTGCCCAAGAGCAGCTGACTCCAGTGTGAACTGCACTGGAGTTTACTGCATTGCACTAATAGAACATGTAGATACATCCAGTAAGAATTAAACATTTAACATAAATTTTATTTTAGATAAATTACTAACCATATAATCAAACTAATATATTAAGTCTCCACATGCAGGTGGTCTTCAGGGCACTGAAAGATCAGATTTTTGAATGTAGCCAAACAGGAACATAAACTTATGGCCTTTTTGGGTGCCTATACATGAGCAGTGCAGCTGCTCTGACATACTATAATTACAGAATGTCAGAGCAGTCTTGATTCATCAAGTCTGCTGGAGCATGTTAATTATATGACACTCCAGCAGACGCCAGTGTCTCATCTATCTGCACCCCCGCACTTAAAAATGGTGGTGGGGGCACTTTAACTAAAGCTCATTAAACAAGCTTTAATTAAAGTGATCCTGCTGCCATTTTAAAGTAACAGGACACTGATACATGAAATGCTCTGGGTATATTAATTAAAGCAACTCCAAGAGCGGCTCTAATTAAAGTACCCCCCGCACCCCTCCTGGAGCACGTGCATAAATGCCCTTTGTGAACTCTTCTTAGCTAAAACCAGGAACTTGCTCTGGACTTATTACCAAATCAAATTTAAGCTCTGGACTTATTAACTGTAAAATGTCTGAGAATGGTACATCTTACCATGTAATGTCTCCCTGTTCCTATAATATAATGGGTATAGAACCACTGTTACAACATAGTTGGGTAACTCAGAGTCCGTTCCAAGCCATACTTTATTCATCCAGTATGTGAAATAGAATTCTGCCTTGGGTTGTCATGTAGAGGTGAATGGAGGAGATCAGGAGTGGAAAGAGGTGTTTTTAAGTCATGTTTTCTTTTTAATTTCCATTATCCTAAATCATCCAAAAGCCAAAGTAGCCCATTTCTTTTCCTTTTTTTGTTTTATTAGGCAGAATCCTCATCTCTATTGGAGCAGCTTTTTAACTGCATTGTGCTAAGGAGGAAACTCAAGGTAACTGGATCCTAAAACCTAGGATTTGCTTCATAAAGCCACTGAAAAGTTACTTTTGCAGGATGTAGAGAACTGAAAAACCCTGTTTCTTATATTAAGATCACCTAATTTTGTTCTCTAGCTTTACAATCTCAGTCCACACAGGGATAGTCTTCTTGAAACTTGTTTTTATTTTTTATATTTTCTTTTAAATTCTTTACTGTGTAACAAGGAATACTTCCTTTGCCATTAATAATATGCTTTTATGAACGAAAAGAGTAACAGTATCTCAAATCTTAATGGCAAAGGAATCTTTTCTATAGCAATTTATTTCAGATTGTCTTCTAAACCACTTTACTTATTGGTATTTCTGTGGAGTTTATCATCTAAATTTCTGAATCCACCAGTAGTGCTAATATCACAACAGGAAAAATATTAGAGGTACTATAACCCTTAAAGTGTGCCAGCTAGTATGAAAATGGAGAAACTTTGTACCTACTTCATCTTTTGGCTGTCCAGTGGAAAAAAATATTTGACTCAAAACTGAATATAAAATATCACATAATGTCCCCTCCAACAAAGATAAAATGTATATTAAGAAACCTTCAACTCCCCTTTGAACTCCAAGACCTTACCTTCTCCATTCACTTCCTGATTCTAGTGAAGATTTCCATCAGAACAGTTTTAACTGATGGCATGTTTGGAAGTGAACACATGTGTTAAATAACTCACTACCACCACTATTAGTCTTCAGTATATATTCTTAAGTAGACTGGTTAAAAGAAAGCAAAGGTGAACAATATGAAGACCAGACTTTGAAACCGAGTGATTTCCTTAATGCAAATCTGTTCAATGCACTTCTAACACACTGTCAAGGTGACTAGTGCAATATCCAAATTGATTTTATTAACCTGTTAAACAGAATTTAGGTGGAATCTATCAGCCTAAGCTAGAAAGGGATATTCCAGATCAAACTTTTTCCAGCAGTTGCAAAACCCTTGAGGTGCCTAATTAATTTGGCTTCTTAGTTTAGGCTGAAAAGATATGTAGGTCCCTAGATTTAGACTCTTCAGCACACTCAGAGTAAACCAGTTCAAGCAGCTGGGCACTGAAGATGTCTTTAAATATGTTTCAGAGTTGCAGAAAGAGCACTTTAATTAGAGCAGTTCACTGGAGCTGTTCTACTTAAAGTGTCAACAGTGTCACATATACACAGCATCCCCAAGCTTCAATATTGGGGTGGAGGCACTTTAACTAAAGCTTGTTTGATGAGTTTTAATTAAAGCATCTCCGCCACCATTTTGAAGCATGGGGATGATGGATACACATGATGTACAGGCTGCTGGAATGTGCTAATTAGCACACTCCAGAAGACTCAGTTAATCAAATCTGTTCTAACATATGCTAATTAGCAGGGATCCTGGTTTTCTTTGATTAAAAAAAATCCCCAATTTTTGGATTTAAAACTATAACACAAAATTCATATTTTACTGTGTTCAAAATGAAATACCACTATATAATATATATCTATATATTAGTGGTGTTTCATTTTGATCATGGAAAAATGTGGATTTGGGGTTACTTTTTAAATCTGAAAATTGAGGATTTTTTTAATCAAAAAAACCCAGGATCCCTGCTAATTAGCACACAGAGCAGACATCCAGCACATGTATAGGTGCCCCTAAACTATAAAGACATCTCATTTGGGGTTTCCCTACTTGGTCTGAGTGAAAACTTCAGATAAGAGAAAAGTGACAAATCCACAAGTAGCCCTTCCAAACTAGATTGCTGCTCAGTGGTTGGAGAAATGGCTGCCTACAGACATTCAAATAGTCTGGAATAATTCTCTCAGGGTTGTTTTTCTGGTAAAGGAATGTACCTGTAGCTGCATGTACAGACATTCAAATACTGAGGTACTAAAGAATGGACAATTTGCAGTGCTGACACTGTCCAGCCAAGGGGAGTGAGAAGGAGTGAAGGAGGATGGCTGTGCACACATCTCAGCCTCTGTGTGCTTCCTTAGTCTGCCGGGCAAAAGTGGCATCAGTGCATAGGGCAGCCCTGACTATCTGACTGAGACTGACCATGGTCAGCTTCTGTTTTCCTGCACCACAATGTGGGTACTGTGAAAAAGGTATGGTCTGTTCCCTACTGAAGCCACAGAGTGCAGTGAACAAGACATGATCTCCTTGCGGGGTGCTGGAGGACTATGCTTTCTTCTGAGACAAGCCACAGCATGCACACATTCACTCTCCCAAGAGAAAATCTCCTGGGAATGATTCAATAATAGTTATTTCCAGGTTATTTTTCTCCTGGAGTAGCCATTTTTACCACAGGAGAAAAAGGCTATAAATTTGTGGTTTCTCCTGGGAGAGAGAGAGAGAGTGAGAAAATGGTGGCAGCACACTTTTGAACTAGAACACATCAGAGGCGTTTTAGTTCAAAAGTGCACTGCCATCATTTTCTGTGCACTGACAAGCATTTTGCCACTTATACAACTGAATGCAACACAGCACAGTGTGCAGCAGCTCATGTATGGAGCAGGGGACTCAAGTAATTGAGTCTGCTCTGATGGTTCAAGAAGCCTATCCCTGTGAGATCTGATGCACTAGATATCCAGCGCATCCTGGAACAAAAATGTGTGTATAAATGCCTCTAGTAAGAAGTGAATCCACTTCCTGAAGAGTGTGCTGTAACCACTGATTTATGGGCTAGACAAGGCTGGGGGTATCCTCTGTCCCTCATGTTGAAGGTGACTTTCTAAATGGGAAGAAATACAAAGGTTATGGGTCTAGATGAATAGCAAGTCAAATGGAGCCAGATTCTGTGGCTCAGTATAGTAGGTACCTCCTTCAGAAAAAAGTAAGCCCTGAGTTGTGCTGCCAAAACTGTTGTTCATGAATATTACATTCAAGAGTCATGGGGGAAAATGTACAAAAAGTAAGGGTGTGTAAAGTGGGCCTTATTCAATTTGGATTCAGATTCAGCCCGAATCAGGAACAGTGATTTGATTAATTGATTCAGATCACTGTCCCTAATTCGATATGGCCAAATCTGAATCTGAAGATTCGATGCTGATTCAGACATAGACACAGCTTTAAATGTTTTTTTCTATATACCTCAAGGTACCAGCGTGGTTTGTGAATGCTCCAGTGCTGGGGCACATGAAGCACTTCCAGTCCACTTCTGGGTCTACTGAGGAGCATGCTGGGCCCCCCTACCATACCCTCCCAGCTCAACGATCAGCCACAGAGGGATCCCAGGTGCCCAGCCCCCAGCCCAGGAGGAACCAGTTGCTGAGCCAGGGGCATGTGGGGGTGGGGGGGAGCACACTTTTTGGTGGACCCAGAAGTGAACTGGAAGTGCTTCTGGTCCTCTTCCAGGTCTGCTGCTGAATGTACTGGGGAGCCCCCCATACTCCTGAGGGACGCTCCATCTGCCCCACCATCTGAGCATTCACAAGCCAACTGCTACCTAGAGGTATGTAGAAAAATACATTTAAAGCCATGTCCAAATTGCCAAATCTTTCTGAATCTCTCCAAATCGAATCAGAGACTGAAGCTTTGCACAGCCCTAACAAATACCACTGGGTACAGAAGGCAGATGGTAGGACCCAGATGTAATTTCCAAGACAGTATCCACCAATAGTCTGAAGAGACTTGCTCCTTAATTCTTGTTGTTCTGATGATATGACTTCTTTCTATCCAGTAGTCAAGCTTAAACATCTAGCATCAGCGCTGCCTAGGCTATAGTTTCATGTCTAGCACTTTCCTGGGAAGGAAAGAGCAAGATGTAGATTCAAACCACCTGAGTCTGGTGAGCTTGGAATCCAGGTTTTCCACTTCCTGAACAAGTATTTTAACCACTTGGCTATTGGGCAAAAATGGAGATAGAGGATCTGAGGATGAAAAAGTTGCGTATGGCTGACTACTTGGGAAATAGGACAGTTATGTGGAATAGGATTTTTCTGTCAGACTTATTTAGACCATTCACTACATAGCTTGGATAGTGAATAGGATCTGAGCCATTACCTCTTTTCCTGTTGACTTAACTTCTCTTCAGTGAATATTTTCAGCAACTCTTTGTATTACTAATAGAATAGGTAGTTATGTGTATGCTTTTATTAGCTGTGTAAACTCTAAAATATTTCTTTCTTGTGAAAGTTCCATACTCAGATTGTGTGTGTAATGAGAAGAAATGGCTAGTATGAAATAGGAAAAAATGGCTAAAGTTATTCATTGTTGACTGTGATGTCTAGATTTTTTTTTCTATTTACCATACCAGTTTGTGTAATAAGGGCAAGCCTTAATACAGATTAGAAATAAGATAGTACAGATGGACTCCTTAGGAATATGCTTATACTTCACATATGGTCTCAATTCAGATTGCAGAGAAGAGTTAATTTATACATTGTAAAATGATCCTTAAAATAAAATCAAAGTGGTTTTACTGATTCATAGTATGATTTCCAGATGAGTAACCTAGATTTTTTTTCTAAAGCTCTAAGCAAATACTCATCTACCTGAGTATTTAGGTAATCCTACCTGTAACCAAGCAGTCCACAATGCTCCACTTGCACATACTAAATATGCCCATCAGTATAACTCATATTATATGCAAAACAATAACCTAAAGATATTATTAAGGTTACTAAATCAATTTCTCAAAAGTTAGTAAATGGCAGAATTAAGTTCACCTCAATCTGACTGTTTTCTATTTGCATGTTGAAGTATTCTTTAATTACTTGATTACATGAAACTTTCTTCAGGAGGAAAAAATCAAATCCTGGATACCACATTGTCATAATAGTCTTCCTGCCAAATTATAAAATTGTGCTCCAAAGCATGGGCATTCTGGAATTTCTCAATAAAATTGAGAAGAATATTTTTTTTCTTCACTAATTTTCAGAAATAGTTAGTCCATGTTAGCTCAAATTCTCAAAAAGAATTCACACCAAGGCAGGCACATATTATGAATAATTTTAGTTCACATGATTAAAGTTTAAATTTAACAAAGTTATATGCAATGGGGAAAAAAACAAGCTTTTTATAATGGGATTTATCAGACAACAGTAACTGTAGGTATTGGAACATTCAGTTCTTATAATTCAATATATTGTTACCAATGGGTCTCTGTATAGTAGATTTTGTTTGTTCTTTATTTCCTTAAAAAATGTTTTCTATTTTATGGACAAGATCAATGAGAGAAACTTATGTACAATGGCCCACCATTAAGTATTGAAGTTGAAAATGTAAATTCCAATAACGCATCACTGATTTCTTTTTCAGAGTTAGCTTGTAGCTCTAAAAAGAACTGTGTTGTACTATCTAGAGCTACAGTAAATCCCTTTGAGAAGGAAGGACACTGTTCCTCAGTATTTCCTCCTAGCTAGTTTGAGCTTGCTGGCTTTTATGAATGCCATTCTTTGGGTGGCCTATTCTTTATCTATTGTAGGGATGTAACTGTTGGTTGTAGGCTCTTCAAGGGGAGAAGATGCCTAAAAAGTTAGGCATTAAAATGTTGAGCCTAAGCCCCCATGTCAATATGACCCAATAGATCTTTAATATATAGATGTGTGTGAGTATTCGGAAGTTATAAAAACGTTTACATTGCACAGATCGTAAATTATTCAAAGAAAAGAAGTGTAGCAGGCTCACCTTTCAGAGGTTGGGTTGAGTCCCAGACTTGAGATCCTGCTGTTTTGTGAGGGAGTCAAGAAGAACGGAGCCAAGAAGAGATGGGGAGCTCTCCCCCAGTGGGTAATAGGCTCAAGGCTCCTGAAGCTGCCACTGGAGGAGCAGCCTTGGGAGTGGTGTGAGACCGCTCAGGCTGTTGATGGTGCACAGGGACTGTGCACAGAGACGCAGCTCTGGGACCAGTGTGAAACCACTCAGGCCCATTACGGTACATGGTTCAGTGCACAGAGCCCAGGCTTTGGGAGCTGCAAGCAGCAGCCCAAGCCTGCAAACACAGAGGGAATGCAGGCCACACAGTGCACAGGGTGGCATATGAGGGAGCAGAGTCAGGGAGCAGCAGAGGCTGTTTGGGTTAGCCACCTGGTATAAGGATGGATGGCCAGAGCCTGAAGGGCCTAGCCTGTGCTAAAAGAGCCCTCAGTTCCAAAGCCAGGGCATGGGGAAATAGTAGTGCTGCAGCGTGAGGCCCAGCACCCAGAAGCCAGCAGCAGTGGTGCAGCAGCTGAGAGGATCTGAGCCCTCGGTGCCCAGAGCGGGGCATAGGGTGGGGAGGAACCCAGCGGCATGGGAGAGGCCTGGAGAGGTGCTCCAGCAGAGGAGACCCCATCGAGCTGCACCCTGACCACCACCACCTGAGGAAGCGTGAGTCATTGGGCCCTTGGGTCCCACAGGGGAAAGACGTTTAGAGTGGGCAAACCCAGAGAAGGGGCTGGGTGAGCAGCCCCCCCACCTAGTCAAGGCCCTAAGTGGAGAGGCCCCTGGTACTTCCTGGACACCCCCCAAGGAACCCCATTGGAAGGAGGACTATCTCTTGCCATGGGTCAGGGACTATATTAAGGAACAGATGTTATTAAGATTGTTCATGTTTGCACCTTATATTTTGTAATTGAAATGTTGTATTGTAATGTTGTAAATAGTGTTACTTAGGGTTTGACCTTGGTTATTAGTTAATGTTCACTGTGTAAAAATATGTATATGATATTTAGTTTTTTGTTTATGTATATTATAACTCAATAAATTGTATATAGTTAAGAACTTTGGGCTTGGGCTAACTCTACAGAGGAAAGAGGGATCTGCTCAAAATTCTGGGATCCTTTTCACAGCACCCCCTCCTGCCTGCCCATCCCATCCAATTGAGAATAGGGCACATCTTTGGGTGTACCCGAGTTACATAAGTATATGATCATGTAAGTATATGTTCAGCCCAATATTTGCAAAACTGCAGTAAACGCTTTGGAATATAATTGAACAAATTGACAGACTTCTTAAGAGAAGATTATTATTGGTCATCTTCTCACATTTTGTGAATACTCTTGGATTTCTAGCTGGCATGTTGTACAATACAGCTATTTTCCCCCACAGTTTAATCATGAGGTCAATACTAAAAACGTGGTCTGACTTTGAAGTAAAGTGAAGTGAAGTGTGAAAGGAACTGTCACAGTGATAAGGAAAAAGATGCAGGTTTTTATTGTTATTACCAGCTATCCTTTCCCTTTATCAGTCTTACTTTCTAAATTCATGGATATAGACTGAGACACTAGGAACAGTAAAGTTGAAAGGCATTTATCAGTTATGCATTAAATAAAGGTTCTCTGGTTTCTATACTTTAGCTGTAGGAACATAAATGTTTGAGACAGATTTTTGGAAGATTCTTTACAATAGTTGCATCCAGGAATGGATTTTAATATCACAGAGTTTTTATGCATGGAGAAGCTGCTTTAGCTTTTTTCCCCTAACTTTCTGAAAATATTTCCATGGATAGAAGGAAACTATCATATATTCTGCCTCCCTTTGCAACCTTCACAATTGTGCTCAGTGTTGTAAGTGCTTAGTACTTGGCTTTAGCGGTACAGAGATATGTATAATATTTAAACATTTTTTTTTAAGTTTTTTCTTTGAAATATATGAAATATTTTATACATATGATATTTTGGAATTGGTGTGGAAGTTTTGCTGTTCCATGCTATACACTGAGGGCAATAATGCTTCCTTTTTCCTGCATTTTTTAGCCTTCCCTCTTTGGTCTGATTCTTAGTTGCACAATAAACTGTTTGGGATAAGAACTTTCTCTTACATTATGTCTGTGTACATTTCCCCATTCTCCATGACAGCTTTTGTTTTGCCACAATACCAACAATAAATAAGAAAAATGGCAAATTACCATCAGTTGCTTGGAATGAGATGCACTTTTCTGCATCTCTAAATAATGTGGCCCTGAAAATCTTTATACCACACCCTTAGATTCCATGTCACTCACAAATGATTTATATCACTGCTAACACATACACAAATTCACAGACAGACAAGTTATTTTCAAAGAATATTAGTATGTTTACTAAGGTCAAGCAATGAAAACTTAAAGATGTCTGAATTAAGTTTACATGTGCAACCTAAATTCTTTCCCTTTGTGTGTATGAATTATGATATAATCTTTCATTTTCTGATAGCATACTTTTTCAACAAGAAACCCCTGCCTCACTCAGTGAAAAAGGATGAATACCGTTTAGTTACTGAGCAAACATTCAGTACGTTGTTTCCTCCTCATTGTTCAGTATGTGGTACCTTACCTTATTTAGCATCCTCTGTTCAAATTCTGCACTGAAACTAAAATATTGATTTCCTCATAGGCTTGTTTGTGTTTAGCAGTGTAGTATCTGAATGCTTTACAAACAATAATTCATTTATCTTTACCACAATGCCTTATTCTGCAGATGTGAAACTGGGCTCAAGAAAGATTAAGGTAAAAAGGTACCTCTGGAGACCCGTGGAACCTAATATTTTTGACCAGGTAGAGATATTATATTTTTACCAGTATAAGTGCTTGGAAACTGTTCTAAACCCATAACAGTATACAAGTTGGGTTCACAGAGATGGGTTTAAAAATGGCAGGACCCAGAGTAAGATATACCTGGATTGATGTGTGCTTAAACTTAATCAATTTAGGCTAGACTGGGGAATTGAACTTCTGTACCAGATCCCATATTGATTCATGTTAGGTCACTGTCTACCAGCATCCCAGATGCCTTTGCAGCCCACTAGCTCCCCTCACAGGGAGGCATGCTACCATTCATTCATGCTCTGTTGGTCCAGCCACCCACCCAGCTGGTCCTGCACCCTGGCTCTCACAAAACCAAGTCAGCACAGTGGCTGATGCTGCGGGGAAGGTAAAGGGGAAAAGGGGGTGCTTGATTATGCCCTGCATCTCAGTCAGGATCCCTGGGTCTATGCCTACTTACAGACACAGGGGGCTCTCTGGATGGGTATGTGGAAGCCCACCCAAGAGGCAGAATCAGGCTGCCATGGGATGTGCAAGCATGGATGCCTTTGCTGCTTGATTGCTGCTGTCATGCCTATGGCTGGTAATGATGGGGAAGCAGGGGAAGATATGTTCTCCCATGTCTGGCAGCCAATCAGGGATGGCTTAGCTGCTCAACTATGCTTGGCAGTCTCCAGCAATCCAGAAAACCAGCTGAAAGGCATGCATGTGTCAGCTGAAGGGTATGACTGTGTGATAAAGGTGCTTGCTGAAGGCTCTATGAAGATTAGACCAAGTGTTTTTCTGTATTTGTTTAGATATTAAGCCATGTGCTGTTGCTAAAAGCCTAATTAAAGTATAAGATGTAATAAGGCCTTGTATAAAGTAAGACCTAGTAAATTTAGCAAAGCCTAGAAGTAGTAAACCCCTGTGGCACAGTTAAAATTACCTTACCAAAGGAATGCAAGGCTTGTACTACTATTGGTCAATCTAAAGACAGTTGAAGTAAAAGAAATCTGAGTGGTCATATGTTATCAGTGTCCTTCAGAAGCTATAAATTAGCTCAAATATCTGGAAACCATTCAGAAGGAAGATGCAGCTCTGTGAAAAGGATTAGTTAGCTGTTGCCTGGATCAGTGGGCCCATGGACCTCGAGGGGCCCAAGAACTGCATTCCAGGGTCTTTCCTGTTACCCCTCGGACAGTGCTGCTCAGGGACACCTGACTTCGCTGAACTTTGTGAAAAGAAAAACTTGCTGTGTATCAGGCATCAGAGGGGACTGCTGATAAGTTGTCAATGCAAATTGCTTTTGCCTGTCATTGTTTGTCTTGTTATGACACGTAGTTGTGTTTTTGTTAAGTCAATAAATCTTTCTTACCTTTCTACCCCTGACCACACTCTCAATCCTGAACCCTCCACAGGTGGCTGGGACACATGCAGGAGTGCTTTCAGCCTACTGATCTTAGCCTATGCAGTGCAGGAAGTCCACCAGAGGATGAATATATGTTCTGTTTCTTCATGAAACTAACCTACACTGCTTACAGAGACTCATATGATCAATTCTGCCTCAGGCTTTTTGAACATACAGACTTAGACTTTCAGAACACTTTGCACAGTATTGCACTATATATACTCAAAGTGTACTTCCCTTAACTTGATGTGAGGTTTGGAGCACTTAACACTTTAGGAAATCAGGCCTTGGGGGTCTCATATTGGGTGCTCAGAAAATGAGAATCATAGTGTCAGTAGCTTCCTGTAAAGTTTGATTTCAGTAACTTGGTTAACATCACACAGAAACTATCAGACAGAAAGAAAGGTAGAATACAGTTCCCCAGAATAGTATATTATACATTAAATAGGATATTCTTATTTCTCTTCCTGGTACTTCACACTGGATGCATCTACATGTGTGCTTAACTATTCAGTAGATTAATTTGTTGTGGTATAAAGCATCACAGTTTACATGTGTGATACTATTAGACCACAGCAAACTATTTTTTATGCCATAAGATAGTAGTATAGGGGACAGTGCTATCTTACTTCAGCAAAAATAACTGCCCCTAAATACAGGTGTAAATGCTGACCTGGGTGTACATTATTCCCAGTCAGCCCAGGGCCCAGACCACTGCCTCCTGCCTTGCAACAGGGCTTCAGATGCTGGGGTACTCTTGTGCCCCAGCCAGCCCCTCAACCACCTGGTGCTGCCTCCCAGAGCCCAGGACTGACTCTCCAAGCTTGCAGCTGCTCTGGACTGGCTCAAACTGCTGTGGTTCCAGGCACAGTATCTTCATGTGCACCCTGGACCGCAGCAGGTTGAGCATCTATATGTGCCATTAAGCCACTATGATAAACTCCAGAGCAAACTGCATCAGAGTTTATAATGTAACCTTAATGGCACACGTAGATTCACCCACTGTCTAGCAGCTTGGCCTTGGTGCCAGCCTCCAGTACCACACCTCTGCTTATCCTGTTATGTATCTGGACTCCTTCGATTTGGGCCTTTGTCTTTACCTAACTATAAACACGGATCTCATTTTGGATTAGGAATATGACTCTGACTGCTACCTTTTGACCCCTTTGGTGCAGCCTTGACCCCTGATCTGGATTCCCTACAGGCTCACGTACTCAGCTAACCCCATTATCCACAAGACATCTTATGTCCCCATCCTCATATGTATTCAGTTCCATTCTCTACTCAGGATTCTCTTAGTAAAATGAATTTCCTGTACAAGGAAGAAATTCCCAGTGATTCCCAGCCAAATTGTTTTTCACCAGTCTAGTTCCTCATCTTGTCTCGAGTCTGCCCTTCTGAATCCATCTCTGATCTTTCTTTGCAATCTTGTCACTTGTCTCTTCCCAGATCCCACATCCAGCCTCAGTCTCTGTGACTGTTCCTGGATCTCTGTCCCAGTCTCTTTGTCCTTTCAAGTCCTTATACTCTCTCTTCACCCCAGCTTTTTTGACAGATATGACTTTGGGTCCCCAGGTCTTCCAGCAAGCATTCTATTTTAATCTGGTCACTTATTTTTCTTGGGTTACTTAACTGTTTACCAGTAGGTCACTGATAGCACAGGAAGAGCTATTCTGTGTTCTCAGTTCTAGTGCTTGGCTCTACCCTGGCCTGGAGCAGCTGGAAGTAGCCACCACATGGAAGATCTGGCTTAATATTCCTGGCTAAGTATAGTCAGTCAAAAAGTCCAAGGCTGAATCAATTCAATCTTCACAGGTTAGTCCAAGCTGCAATAAGCAAATGAACACACATTCATTTTTTATTCTGGAAATGCAGCCACATGCTTTCAGTGGCCCAGGCCAGAAGCAGGAGGGCACAAGAACATGCCTTGCTGCTTTGCTGGAGAAGACAGCTTGAGCCAAAGCTAGCCTGCATGCCCTGTGGAGGGAGGGGGGTACAGTACAAGGAAGGTGAAAAGTATCCTGGGATGTTGTGGGACTGTGAATTAACTTGAATATGGAGGGAGGATGGAATTTATGCTGAATAATTAGTAACATGGGATAGAGATGCTCAGTGAGAATGGATTATTTGGATTGTTTAAGTCTAGGTAAGTATGTATGAAATATTATATGTTTTCAAATGTTTATAAATTAGCTAAACTGGAGCAGATTTTTCAGATGGGAGGTAAACAAAAGCAGCCCCTTGCTAAAGTTCAAATCCCTATTCTGAAACAGATTTGAAAGCATACCACAAAGAAAATGTTACAAAATTTTTTGAGTATGGACAAAACTGTGCATTTTTCCTTATTCTGGTTCTCTGAAGGAGTCTAGCCTTTCTGGCTGAAAGCTTCCAAAATCAAATTTAAAAAATTGAATAAAACAACAATCTGGGCAGTTAATGTTTTGTAAACCTATAAGCACCAGAATACAGAGCTTTAGAATGGGCAGCGTAACTCAATCTAAACAACAGGCAGGCCTAGAAGCCCCATTTAAAACATGTTTATGCTATACATATGTGACAGACTTACCCGACCAAGTTCCAACATGTTCCAGGCCTTGCGAATTCTCATTTCTGATTGGTAGAGCCAATCCACCAATCAGAAACAAGTTGGGGAAAGCAGGCACTGCCTTTTTCCTGAAGGGAGAAGGAGAGGAGCTCCCTAACCTGATTGTGAACTGCAGCACAGCAGATCCACTGGCGTGTATAAAAGGAGAGTGTGTTGCCCTGTGCGGTCAGGCCAACTGTCAGGATCTCAATATTGCACTGTTAGGCAGGAGGTTGTGACACAATTGCACGTATACAAACACACAAATCAATTAGGTGCATACACACACACACACTACCAACTCAGGCACATACACATCCAAACCAGCCTAGGCACATGCATACCTATCACCAATTCAAGCACGTACACTATACACCCCAAAAGTTAGACACAGATCACTAATTTGTATATCATGCACACAATGACATATATATATATATGCACACACTTACAAGTTCACACACATACAACCCACCTACATATACACACAATTAAGTTCCTAGCTTGGATGGTACAGTGTGTATGTGTGTGCTTGGGGTACCTGGGATAAGGTTCAGGGGAGAGAGAGCGTTAAAGTGTAGGGCATGAAAGCTGCCAGAACTGGGATTAGAACCGGTGGACTACAGAAAAGCTGGCTGAGGATCTAAGGCTTGGGGTTACTTAAGGTAGACTGGGGCTGGAAATTGAGGCAAACAACTGAGGTAATTGGGGGCAGATAAGTGGTGGCAAGGAGGACACAGCCAGGAAAGAAACCTGGTTGTTCAGGGAAAAAGGAAAAGGCAGTGGGGATAAGACAGTGGCAAAGAAACAGGGGGTTTGGAGGCAGAGAGGAGCATGGGACAGGTGTTGGAGGTGGCAGTGTGGCAGAAGCAGGAAAGGGAGAAATGAGACAGAAGTTAGAGGGATAAGGAGCAGGGACAAACCATAGTAAAGCAAAACCCAATTTAGGGGACCAAATAACAGTTTTATTGCACAGACAACACACTACACAGCCCCAGGAAGTTATTGGTTCACACTCACAAACACACACACACACACACACACACACACACACACACACACAATGGCAGCAGGAGAAAGAGACTCAGTAGAAGGGTTGGAGTCCAGGTAGGAAAGAGAAGCAGAGTCCAAGTCCTTGATTGAAGAGGGGGTGGGAGGTAATATCTACCTATCCAGGCTGGAAAGGGGTCCTTGTCCAGTAGGTGTTGTTCAGAGGGCGGTCACCAGCAGGGCATCTGGGTGGATAGGTGGTGTGACATGGTGCTTGGTCCAGATGGAGAAGGTGTCCCAAAGAGTCAGTTGTCACTACCCCTTTATATATATATTTATAACTATCTCTATAATATACCTGTTTACCACATGGAAGGCATAAGTCTCCCCTCCTTTTTTCTACATGCCCTATTGGCAGAAACCCTTCAGCATTCCCTTAGGCTGGAGAACCTGGAACCTCCACTCTTTCTGCAGGAGGGGAAAGGGATCAGTTCCCCAGGTACTCATGACTCCAAGGATCTGGCTGGGAGGGGTCTCTTGGAGTTGTGGGTACCTTGTTGTGATATATATATAGATATATCTATCTATATATCTATCTATATATAGATATATATATATATATCAATGTTGTTATGATATTAATGTGATTTGGCTTGTGTTATCCTGTTGATGTGTAAATTTAATTGTACATATCT
>NW_017728906.1:136182997-136202015 GCF_001723895.1 Crocodylus porosus
TATATATATATCAATGTTGTTATGATATTAATGTGATTTGGCTTGTGTTATCCTGTTGATGTGTAAATTTAATTGTACATATCTGTGTTTAATTATCTAAGTATATTTATCTGTGGCTATTGTATATATTTATTTATTTATGACTTCTATAGATTTGTAAATATTCATATTGAATTGTATATTAATAGTTATTTTTTTATTCAAGGATTTGGGTAAACAATAATAAATTTGTATATAGTGAAATGTTTTGTCCTGGCCTGGCTCTATAGAGAAAAGAGAAAATTGCTCTCCAATGGCCTACCTCTCTCACAGCACCGCTGGGTGTACTTGGGCTACACATACACAGAAAAATTCAAATATTCTCCCATTCCTTTGAGGTCAATAAAAGTTGAATGCACTGAGCATCTTGCAGATTCAGGTGCTAATGCAGCAAAAGGTTTATCAGTCCATTTTAAAGTTAATTTACTCATGCTTTGAATGCATTCAAATAAGATATTACAGTCTTCTGCAAAGAAACTTATTCAAAAGCTTATTTTATACCTCTTTCCATAAGTGCTTACTGTATACTCAGGAACAATCCACCAAACAACTGGTGTGAGCCTGCCACATTGTGATCCCCTTATCTTCAGAAAACATGCAAGATAACACTCTTAATATAGGAACATAAAGTCTTTATATTTTTTTTTATGGCAACTGTGAAACTACATAGCATTTCAAAGCAGGTGTTTTATATTTGTCAGTTGGCAAATAACAATAAATATCTTTAGTAAGCCTTGCTTTCTTGCAATCAGAGAAAAAACCAGCACAATAACTGTATACAAGCTACCCTTCCATCATCACAGCCCTACTTTGGCTATTCTATTACCAATTTAAGCAATGGACTGGAGCACAAAGATCTGTCTGCTTTCTAAAAGACAACATTGCAATTATGGTTAGACAGATACAACAAGTATGTCTGTAGTTTTTTGGTTTAATGTTTACTGTAGTGAAGACAATTTTGAAGACCTTAGACACAGCATAAAGATGTCAGGATATAGGCTCTAGCAAATGGGTTTCTATTTATTTGTACTTTAAATATCTTCTAAGATACACGTAATTCACCATTTTTTAGCTTTTGATACTGTACCATCACTATGGATACCATTATTATACAATGAACAGATCAGATTTCAAATTTGCTTATACAATATAAATTTAAAATAGTGCAGCAGAAATAGAGACATAGGCAATGAGTAGGAGGGATGTGGGGGGACATGTGCCCCCCCCCTCCAAGATTGACTGCTGCCAAAGCCACTGCTGGCTTCTGTGGGTGGTCGCTGCTCTCCACCCTCCCTCTCTTGCTGCTAACGCTGCTGTTCACCACACCCCTTCCCCACTTCTGACACCACTGCTGGCATCTGCAGGTGGTCCCCGCTTGCCACCACTGATGCTGGCATCCGTGGTTGGTCCCTGGTTGCTGCTCACCTGGATAAGGATTCTAATTTCTTATAGACTGGAAAAACTTGCATAGCAAAATAGTTCCAAGCTTTACTGGGACTGTTACATTACCACTAATCTAAACTTTCTCCAGATGACCCAGTACTATTGTCTAGCAGGTCTACCATAATAACGAAATATTGGGAGTGTGGGTGTGTTTGGAACTAGTTTGCAAACTGCATGGAATATTGTTTATGCCTAGAAATGGACTATGCAAGCTGCTGTATTAATTTATAACATCTCCCATAGTTTCAGCCTTCTATTTTGTGATTAGGTAAGTACTGTCCCTCTTTCACTCTTCATTTAATTCTCTCCCCTATTCCTATTTTTTCCCTTCAGATCCTCTTTTTCCTATAGCCATCATCTAAAACAGGGGTTGCTAACTGGGGGTATGCATACAAGGTCCCAGGGGATATACGGGGTGGGTTGGAATGGAATGCCATCATCCCATACCACTGCCTCATAAAAGCAGGGCTGGGGTGGGGTGAGAGCAGGGCCACACAGATGCTGCACTGCTGCCACTCAGCCGCTCACCACGCCCCCACTTGGCATCCAACCATTCGTCACATCCATCCTCCTGGGGGTACACTTACTAAAATGGGGCTGGTAGGGGTACACTTATTAAAAAAGGTTGAAAATCCCTGATCTAAAACTGTTTTTTTCTTACAATTCCTGTACCAATGCAATCTATAGAATTCTTTTCAAAATCTTTAGCTATCAAAAGACTATATGCATAAACTTCTGACTAAGGGAAAGTCTATAATTTTCTAGTTGTCTATACTTCAGAGCTCTCAAGTCATGATTTTATAATAAATCTTGTGCTATTTCCTGCCTTCCTGAAAACCTATGTGTCTGAAGTCAAGTCAATGAGAGAGAGAAAAAAAACCCAAAACCTTCAAGCACGTACTTTTTCAGAGAAAAACTTGAATATGTGACCAAAATGGACCTTAGAACCTCAAAGACCAAAGAGAAAAAAAGCTATGTATATATATTTATGTATACATTTATTCACATATGCACACACATATTATAGTTCAACATTTCTAAGCCAATCTCATGACTTCTTGCGATCTGACTGAAGTTTGAGCAGTGAGGGTTGTCACTGCTAAAAATAGCTTTTCTTGGATATTCTGTGCTGAGACAGAGAAGAAAGATAAATGTGAGTGTGAATGCACATACATACACTCACACACATAGTTTGAAAACATCCAATGATATAATATGCAATTAAAAGGCCAGCACTGACACACAGTTTTGCTTTTTTTCTAAGTGATTAAATGATTTGTTGACAGGAGACATTTCATTGTATGACAATGATAAGGCTTGATATCAAAAGCCAGGCCTAAATTAGTCTTTGGATCACCTATATACACTTGAAATTTAAAGGAAACTTTTATTTCATGCATAAAATCAGAACCCAAAAATATAATCTGGGTATCTTCAATCATATCCTCCTCTTCCTTCTGACGATGGAGTTCCAATATGGTTTTAAGCAAAAATGGAGAAAAATACATATTGAGTGTAACTTGATTTCAACTTAATCTGGATTCAGTAGTGCTTTTCCTATAAACTGATTATTTAAACTGGGTTACTCACGCACCATTTATTTCTGAGTGATGAATTACTGTGTCCCCAGTGAACAATCAGTGAACAGAGAAAGGTTGCAGAAGTAGCATTAACGTGTGGCTAGGACTATGCTGATTTATTTAAAAAAATGTGTGGGAACCACAGGGAAGCAAGCTACTAAGCTGTGTAACTTGATTAGGTAAAAAGAGCATTAAATGTGAAAATCCTAAACTCTTTAGCTTTGCTATTCTGCATATAAATGAGAGATTAGGTAAGAACTATATGAGCAGTCCCTTTGTAATATATAGGCCTAATTACAATAAATTTAGAAAAGTCTGAGTGTGTAATTTGCACAAAGTAGATTACGAGTGCATGGAAATTATGAGATGTCTAGGTTTTTTACAGCTTCCGATGGAGCAGATACAGTTGGGGGTGGTATTTTCTTTTGTTTTTTGTACGTAGGCCACCTAGTGAATATGCTTGAAAATTGTTTCGTGCTATATTTCATTGCCAGTGAGTGAAGTTTATTTGTTAAGAACAAACTGTGAAGGAACTGAGAAAAAAAGAAGTAAAGAGAAAAATCCTGACTAAATAAAATTTCTGCACTAATCCTAGTGAAGGTGTTTACCTAACTGGCCAGACAAATTTAAACTTAGAATCTTGTATCACTGGTTCTAGAGTCAGTATTGATAATCTTCAATCAACTGAGTGCATTGCATAATACCACTCCCACTATAGAAACATTGATGAGTTTCTAAACTTATATTACCGAACCCTATAAAACGTTAGATCATTATTTCACAATATGCTGCACTGAGCAGCAATGTGTTGTTGCAGTGTTCCTTGAGCAGATGGGAAAAGAAAATGTGAGCAACACAATCTGTTTCCTGGTCTCCCTACTGTACCCTGGCTCCCTGTTCCTCTCCAATTCAGTGCTCCACCATGTTGGTCTGCTTTTCTATGGCTGGTACAGAGGCAAAGTTCCACTTTCAACAATCATAATGTCTGGCTGACACTTTACTCCAGTACCAACCAGAGCTATGGTACAGGGAAGAATCTGCCTCTTAATTGTCATTGATTGAATGGGAATAATAATACCATCTGTCTTCAACCCTCTGTCTGGTTTATTTACAATATAAAGTTCTTTTGGTCAGAAACTTTATCCATATGAAGGTAAATTGCCACGAGGCATAGGATATATCTGCATAGAACAGCTCAATGCAATGTGGAGATACCTACAAAAAGTGTCACAGAGGCTGGTATGTTTACATAGGCCAATCCAGTCCTATTAAAAGATAGCTGGGTCCAGAGCTAGCTTGCTCTGAACTTGCCCAGAATTGTAATAAAGTGCTGTTTTGTGCATGTGGATATGTAGGCACCTGTCTGTTTGAGGCCTTTAGACTTGACTTTCATATAAATACCTGTTGCCATTTTAAGGTTTTAGACATAAACATTTATTTGGCAACAGAGAAGTAGAATTTTGAGCTCAGACCTACTGAGCCTGAGACAAGCCTTGGTATGTTCATAATAAAGAAGAAAAAAAAATACTTGAAAGAAAATAATCCAGAAAAAAAAATGCAAAAAAAGAGAGAAGAGATTTAAGTAGAAAATGAGGCATTTTATCAATGATCTTCTTAAATAACCTGGAAAAAAATTAATATAGCAACATGCTAAAGAAATAGGGCAGAGCAACAGATTCCTATGTTAGATAAAAAGAAAAAGTTAGTAACAGACAACGCTTATACATGAATGTAGAGACTTCTCCGACACACTGCAATTCAGCACATCAGAGCAGATTTGATTAATTGAGTCTGCTGGAGTGTGGCAATTGCCATGCTCCAGCAGCTTCCTGCGTCTTGCGCATCAGCGTTGCACAAGCTTTAGTTCAAGTGTCCCGCTGCCATTTTTAAGTGTGTGTGTACACTGATACAGGAGACACAGCAGCACTTGAATTACAGTGGCTCTCAGAGCCACTCTAATTAAAGCATTGCCTCCCACCCTGGGATCACATGTGAAAGTGCCTAGAGATCCTTGATTTATTGTTGCACAACTGCACAGTGCATGGACCCACACAAAATTTAGGTATATTCATAAATGAGGTTGTTATATTTCAATACAGGAATGTGCAGAAGAATGATGGGCAATTGTGACAAAGATGGGGCAAGATGCAGAAAAGCATGAAAAGTATTACAAAATTAATACATGTTCATTATCTGTTTTTCCCCTGACATACTGTTAATAGAAAGGTATTGTGCTTAATTGAATAATAAATCAGAAGATACACTAACATACAAGAAACAGAATGAAAAGTGATACATAAAAAAAATGTTGGCAGTGAAAGATTTGTACAAACTGCAGAAACACTTAGACTAGGGACAGAAGTTACACATAAACCGGTTTAAGTGATCAGAAACTAGTTTAAACCTGTAACAGAACAAAAGTTCAGTGCACATAAACTATTCCCAAATGGCTGAAACTAGTTTAAGATAAACCTGGTTGAATGTAGTAGCAGACTTAACTGATTTGGGTCAAACCTGTTTATGGAACTTTTGTCCTAGACCCCTTCCCAGTTTAAGTTAAATTAGAGTTCCCTAGCATGTTTTTCAGCCCTGGACTGGGCTGTGTGCTCCAGAGAGCAAGGCTGACCGTGCCTCTCTCCTCCTAGCAAGAGCACTATCACTGCTCCCGCTGGCTGAAAAGGGTGTGGGGGACTGCAGCTGGAGTCTGCCTGGCAGGGGCAGAGGAGAATCTTCCAGGCTTCCCCTTGCCCAGCCCCTCCTTCGCCGCTTGTTGCTCAAGCAGGGATCCCCCTCTCCCTTCTCCCATAGAGGTGTCTATGTGTGTGTGTCTCCAGTTTCACAGGGACAGGCAGACAGAATAGTGTCCGCTTAGGGCTTTCTGCAGCTAATCAGCAGGTCAGCTGGGAATATCTGTCAGCCAGCCAGGTCTGCAGCTCTTCCTCCCTTCTTCCTGGGTTTCTTTGAGGTTTGTGGCTTTCCAGCTCTCTCTTGCTGCCTTTGCCACCTCC
This sequence comes from Crocodylus porosus, assembly GCF_001723895.1. Lineage (NCBI taxonomy): Eukaryota > Metazoa > Chordata > Crocodylia > Crocodylidae > Crocodylus > Crocodylus porosus. Next base: position 136,189,068 of record NW_017728906.1, read on the forward strand.
CCACACTCACCCTGCCACACACCAAACATCCAGACCTTTGCTGAGCACTTTATTTAATTCCCAGGATTCTTTATATAGGAATTCATCTTCTCATCACAGTAGGAGATCATGGAGGGTGGGGGTACATGTGTCTCTCCTGCTGAGGTCTAGAGTTGCATTGCTGTGATTATTAGTGGTACCAATGTATGTGTGTCTGGGATCTCTGTTTGGCTTCTTCATTTCTTAAATGGGACAAGGTTGCATTTTCCAGCTGCATTCTAGTTGCAGAGAGAAAGAGAGAGAGACAGAGAGACAAAAACTCGGTGTGGAGCAGCATGGCTGAGCAAGAAGCCAGTGGCTTGCAAATGCCTGCACCCTGCATGTAAGAAGAGCCTGAATTATGGGAGAGATGCTTTTGTTTTCTTCTGTAGTGCTTTATGGGTTGATAAGCTTTGTGTTCTGAAAAGCTGCTTCCTAGCTTGTTTCAAAGCCATCATAACACAGGCATATCCCACCCTGAAATCCTTATATCAAATGAACTGTAGTTTCACTATGAAGCAATTAATGATGGTGAGGGGGTCTGCCCCTTGAGTGGCAAGTGGGGAAAAGCCTGACAAGGGCTGCTTCCCTCTTCCCCTCCAGGCATAGCCTAGCTGAGGACTGTACAGGCCAGGGTGGGGGTTTAAATCCCTCCCTAATCATAGTGGCCTGCCAGGGCCTGGCCACACCCCCGCCCCTTCACCTGTAGAAGGAAAGGGGGGGGCTCACTTTAGCAACCTGCCCCCGGCTTCTGGCCTGAGCTATTCCAGCCATGTGCCTGCATTTCCTGAATAAAAAATAAATGTCTATCCACTAGCACATTGGTTCAAACTATTCAGGTTAAACTAGCCTGCAAAGATTGAATCAATTTAGGCTCAGGCTTTTCAAATGTCTATACTTAGCCTTAGAGTGAATGCTGAAGCGGAAGGCAGAGAATGAATGTGACATATTTTAGGGATCAAGAGGTCAGTAAAAGTGAGAGCCAGCCCTGTAATACATTGCAGAGGCTATAGGTTTTACATTCAAAACAATGATCTTTTTTAGGGTATATATATAATCCATTGGTGAGTGTAAGGACCAGGTTTGTACTCTTTGTCAAACTCCAGAAGAGATAAGTTATTGGGATCATGGTTTTCTCTGATAAAAAAGCAAACAATTTTTGGATTTAAAAAATAACCCAAACTCCACATTTATATATAGAGAGAGAAAGTGTAGTTTCACTAAAATCACAGAAAAATGCAGATTTTGGGTTACTTTTTTTAATTAAAAAATTGGGGATTTTTTTTTTTTATCAGAGAAAATCAGAATCCTTGGTTACTTTCCACAGTTGAAGTAACCTGGCTCTTTATTCCAAACTATAGCAACTGCTTCTTTTAGCACAGGAAGTCCATAGTTCACTCCCAAGTGTGGCTGCAAAGAGAGCTGCTGTCATATTTGCATAAAGGGAGTTGCCAGGAAAAGGCATACCTTTTTTTTTTTCTAGAGAGGAAATACAATAGGAAAATAGGAGGAAGTGATCCAAAAGTTTAATTACCTGCAGACAAAATCAGTTTAGGAGTGTGCCGTATTCATCAACTATTTCTTGGAACAGTGATAGAGATCAGGAGATTGTATAATTTCAGTAGCAATCTGTACTAATTTATTTGTTTATTTATCTATACCTATTATTTCCAACCCAGGCACTAGGGCACTTGGAGTGCCACAATATCCTTTGGAGGGTACTGCAAGATGTAAGGAAATAAGCAGATAAAGCATAAGATCAGGTTCTGCCCTACCTGGCTATTCCTCTGTCCCCACTGCCTGGCACCTCCACAAGGAGATAAGCAGTGAAATGGGGTGCTGCTTATCTCACAAAAGTTATGGAGGAGTAAATTGTGTCTAATGAAAGGTGCCGTGAATCTAAAAAAGGCTGAGAATGACTGATCTATGCAGGGGCATATCTAAAACTTTTGTGGCCTGGGCAAAGTCTGCTGCAGGTGCCCAGTAATAGAGAATAGAGGTGGTCACTCTGACCTGCCCAGGAGACTCTAAGACCCCCCTCTATGTGTGCAGGTAAAGGCATGATGAGTTCTAATATGCTATCCACACAATAAATTCTGGGATTGTGCTCTATTGCTGGTGCAGGGGGAACCTGATCTGTGGGTCCACCTGCATTAGTAAGAAGCAAGTCTGGGAGCCCCCTCTACTGATGAGACTCTCTGTCCCAGCTGTGCCCCACCTGGCGCTACCACTGAGTCTCAACACCTGACGGTGTTTGGGTGCAGGGACTCATCCCCAGCTCCACAAGTGGTACAACTGGGACCGAGAGTCCCATCACAAGCCAGGGCTCTCAGCCCTGGTTCCACGTGAGGGGCAGCCAAGACCAAGCGTTCCATCAGCTGCAGGATTCTCAGGGTATTGCTGTGATCTCCCAAGCCTGGGGATGTGAGGAGCACTCATAGCTGGGAGATTCAGCACCAGCAGTCCCCACCCATGCCAGATCCACCCACACAGGTCACCAAGTCCCCTGACTCCCCCACGGACCCTGCATTGGTCCCTAGCCCTCTGACTCGTGCTCACCAGACCTTATCCCTACAGGGTCCAGCTACATCAGTCATCAAGTCCCCTGATTCCCTCCACTCCAGAAACCCTAAATCCTGCACAGGTCCCCAAGCTGGATCCACTTCCTCTCCACCAGCATGGATTGAACTGATCCTGCCGTGTCCTTCTATTCTTATAAATCCAGATCCTCTTTCCATGAACCCCACCTGAATGCCTGGTCTGTGGGAGGTCTTGGATTTACACAGTTTGTGTACAAGAAAAGAAGAGGTCTGGCAGAGGTCTGACCCAGGTCCAATCAAGTGAGATCCACATTCACCAAACCCCACCCCTCTCAAATAGTCTCACTGGGACTGGGGATCCCCTCTTCTCCTCTTTCATATATGGATACAGCCCAGGCTGTCAGGCAGGGTCCATGGGGAAAAGGTTTGGGGAGTTGAGTTGGGCTGGGCCATATCCATGTGATGGGCAAGGGACAGACAGTGTGAATCTTGCCCCTTCCGGGTCTGAGTATCATAGAATCATAGAGATGGAAGGGACCCCAAAAGATCATCAGGTCCAGCCCCCTGCATGAGCAGGAAAGACATCTGGGGTCAGATGACCCCAGCCAGGTGACCATCCAGTCTTCTCTTAAAGACCTCTAGTGTAGATAATTGCACCATCTCTGAGGGGAGCTTGTTCCATAGTCTGGACACCCTAGTTGTAAAGAAGTTTGTAAAGATAGTTTGTAAAGAAACTATCTTCCAGGAGTTTGTGGCCATTATTTTTCGTTTTCCCACAGGGTGCACTGGTGAACAGTTGTTGACCGAGCCACTGATGTATGCCTCTGATATACCGGTAAGCCGCAACCAGGTCCCATCTCAGCCATCTTTTCTTTAGGCTGAAGAGTCCAAGATCTCTCAGCCTCTCCTCATATGGCTTGCCATGCAAGTCCTGATCATGCAGGTGGCCCTTCTCTGGACCCTCTCAAGCTTTAGCATGTCCTTGTTGAAGTGTGGTGCCCAGAACTGGATGCAATACTCCACCTGTGGCTGCACCAATGTTGAGTAAAGTGGGAGAATCACTTCTTTGGATTTACTGGAGATGCATTGATTAATACATGCCAGAGTTTTATTGGCCCTAGCAGCTACTGCATCACACTGTCGTATCATATTCATGCTGGGGTCTATTGTTACCCCCAGATCCCTTTCATTTGTAGTACTGGTCAGGTTAGCGATGCCGAGCCAGTAGGTGTGCTGGGGGTTCTTCCTTCCCAGATACAGCACTTTGCATTTCTGTATGTTGAACCTCATCTGGTCCTGTTCTGCCCATCAAGTCAGCCTGTCTAGGTCTGCTTGTAGCTGCAGCCTATCTGCGGGTATGTCTGCACAACCCCATATCTTGGTGTCATCCGCAAACTTGGCCAATGGACTTTTCACCCTCTTATCCAGGTTATTGATGAAGATATTGAACAGCACTGAGCCAAGTACCAACCCCTGGGGTACACCACTGCCCACATCTCACCAGGGTGACACCAGTCCATTCATTTGTACTCTTTGTGTCCTACCCCTCAACCAGTTTCACACCCACTTGAGGGTTCTGCAGTTGAGCCTGATATCTTCCAGTTTTCTGATCAGTACCTCATGGAATACCAGGCCAAAGGCTTTCTGGAAGTCGAGGTATATGATGTCAACCACTTTTCTCTCATCCAGGTGATGGGTCACCTGATCATAGATAGAAATGAGGTTCATCAGACAAGACCTACCCATGACAAAGCTATCCTGACTGTCATTCAGTATCATGCCTTCTGCAAGTTTGTCACATATAGCCTCTTTGATGAATGTTTCTAGGAGTTTCTCTGGAATAAAAGTTAAGCTAATTGGCCTGTAGTTTCCTGGGTCTTCATACTTCCCCTTTCTTGAAGATGGGCACAACAGTGGCCCTCTTTCTGTCCTCTGGGATTTCTCTAGAGGCCCATGATTTTTGAAAGACCTTTGCCAGGGGCTCTCTGATTACTTCGGCCAACTTTTGCAGCACTCTTGAGTGGATTTTATCCAGTCCTGCTGATTTATATAGTCTAATTTCTTTAATTGATCATACACCAGTTCTATGGCAATGGTGGGAATGGTGTCAATCCCACCCTGTTCATTCTGTGTCCTACCTGGCATGTTGTTCCCCTTGGTCTTGTGAAAGGTGGAGGCAAAGTAGTCATTTAGGAGTTCCATTTTTTCGTGAGTGGTAGTGATTAGTTATTCTGAGGCACTGAGCAGCAGCCCCACACTCCCATTAGTTTTCCTTTTACTCCCTATGAAGCTAAAGAAAGACTCCTTGTTGTCCTTGATTCTTGTAGCTAGGTTTAGTTCAGTTTCTGCCTTAGCTTGCCTAATCTGTACCTGCAATACCTGCAGTACCTGCAATCTGCCACTACATAGATGCTCCTTAGATGCCTGACCATGCCCTACATTCCCAGCTCCCACAGACCTTTTCACAAACCCTATTTAAGAGCCTGAGCAGTGTCTATGCAGTGAGGGAGTGGGTCAGAGGACCCTAGTCCCAGAGCGGGCAGAATTCACACCATTTGTGTATGGGACGGGGTGGGATTTGGCAAATCTGGCTCCCACTTGGTTGGGGTCCCAATACCAGAATCTGCCTCCTGTTGTACACAAACTTTGTGAATTCTGCCACTAATAAGACCAGGGAGCCCTGACGTGCTCCCCATCCCACATGGATAGTGTCAGTCCCTGGAGGGACCAGAGACCTGAGACCAATCTGCTTACACAGACACAGATCAAGCTGTCAGATAGGGTCAATGGGGTGAGGGTCTTGGAGGGTATGGCCCCTGTGGAGGTAGTTTGGACAGTGTCTATGCAGGAGAGGAGTCTGGGGTGCAGGACTGCCTGGTCTGCTCTCATGGGGACCAGACCCTCCCCAAAACTCCACAGTATGAATGCTACCCAGATTCCCCTGTAGGGTCACTGCCAGCCCTATGGGGACAGAAGCCTCCTTACCCTTCCTCCCCCAACGTGTACATGGCCAAACCCAAACCAGCTCTCTATTCACAGAGCCCCAACATCCTCCCATCGGCCCTAGATGACTGTCTATACAGTGGCTGAGGGGGAAGGGTCAGGGATTCAGACCTCCCAGAACCATCCTCTTTGTAACCAAACTGTAGTTACTGGCACCAGGACTGTGGATGCTGACCTACCCCCAGACATGGACATGGCCTGGCCTGACTTATCGCCCCATTCCCACCCAGACTTTCAGCTTGGGCAGCAACTAACTGTGCAAGAGACAGGAGGCAGGTTAGGTGGTTCTGCTCTCAGTGGGAGTAGGATCTAAGCCCCACTTACTCACATCAGATTACACTATTGTATCTATTAATTTATGTATTTTTTAGGAGCTGATTTAAACCTTAGGAAAGCCAATATATACTATGCAATTGTATTGTTTTACAGTAAGCACCAACCTCTTATAAAAATACCAATGTTATTACATTCATCAGAAGCAAAGAAACCACTTCTAGGGATATTGTCCAATGTTACTTTACACCATGTGTTCAGTTACTTTGTATTGCTGCATTGACTAGAGAAATTAAAGATAAATAATACCTTTAAAATATTCTGCACTTTAAATTTATTTTCAGGGGAAAAATAAATTGGAGATTTGGCTCTGAAATTTAAATGGAGCTTTGCTATGTTCTTCCTGATTGCTAGATTCTGTATTCATAAATGACTGTTAGATGACAAACTTAGACTGTTTGTACATACATTTTGATGTGAACACATGTTAAAATAAAAGTGAATAATTATTCTCCTGCCTATAAAAACTTATCAGGATTTTAAGTCAAACTGCCATAAGGTAATATGCTATATGAAAGACACTGATGTTGATTCAGCTTGGAGCTGAGCTGTTAATCATTCATGACTGGAATGATGTCTTCCTGACTTTTAATTATCTCTTTTTTGTTAGCATCTCTATGGTGTGATTTTTCAAATAAAATAACATACTCTCATCTTGCAAACTCTACTGTATTTTACTAATAATTGCACCTGCTAAAACAGGTATGTTTTGATTAGTTCAATAAGTCAGTAAATGAATGTTGTAAAACAGTATTCACTAAGTAATGTTTCTGCCAGTATATTAACGATAGTACATTTAGTGGCCTATAGACTGTATAACATATTTTCATGAGGTATGGTGCCATCCTTTTAAAAGATTAAAATAATGCATCTATAAATGCACTATATTTTAATGTGTAATAACTTTTGTTATCGATCTGAAAAATCTGCCACCATTTTTGTATAATGCTGTTCTGTTGTTAAGTAAAGCACAGCTGTCATACAAAACAAACCTTGAAAGATAAGGAAAACATACTTAAGAAATCAAGAGAGAAAATCAATACAGCAGTAGCAGAACTAGAAGTCTTCTATCCTTATGAACAATGTCATCACAAGAATCTCAATTTACTAAAGACAGAAAAGACAAGGTAGATTTCTTTATCCTTGGTGCAAAGTCATAGCACCATGTATTATCAAGATGCTAAAGTGAGTAATGGAGTTGTCTCTTTTAAGCCACCAATGAAAAAAAAAATGTATTATTTTTAAAACAACATTTTAAACTAAATTGTGTCCATTTTTAAATTAAATTTTAAATCACATTAAATTTATATAAATCATTTTGGACTTTAAATTATTATTTTTTAAATTTTAAATGTGATTTTTAATTGTGTTTAATCATTTTAATTATTTAAAGCAATAATTAATTGAACAATAATCCAGCAATATTAATTGCTGAATGATTATGAACTCAGAAAAAGAACTCAAAGATTGTCTAAAAGGTAGGTCTTTGTTTTAAATAAGAAATATAAACATGCCTGTAACAAATCTAAGAAGCAATTACTAACTTGCATTTTAAGTAGTTGTCATTTAAGACATCTCTAAAAACAAAAGAAAATTCAAAACAATCACAAAAAACCTTCCCAGCTGCTGAGTCACCTGTACTCCACAGATGTTTCCCTTTGATTTGTAGTTCTTTAGGTAATTGTGCTTCTCCATGTCTCATAACTTCCCAAGTTTGAGCTGGACCTCCTTCTTACTGAAACCTGATTATGTTGGTTAAGTGAGTCATCCCTCTGTCTTAATCTCTAGGGGGACTGATCTAGTAAGCATTTTCAGAGCATATCTAGTGCACAGAAAAAGTTCAACCTCCTGATGTTGTGGCTAACTGCTTTTAAAAGACAGACTTTTTTTTATGTGGCATTCCACAGATTTCATGCAATCGGGTAGATTAAAGGACCCAGGCAGGAAACAGGAGTTGGATTTTAGGTCATCCTTAGTCTGAGGGAGTTCAAACTTGAACCTTCAATCACCCAAGAAAACACTCTAACTACTAGACAATAGACTAATGTGTGTGGGGACAACAGCTGTCCTGCTTAAACTGTGACACTAAGGCCAGGTATGGACATTACACTTTTGCTAGTATAATTGATTAGAAGCCAATCTATACCCATAAAAGAACACAAATTTGGAGGACATAGACTGGCTTAAAAATGGTGGAACATGGTTTAAGATTTGCACCCTCCCCCAACCCCTCCCACCAAAAGGTGAATGTGTGTTCTGTTGCCTACCAATCTAAACTATGTCACTTACAGAAAACTGCATAACTTAGATTTAGTCTCCAGCTTTTTGAATGTCTGCACCTAATCTAAAGTAACAAATGTGAGATACATGGATGTGGATAGCAAAAGGACATAAGAGGGAAGAGATCGTGGTCCCTACTCAAAAAGTGGATTCTTTACTTTTATATAATGGCAAACGTAAAATGCAGAAGCAATTCAGGGCTCAGGAACCAGACCCATGTTAAGAGTAATCCCTGTTGTGTTCTTTCAGTGAACAGAACAGGTTACCAACAGAAAATGCTGCAAGGCTGTGGATCCCAAGTAGATAGAGGTGCCTAACTGAGGACTGCAGGTATTATGAATTTTTGGCATAGACCTCTCTGCAGTTTCCTACTGATTAGCTAGGATTGAATTGCTGTTTCTGTTGGTAACCCTGAGGTGCCTAAGTCTTCCCAAGTACAGCATGGAGAGTCTAGGAACCTATCGCAGGCTCCTAAGTTCTGCTGCAGGGGGCCGGGTGTCTAGTGTCTACCAGATTTTAGCTTAATTGGCAGCTACCTAATTCACTATTGTGGTATAAGTTCAACTGCTCTAGTGAACCAAAGCACTGCAATGCCATCTTTATACTGCAGATTGGTTCTGCTGGGTCTCATTGGAAACCATATGTCCATCTTTGCCTATTATTATAGTACATGTAAATGAAGCTCTGCAGTGCTAGCCAGTCCCATCCTTCCTTTCTCCATAGAAGGATCAGAGCACTAGCATAACTAGGGCAGGAGGAGGGAGATGGAAAAATAATAGCTGCCTCCACAACTGCATAATCGTGCCATGGCACAGTGGCAGCCAGAAGTTATCACTGCTCCCATGCGTCCCATTGCCCCAGATGCCCAGCTGCCTTGTTAAACTTCTGGACCAGAAAGCTGCATCTTAGAACTGTCTGACAGTCCACGGATTAGGTTGTTTGCTTGGAACTAAGCTGCTCCACCACAGATTCCTTGGGTGACTTTAGACAAATTAATTAATCCCCTTAGGATCTAGGTTTAAGATGCCTAACTTCTGTGTTTCTTAGTTTCCCAACTAAAAATAGGGGTAATAGCACTCCTTTGAATCACAGGATTTTTGTGGGAATATATCCATTAAAGATGCTGATTATTACAGTAATTGGGGGGTTGTGTAAATTAAGCTAAAACAAAAGTAATTTGCCTGTTGTTTATTTCAAAGATAAATGATGTGGCTTTGCTTTATTAATACCAAGTTAGGAGTATTCAATGAAACCATAACACTGGATTAGTTTGATGTATGATTGAGGGCAGCACACCCTCCCAGCTTTATATTTGTAAAATATTATGTGTGACCATAGCTGAAGTATTTTGAACTTAGATTTACACAAAATTATAGTGGGTGTGTCTACTCTATACACGCTGTTTTGTCGCCATAGCAACACACTATGGTAATGTAGCATCAGAAGTCACAAACTGTGATGCCACCGCTACGTTGCTGTAGCAATGTGCTCCCATCTTATAGTGTATTGTTACAGGGACATAGGACCTAAAAATGACCATGCATGGTGTGCTCAGGATCAGACTAATTATCATATTTGGAGTCAGGATAGAACTTTACCCTGTGGTCAGATTGGTATGGACTGTGGGGTTTTTTTTGTCTTTCTCTGTGGCAGGGGCCATGGCCCTCTTCCTTGGATCTCTCAAATAGCAGGTTGTTGGCTGCCATGGTCCCCCTGATTTCCTGTGGCAGATTGGGATACTGTGGCCTGTGGTTGTGTCAAGGCTAACTGTAGTTTTGCTAATAGCTTAGACAATGGATTTGTGTAGCATGGTTTGGCTAGGGATGATAGTGCCTCAGGCAGGGGGTTGGAGTAATGTTCTCTGGAGGTCCATTTCAGCCCTACTTCTTTAAGATTCTATAAAATAATAGTATTATATTCCTTTCCTGATTTTCTACAAGGCCTTTTTGGCACTTGTGTGCCCAGAGGAATTCTGGTCTTGAGAACTAGCCCCAACAATAGTTGAGGAGCTTGAGTTCTCATCTTGGAAACCAGAGGTTTAATGTTCCCTCCCAGAAAAGATTTGAAGTTGCATGTGACTTTTTAGCACTGTGCTCTAACCATCATGCCACAGATCAGCTGCTACCTAGGGTCTTCTCTGACTCTCTTGAGATAGAGCTATTAATATGATTGTTGGTAGAAATGGATGAAGTCCAGGATGGAAACTTCTGTCTCACCAAGAGTAGGGGACCTAACTAGAACTCAAGGCTCACTTTCTTTTATGCCATCAGACACAACACTGAGCCACACACCTTTTGGTTTGAGATTTTCCTCCTAATCACACATATGTTCCACATACTCCTGCTTGTGGTTGCTTGTGAAGGGTAAGAGTAATTACTGACCTTCAGTGTATTTATTAGAGCTATGTACTAGGAAGTCATAGAGATCCTGTTTTAAAGCCGGTATGAGTAAGTAGGACCTAATACCCAGGTTCTTTGATTCCCCAGGTAAGTGCACTAGCCACACAACTATTAAGGAAAAAGATGGGAGCTTTCTTCTCCCTACTCCATGAGTCATGGGTTTAGTTGATGAGAGCACATGCTTTCTCTCCCATCACCCTTTTAACTCAAAGTCCCATTAGTTATGGGCTGTGGTTAACTGTTTTTTTTAATCCCTAAAGCTGTTAGGGATTCACAAATGGTGTGTGTATGTGCCTCAGCTACTGCTGTGCATGCCCAGTTTGTGCATAGTTGTCCAACAACACAGCACTACATGTCCAAGAACAACATGTTTCTGGTCACATAAGTGCCAGAAATGCCATGTAGACAGCCAATTCTGGATACTAAGATGACCAAGAAGGAAATAGAATGCCCTCTGTAGCTGAAAAACCCAAGTGTAGAGGTGGCATTGTAAAGGTAGGAGTAAAATCATGCCCATTTTCTCAACAAAGTAATCTCTTGAAAGCTTGATTAACACTCTGATGGATGAGCACAGCAGTGCCACCTGGTGTCCAAGCAGGAATACAGCACCCTGTAGGAAACACTCTCAGCCATGAGCTGCTGCAGCAGCATCCCAGGCTGCTTGTAATATTGTTGGGTTGCAGGTAGGCTTCTTTTGGGATCCTGTGCTGGGACAAGTGGAGCAGGTTTGGAAGAGTTAGGCTGAAGTAGGGAGGCATGTAGGTTGATAGGTAGGCTGAAGGGGGGGCATGGAGCTGCATGCAGTCATGGCATTGTAGTGTGCAGGTGACTAGGGAACCCTGGTTAGGGAGGTGGACAGCACAGTGTATTATCACTGCTAAAGTCAATTAGAGTTTCCAACTCCACCCCCCCCCGCCGCTGCAAAAAACCCCCAAACTTTTTCCTGACAACCAAATGGTTTTACTCTTTTTTTTTTTTACTCTGATTGAAGTTAAAGTCCTAAAGTTGAACCCAACCCTTCAAACTGTCACCTGGCAGAAGAGTTATGTTTACATTCTGGAACACATATACCAGTCAAAACATGTCATTACAAAAGTTTGGCTGTCAGTAAAAAGTTTGCAGAATGTAAGTAAAAAAAATCTTGGATTGGCAACCCTAATTGAAGGGGATAAAACCCCTAAGCAAGTGCCATCTCATTATACAATTTCAGGGAAGGTTTGAAGACAGAAAAATACATCCTGTAATGAAGTCTAGGCATTCTATACAATTCAAGTAGACTCTTCCATGCTACACACTTATACTTTGCAACAGAAGGAAAGTCTTATGGTAGCTAGACTAGTCCTAACCCATGATGGTAAAATGGTAATTCTCTTCTGTTGCACATGAATAGCATGAAGCTGACCTAAGGACTAAATTTGTCATTTATACCTATCTGAGCAAGGTGAACAATATATATTATAAAAAATATGACAGGCACATGGTTCGTATTTATCGGGCACATAAAAGGCTTACCATCTGTCGTTACATATTTTTGGAACATACTACTATGTTAATATGATTGATTAAATAAAATATATGAAGCCAAGAATACTTGATTAAAAGCTGTAAGACTTAAATGCTTCATGCATAATGTAAAAGACTTAACAATTTATTAATTTTACACAGTTATTTTATTTCCCTGCAGAATTTTATAAGCAATCTGATTGCCTTTTACTCTTAAATATAACAATGTGAATGTGTGTGTGTGTGTGTGTGTGTGTGTGTGTGATTTTCCATTATTGAAAATTTGTTTTATTTCCCCACAGGTGCTGTTATTATGAGCCCAAGGCCACATCCTGATACTGTAGTTTGATAAGCTGCAGAAATTAGGAGAAGGAGGAAGAGCTCATTAAAGGTCTGCTAATATTCCCAGAAATGAGAAATATAGTTACAAAGCACTAGTATGCTCTAATAGAGTAACTTAGCTATAGGCCACTTTCAGGCATTCTCCTACCACAGGACATAGTGAGCACCTATACACGTACAGCAAGGCTACTCTGAAGTAGTGTAATTACAGCATATTGGAGCAGACTCGATTAATAGAGTCTGCTGGAACATGGTTATTACCATATTCCAGCAGACTCCACTGTCACTCCACTTCAGTGTCCCTGTACTGAAAAATGGTGGTAACTAAAGCCCATTTGAACAAGTTAATACATGTTCATTAATATATTTCATAGATTTCATAGACATCAGTGCTGGAAGGGACCTCGGGAGATCATCGAGTCCAGCCCCCTGCCCAATGGGCAGGAAGTCAGCTGGGGTCATAGGATCCCAGCAAGATAAGCATCCAATTTACTCTTGAAGGTGTTCAATGTAGGTGCTTGAACCACCTC
>NW_017728906.1:136202726-136205022 GCF_001723895.1 Crocodylus porosus
CAATGTCCACATCATTAATGAAGATGTTGAACAGGATGGGTCCAAGGACAGAGCCTTGGGGGACCCCACTGGTCACAGTGCACCACGATGAGTGACTGCCATCAATTACAACCCTCTGGGTCCGACCACAGGGCCAATTTCCCAGCCAGCGGTTCGAGGTGGGGCCAAGGCCACAACTGGCCAGTTTGGCCAAGAGGTGATCATGGGATACCTGCTTGCTGATACACGTGACACTCTGAGCACTTTAATTAGAGCAGTTCTCAGAGCCACTCTGATTCAAGCCTCTCCCCCGCCCCAACCCCGGCACTCCCAGAGTATATGTATAATTGTCCAGTATTATCTGGTAAGACTCAGTGGACATATCTACAACTGTATTTTCTAATGTGCATTAAATTTAATACCTCCAATGTGACATACTAAAGAAATACTCATTAGGCTGCCTTATTGTGCAGTAACAAATGGACACATATTTTAAGTGAGGCATAATGCACAGTAGCCTATTTTACTGCACATTAGCAAAATTGCATGATTTTTTACATGATACTTTAATGCACAGTAAAATAGGCTACTGCACATTAAAGCATGTGTGTAGATGCACCAGCACCTCCAAAATCCAGGCCTCTGGGAAGGGTTTGTTTTGGGATTCACAGATGTTATGCCTGATATCCTGTCTTTGACTGGCAGGAGTATGGGTGCTTGAGAGAGTATAAGAGCAGGGCTTATCAAGAGTGATCTATCCCATCATATCCTCTCTGGCACTGAAAATAATTGGCTTGGAGTTCTCATTATTGATTTAATGCTTTGAAGGATTAGAAGGATCCTTAGAACTTAGAAGGATTTCAAATTAGGGTAGTACTTGAAGTGCATCTGACCATACCCCAAGAGGTCCAATAAAGAGCAGAATATAGTATAACTTTAGCTGTAGGTTTAAAATAACTCAGGCATGGGATGTAGCTGAACCATGTTTCTCACATCCTAGCTGTGTCTACACATGTACTCATCTGTGAAGTAGACTAATTAGCTGTGGAATAAAGTGTCACCATCTACGCATGAGACAGTATTAGACCACAATAAACTAATGAATGCCAGTAAGAGGTAATAAGAGGTAATCTTATACTAGGGTAGTTTACTGCATGTGCAGATGCTGACCCTAAACCTGGTCAGCCCAACCAGCCAGGGATCAAAATCCTGTGTGCCACTTATCCACATGGCTCCTCACTTTCAGCACCCTCATGCCCCAGCCAGCCCCTCCACTGTCTGACACCACCACTCAGAGCCTAGGGCTGAGTGGCCCTGGGATGGGCTATTCTTACCTGGTTCAAATTGCTTCAGTCCTGGGAGCATGTGTAGATGCTGCGCCCAGGAGTAGTTTACTCCAGCTCAAACTGCTCCAGAATTTATTGCTTCAAATGAATTTCACATATAGATGTGTGAGTTCTGTGTGAGTTCTTTACTTCTTGTGATACTAGATAAACCTATGGGTAGGTAACACCAAATCCAGCCTCATTGGCTTTTTGAATTCTGTCCATCTTATTTTTTTCCTGCCAGAAAAACTCTTTAGAAAATTCTGCCTGATTTTTCCTCATCAGTTATTAACATTTGCCTCATCAGTTATTATATTTTGAAACAATATTATAGTATTGTTGGAATTCAATTAGGCTAAACCCTACAAATAATCCATTGGAACCTACATTCTCCCACATTAAAAGGATCATAGAATCATAGAAGTAGGGTCAGAAGAGACCATGTAGATCTTCAAGTCCGACCCCCAGCCTGGGCAGGAGAAAAAACTGGGCTCAAATGATCCCAGCTAGGTAGGCATCAAGCCTCCTCCTAAAGACCCCCAGGGTAGGAGCCAGAACCATTTCCCTTGGAAGTTGGTTCCAGATCCTAGCCACCCTGACCGTAAAGTAGTTCTTATGGATGTCTGAACCTACTCTCCAATAACTTGTGGCCATTATTACTTGTTATGCCAAGGGGTGCTAGGGGAAACAAGGTCTCTCCCAAACCCTCCTGGTCCCCCCTTGTGAGTTTATAGACCGTCACCAGGTCCCCCCTCAGCCTTCTCTTGTGAAGGCTGAACAGGTTCAAGTCCCACAGTCTCTCATTGTAGGGTTTGCCCTGTTGTCCCCGAATCAAGTCGGTGGCCCTCCTCTGGACCCTCTCAATGTTGTCCACATCCCTCCTGAAGTGAGGTGCACAGAACTGGACACAGTACTCCAGCTGTGGCCTGACCAGTGTTGCACAGAGGGGGAGGATCACCTCCTTGTCCCTGCTAGAGATGCACCTGTGGATG
>NW_017728906.1:136207390-136233142 GCF_001723895.1 Crocodylus porosus
ACACACACACACACACACACACACACACACACACACGTGTATGTGAGTTAGTGGTGTTTCATTTTAGGCATGGAAAAATGTGGATTTTGGGTTACTTTTATAATACAAAAATTGGGGATATTTTTTAATCAGAGAAAATCAGGATTCCTGCCAATTACTATCTTTATCATGTCTCCTGTGACATGACAGGAATAAAAACATTAATAAAAAGGATCCCAATAAAAAGGGCAATAAAACTGCTTGATGCAATCATTATTCAGAAAATACATTTCTACAATCAAATACTTATTGAAATGGATGCTTATCTTGCTGGGATCCTATGACCCCAGCTGACTTCTTCCCCTTTTGGTGGGGGGCTGGACTCGATGATCTTCCGAGGTCCCTTTGAGCCCTAATGTCTGTGAAATGTATGAAATCTATGAAAACAGTATCTAGGAAAAACCGTAGGTATCGTAACCAAATGTAACCCTTCTGCCAGGTACCAGTCAGCAGCAACAAATGCTGGGTTTGCAACAAATTTTGGAACATCCAGTAAATTTTCACTGTGTCTCAACCCCCCAGCCAGAAATCTGTGGCCATTGCCCAAGAAATGAAGGTGTGTGGCCACAACTGGGACTGTGCATAGTATCGTATCAATATAAAGACCTTGAAATATGCTTTCCATTGGGCCAAGGATCAGAATTCTCATACAGGGGCATTCACAGCATCCCCTAGCCCACAAGAGTCCACAAACTATACTGCCACTTCAGTGGGCAGTATAATATGCACTGCACATCCTTCAGGCAACCAGTCAGAGTCAGAGGTGGGGGGCAAGTACTAGCAGCAGCCAGAGGAAAGGGACAGCTAAGACAAAGTTGCCTTGACCATGAACTCACTCTCCCCAATGCCTTTCTTGCAAAACCCAGAGGAGGAGGACACATCCAATTCCATGATGGTACTGTCTCCAGAGTTGTGGGACATGCCAGAAATTCCAGAGATCCAAAGATCAGTATTGGTACCAGAGACACATAAGGATCCATGCCTGGAGACTTGTAAGTTATGGGGAAGGGGCATTAGATCTATTTGGGTGACTAGGACTTATTTACATTTAGCTCTGCTTTTGCAACAAGGCTAAGTGCAGTGAGGTGGGAGGGAGAGTGTTTATTTTTTAAGTGGCAAATATGTCCACTGCTTGCAGCCACACAATGTTTCACTTACATGCGGGTGGATGCGCTGTGTCCTCTCTTAAAGTTGCTTGGGGGGGAAGCGTTAATTCATTTAGCAGCAGGAATTTGTGCTGCTGAGAGATGTACAATGAACTCTTTAGTGGACTGGGGAGACATTTGGGTTCCTGAATTATCATCCTTTGCAGGTGGCTGTGTTAATTCGCCAAGTGGTAGGGATGCTTCTTGGCAACCACCAATAGTTTATCTGCTACAGGGGTGGGGAAAAGATCTTTGATCATGAACACCTTTTATTTTTCCCATTCCTGTTACCAGCTACTGTATCTGGTAAAAAGCGGGGACGTGTGCCTGAAGCACAGACACCGGCAGGGGCCACAGCTGAGTAAATGCATGAACACTGGCACAGGCAACAACAGTCAAAAGAAAGAACGATGGAGGCTTTGGTGGCAGCCTCAGAATCGTGAGTACAGTCCACAGATGAATGGCAAGATGAACTCTGGGAGGTGTATAGAAAGGTTGAAGAGCAAGAGGCAGCAGCTCACTGGGACACCATGGGAATTCCTTGACTTGACCAGACCATGCTGTTAGGATATTTCAGAGAGCTGGTGAATGGAGAGCATGGTTAGAGAGGAGCTCCATAGATGTTAGGCAGGTTATAACGTGTCTTAAATGCAATGTCATTTAGGTCATGATTTTTTTGTATCCAGTAGATGGATGAAGTGATGTTCATAGGCTCATTTGTGAAAAATGTTTTCTAAATTCCCTTTGAGGATTAGAAGTGCGAGATTGGAGAGAGAGTGGTTTTCTTGTGAGAAATCTGCTCCCAACAGGTAATTGGGTATTTTTGTCTTTGATAGATTTCCAGTGTGCGTTCATTCTGGTACACAGTTGTTGTTTGGTCTCTGCTATGTGTTTTCCATCAGGGCATTTGGTGCATTGGATGAGATATATTGCATTTCTGGAGGTGCAGCTGTAAGATCTGGGATGCTGATGGCTCTGTTGTGGGGTGTAGTACTTGTGTGGGTGATGGAGATCTGTTGGCAGGTTTTACATTTCTTGTCATGGCGTGGTCTGAATCCATTTGGTGTGTTTTGGGCTATAGGAAGTTTGCTTCTGATGATGAGGTTAGCAAGGTTCAGTGCTTGTTTAAAGGCTACAATGGGTGGTTCTGGGAAGATCTCTTTAAGAATTGGGTGTTCTTTTAGTTTGGGTTACAATTGTTTGAGGATTATTGGGGGGTATGCCAGTGATGTGCGATTCATGAGGGTTTTCCTTCTGTACTGCAGCAATTTTTCACATGGTATCCAGGCGGCTCTTTCAAAGAACCTTATCTACCTATGTCCTTAGACCAACATGGCTACAGCCTATAACCCTGAAATTTGGAAGATATTGAATTTTGCCATTTGAAATGGAATCTGCACAACATGAAAGAGAGAGAAGCAAGGGGGCTCACTACACAAAAATTGTGGTGACACCCAATGGACAAAGGGGCTTATCACACATCATTCACTGAATTACCATGTATGTACACGTGACAGATTAATGGGTGAACTGTTCCAAGTTGTGTCAGCACAAACTGAACTACATTGGGATGAGGATTAGTTTATGATGACACAAACTCATTTAAATTGCCAAAACTCTTATATTTAAAGGGCAATGCCATTAAGCCACACAAAAGGGCAATTTTCATTATGTGTACAAGTGCCTCCTCACTCCTCTATACCTGAGAGTTTCTCCTCACATTGGCTTCTCCAACTGGGGGCCTCTTTGTGGTCCACTCCAACTCCCTGTTTCTGTGTACCTGGTTTTCACCCCAAGTATCCAAGCAGGGATCAACCTGGTCTTCAGCCTTTTTCTCTTAGCCAGTTAATTTTAAAAGACCATTGCCTAGTTTAACCAATTAGACTAGGGGTCTGATGCCTCCTAGTCTGCTTATATGACTAACCCCCATGCCCTTTTATATACAGTAAATAACAGGGGTACCCCCAGACAGCAGGACTAACAAAAATAGGTATCCGCCTACATGCAGTATCTTCTGTCCCTTTCCAGCTTACCCAAGCAGGGGAGAGAAAACAAGATACTCAAATATAGAAAACATGGGTACATAGAGCACAGAAGGAAAATATATATATTTATATTTAACTAAAACCATATACAACAACACACTTTGCAATACAAAATGGCTTGTACATTTTGTGTAGATTATAGTATTAAAAGTCAAACCATGGCAACCAAAGAACAAACAGAAAACTAGGTTCTGAAACCCTGATACATATAAATATGTGATTTAATTAATTTTAATTAGATGTCGTAGAGGAAGGTGTTATTCAACATGAGTAAGAGTATCAGAATTTTTTGCGTAAGCAGTAACGTATCCACCCATCTGAGCCATAAACAGTGTTTAATACAGACTGAAGGCCTGAAAAAATGCCTTGTAATCAAATTGTGGCTAAAAAATAAACGCGCAAGAATGAATGAACCTGATTGAACTACTTTACCATTTCCCTCTGGAGCGTGATACAGCTATAGTGCTATTCCACATATTAGGTGAGGTTTTAATGAAATTCTGCTGTTGGACTTGATTGACAACAAATCAGTGAATGCTATGATACAGAAATGTCAGTGGACATCAAAACACCAGAGGTTGCATTTTCCCACCTTTAGACCTCAAGTTATTGAATTTAAATCCATATAATCTAGTAAATAGTCTGTGAATATGGACAAATTAGCCTTTTCTACACATAAATAAACCTCTGTTAGTGAAATTACTTTACTCGTTCCATAACTTGCAAACTATATTAGAAAGAAGGATGTAACTGGACACATTCTGAGGATAGCTGGCTAAAAAAAACTTGATTTCTAGTTCATAGGTCATTTCATTTCCTTTTTTTCTCTTTTCTTTCTTGTCTTTTTTTTCTCTCTCTCTTTTTAAAGTTTGGTTCCTGTCCAAATTGGATGGGAATCAAGTTGTTGGGTTTTTTTTAACTTTTCTGGTGAATCTAAAGCTCCCCCGATACTAAAACTGCTAAGTGAAATTCACAGTCTTGTCACTCTCAGTGTTAATAATGGTGGCAAAATAAAAAGAGTGTCAGTGTCACCAAGCAGCTGCAGGAGACTCACAGAGTCCTCAGCCCCAGGGCAGACCCGCCAGCAAACAGCTCTGGGGCTGGGGAGCTGTAGCTTTCAGAGTTTCCAGCTTCTGTTTAGCCCTAGCAGTGGAAAGTATTGGAGCCAGAGACAACAGACATCCAAAGGTCCTCGACCCAGGGCAAAAACCAGCAGGTGCAGCTTTCATTAGAGCATTTCCAACCGATCCTGGATAAAACAGATCAAATTGGGATTAAAATTTAAATAAAATAGGGAAAAAAGCCAACTGCCTTTTGTAGCTAAATCTCACAAGAAGCATTTTTGAAGAATAGAAGTTCAAACAGCGATACGAAATACAAGAGGGAAAACTATTACTGTTTAAAAATTCTTTGTTCTTGCATTTGTCATATAAAAAAACACTGCAAGTTTTTAATAGAGCTGAGTTGGAAATAGTTTTCCCGTTGCACAGAACTTTTCAAAACTTTAAAAGTTTTATCATTCACCATAGGTCTGAACATAAGACATAATCAAGTGCTTTGTGAAAAAAAGTTGGAGATATACTCCACTTACTCCACATAAATTGCCAATGTTTGGAAAAGTTAGCTGGGATGTGGGAGATCCAGTTTCAACTTAAACTACAGTAATAATTTGGGCTTGGGTCTCCCAACCTATTAACTTTTTTGGCTATATTGTAATGGGGTTCTTATCAATATAATTTTGTATAACTACTTTAAATATTCATAGGCTCTGAAAGAGTAGGGCCCAGGTGAAATTAAAAAAAAAAAAGTGGCTCAAAGTTACATTTAGTATTGTTAGTTGGTAAAACTGGAATCCTGTGTTAAGTATGTAGGGTCTGTATATAGAACATGGGAACAGTTTGAAACTCCAGAATGGGATACGAACAGCCAGCAAACTGCAGCTGACTAGCCAATATTTGTAGGGCTAAATCCTATTTCTACTTCATAAACACTTATATAGCTTTGCAAATGCGTTTTTGGCACATACACAGAGTTTGAATTCTATTTGTATTTGTGTATGTAAGCTTGTACTGCCCTCCACTTATAAACAGGGATCCTGGTTTTCTCTGAGAAAAAAAAATCCCTATTTTTTTAATTTAAAGAAGTAATCCAACAGCCATATTCTTCTGTGATCAAAATGAAACATGCCACTACACACACACACACACACACACACACACACACACACACGGTGTTTCACTTTGATCATGGAAAACACCATTTAGATCATGGAAAGATGTGGATTTTGGGTTACTTTTTTTTAATCCAAAAATTGGGGATTTTTTTTTATTAGAGAAAATCAGGATCCCTGCTTATATGTATGCTCAGAACTATCCTTTTGTAAGGTCCAAGGTGCAATAATATTACCTAGGTATGTGTGTAACTTGATAAAAATCTTGAAAACTTTAGTCACAGGAAAACCAGACTAACAAGGAGTAGGAGTTAGAGGATTACAGAACATTTACAGAGTGTTGGAAATCCAGGATCTAGTCCTTTCCCCTCATTCAGAAAAAACCTTCAGCTGTATATCCCATTTCCAAGACAAAGGCTCTAACTACTAGACCATGGCATTACCCTGCATCCCCATACATCCCTCCTCCTGAAGCTAGTCCAGCCAGGGAGAAGGGAAAAAGCCAGGGGAAGATGATATGTTGTCAGTTCAGCGGCAACACTCTGGACACTGCCGTGTTGAACTAACAGTTATTTATTATTGTAACTCTCTGTAATTATATCCAGGGTGGATCTTAATAATTGCCTCAGTATATGTATGCAGATCTTATACTTGCTCTGCCTCGACCCAGTCCAGTCCTGTGGAGGGAGAGGAACCAAGAAAGCCCCTGGCTCCTCATGGCAGAGAACATGGAGTCCCCAGTGCTGCAAAACTGCCACAAAGCAATTGAACCGTAAGGCCAAAGCCCTCATGTTCAGCAATGCAAAGTACAGTGCAAGGAAAACACAATAAGACGCAACAGAAGGATGGCTCAGTGCGATGAATGCTGCCCTGGGTTTTGCCCCTGCTCCTAAAGGCCTCTTTGCTTCTTCCATTTAATAATCATTGGATAAAAATAAAAGAGGGAAAATTTCTATTCTGCTGTGCCAGATATACACTAAGTATGGAAAGACCAGGTCCTCCTTCCTCATGGTCAAAGCATGAAATATCAGATGGCATTTAAACACATGTTTCTACAATAGAGGTCTAGAACCTGGGGGGACACACTCCCTGGGTAAACACCATAACTGCAGAGCTATTGAGCTGAATGGTAAGATGGCTTTCTGCTGTTTTCCCACAAGTAGAAATAAAATCTAAAAGCCATGTAAGTTGTCCCTTAGATATGAAGAGAAGGCATCTATCCAAATTGGGACAGAGCTTACTTTGTTGGACAGAGCACACCTGTCTCTTCTCAAAAGATTCACTTCATTGGAAAACTAAGTGTAAGTTTAACTAGCATTCAGATTCAGACAAAGGAAATGAAAAAATATACTCATGCCTGGGACAAATCTTTTTATTTCCTAATCCCAGCTGTCTTATAAAAACTTATTCAAGGGTGAAGACCAACCCCAAAAAAGTGACCTAAAGCCAAACCAATTAACCAAAGAAGATTATTAAAATTATCTATACAGAAGCATATCAGGGCTGGTCCACAACAGGGACAGTCTCCAGTGTACAGGGCAGTGGTAGGTCCTGCCATGTCTATTGTGTTGACATGGTCACCTGCCTATGTGGTGGTGACTGCTTTTGCACCCTCCTGAACAAAGACATCACCTGAAACTGCTGTCTTACTTGCATATGCCCTTCCCTCCCAGTTATGCTACTGTATCTATACTCAAGTATTTCACTACAAGCCCTGTCTGTGTCTGACTCCAAACACTGATTCCCCAATCAAGGTGCATTTATACATGTGTTCCAGGAGTGGCAGGAGCAGGGGTGGGGCTCAAGAGATGCTCTAATTTAAGTTTCTGGAGTATCTCTTGTATAAGTGTCCCCATGCTTTAAAATGGCAGTGGGGGCACTTTAATTAAAACTTGTCAAATGAGCTTTAGTTAAAGCACCCCCACCACCATTTTTAAATGCAGGGAGGCTGATACATGAGACACTGGAATCTGCTGGAGCACAGTAATTGCCATACTCCAGCACACTCAGTTAATTGAGTCTGCTCTAATGTGCTGTAATTACGGCACAGTGAAGCAGCCTTGCTGCTCGTGTATAGGTGTGCAAAGCGCCTAAACTCTTGCATATAGTTCTCTATTTCCTGTGGTGTCAAAATATTTTTTAAATGTCTGAAATCCATAGAACTTTTTCACTTGCATATTCTCTTACTTCCTTCTCAAACCTGAGGCTCAGATACATTCATTCTCCATTTACAAATGGACACTGGGCTGGCCTTTTCCAGGTCCCAGATTCAAAAGCAGAAAATAGACCATAAGAAAAATAAAACTTATTGAGCATAGATATTTGCCTTCACATATGAATAGCATAATTTACAAATTAAACTCCTTGCCTACATTTTCATCTGAACAACCTGCAGGAACAATTGGAACTGATTGATCTTATCTACACAATCGATTGACCATTATTCACAGGAAGAAACACTTGTTAGGAAGCTAAAACAATAAAGATTAATCAGACTGACCACAACTCGGTGAGATCTGTTGGGCTGCAGGGCTAGCAACAAATAGGATATTTGACTGTTAGTGCAGCCCAAAGACTTTCTTCAAATATTTCTCAAAATTAATGTTTCACCATGACAAGAGGAATTCTTCGGATTTGCTTTAGGAATGAACTTGATTTTAAGTTACCATTAGAGAGAAGCGTATATGAGTTCACTTGAACTCTGAAGTCCTGTAATGTTGCATTTAACCTGCATGGAAAATAATAATTTTGCTTTCATGTCTCTCCAAATTCCATTAACTATGTACTTTAAATTCTCTAAGTTAATTCCATTTTATATTTGAATGCTTCTCTTTTCCCCTTAAATTACTGCCACTTCCTATATGTGTTGCATTAAAACTATAGGCTACATGCCAAACCTTGGCTTGTTTATCTTTCTTTCTTTCTTTCTTTCACACTCATCCCCCTTAAAGGTATCTCATTTCAAGGCATATTGTTCAGTTTTGTTCCTAAATTCCATATGTTCCAGATCAGCTTAGTGCCCACTCATGTTTATTGTTGTAAATTATTTATGTGAGACATAAATAATCAAGAAACAAGCTATAGAAGGGTACTGACATGTAGACATTAAACCTCACCACATTTTGAATTTACCGTAGAAGTATTTTTTTGTCTATTTTTTGAGTATTTGTCTCATAGGGTAACCAATATTGTATTTCAAAGACTGACAGGTATGCATCCCCAAAATATCTGAAAATGTTCCCAAATACTTCATCTTCTGAGATGAGGCCAGATGTAGGATTTTGAAAAGAAGGGTGCAGGTGCGGTGCATCATCATTGCAGCTGATCCAGAAATAGATCCCACAAGTCCTGATGATTACCAGATTTCTAAATTAAATGCTAGTTCACCAATATCAGCTACTTGCTAGAATGATAATAATCTTGGCTAGGGACAGATATTACACATAAACTAGTATAAGCAATCAAAAACTAGTCTAATCCTGTAACAATAAAGAAGTTCAGTATACACAGACCAGTTTCAAAATAGAAGCTTCTGGTTTAAGATAGACCTGAATGTATGTTGTATTAGATCGAATCACTTTAAATTAGACCAGTCTGTCAAAATTCTGTTCCAGATCCCCCCTCAGCACAAATTAGGTCACAGTCCCCTGGCATCCCACGTTGCATTGTGACCTCCAACTAACTCTCCCTTGCAAGACAGGATTGCTTCCACTCCAGCTCCCCTACTCCAGCAAAACTAGCAACTGCAACTCCGGGCAAAGCTTCTGCTCCCCAGCCTGGCTGGGTAGTAGCATGGAGGGTAGATGAGGGGGGAAGCGGATGCCCATCCTGCCCCCAGCTGGGGTCTGCACAGCCCACATCCAGCAGGCAGGAAGCTCCCCAGCCCCAGCCCCTCACCAGCCCCCTGCCTCTCAGCTGCTGAATGAGGTGGGACTGGGGCTTTTGCTGTAGTTGGGTTGGGGTTGAACTGAGGCATTTGCTGCTTCGCAGAGCTGGGTGGCACGTGTGAGTTCCACCCACCTTCTGGTCTTAGCCTGTGTAGGCATCTGCCTGCATTGGCCAATGGAAGAGTGAATGTGAGTTCTGTCAATTCATGGTTCATTCTACACAACTTAGAGAAACCTGAGTAGACTGAATCGATTCACTTCAGGCTTTTTAGCAGTCTGTATTTAGCATTTATGGACAGCTCACACAGGGACCTACAGAAGGCAGGGTGCTGGTTCTAAACCTAAAAGTCTAGTTGTAACATCTTCAGTTAATATAACGAACCTATATATCATAGGTGAATAATAGGTTTGTCGTGAGCCAGACCTCTGTGAATTACAATACCTTGTATCCGCTGTGGACTGCATAGAGGCACCTGCAATCCCAACTGTCCAGTGAGTTAGCACTTTGTCCAGTTCTGGTCTGACATCAGAGCACACACCTTATTAGTAGTAATTTACTTTCAGCTATTCAGTTGTCCATAACCTCCCCTCAGCCCCAATAGATTTCACCAGGGCCGAAGCACACTTTATCACTATCTAAATCATGCGCTTCCGTTAGCCTCCAAAGAAGAAGTTTAGATTAATTTTGTAGCTCTTTCTACCCTAGAACACAAAGAATATGTATTACAGAACCTGGATGTAAATCTGTTAGCTCCAGAGTCAACATATTCTTTTCTCTAAAATACACTGTATTGCCTCTTTCTGAGATTTCAGCTGCTAATGCAGTACTGGGACATTGAATTTACTGTAACAAATTTATCATCTGTCCGAGAAAAGTAGCAGACTACCTGGTTCAAATAAAATGGGATTATCTGAAAAAGAACAGAAAATAAAAAGCCACTACATTTTAGGAGAGTGGATTTAAAGAGGTGTATTGATAATATTCACATGTGTTAGCAGGCATAAATTTTAATCATATTCTACCAGCTATGGTGATACGGCTTGCAAAAAGCATAGTAAGGTTTTGATTCTTCTCCAATGTCAATTTTACACTCGTTCAAGTCAATTGGCTTACATTTGTTGTTAACGTCAATTTAGTTAGTCATAATTTACAGTGGTGCAAGTGAAATCTGAATCAAGGTCACTCTTATGTATATAATGTTCATGTAAAGTTTGTTTCTTTAAGCAAGCCATGATTATATCCCAGTGTGTGCTGATGTGTCTCTTAATTTTTAAATAGCAGATGTTACTTAGACTTTAATCCTTTGAAGTCCTAAAAAATGCCTAAAGCTTTGGGATAAGGACTGCTAAAAAGGTCTACCTCTCAAAGACAATACAATTTTATGCCCTAAAATTAAAACTCATTTGTGCAAGAGGAAGATCTTGGAGACTGGTTCCCAAACTGCAGCACAGACTCTTAGAAGAGCTAACTTATAACAAAGTGCACTTCTTAACCTTGCTTTCTCTAATAGAAATGTCATCCCAGGATGAAATTCTTGTAGGCAGTAGCACAGGGATGAGGGTAGGACAAGAGTCTACACAACAGAATAGATAAACTATATTTAAATAATTCTAAAGCTATGGAATTCAGTCTGGTTACATATTAGTAGACACAATAACAACATTGGTTTTCAATTAAATGAGGAGGACATTTGTAGAAAAGTAATCTTTAGGGTTTCAATCAAAGTAATATTTAGAGACAAAAGGATAATCAAGTCTTCTGCAGCAGACACAAGCTGATCACTGCAAGACTAAAAATGAGGCCCTACTGTAGCACCAAAAGCCTGCCATTAGCAAATCTGTTAAATCCCCAGACACATTTCCATATGTCCAAACAATTCAGTTGCCATATTAGCAAAAGCTAAGCTCATCAGTAGTTGCACAAGCTTACCAAAGCCATACTGAAACAAAATAACCAAACGTCGTATTGACTAAAGTCTCTTAAATTTAAGTGACAGACAGGGTTAAAAGTTGAGAAAATATAACAAAATATTACTTTATATGGGCATGAATGAAGCAAAAGTGGAATGGGTGAAGGTATAGATTGAGCCAATACATGTAAGATAACTATAATGAAGCAGGCTTATGCATTCAATTAAGTAAATAAAGCTAATAAAAGTTATGGGTATAGACAGTATGGTCAGACATGCCTTCCAGACTGCTTAAGTGACAGACTGCCCTGGAGAGCCTGAATATTGTCTGTTTAATCTCTTAGAATATGACATCCACTTAGCAAGGTAACAAACTCACTGCTTCTTAATGCATTGTGCCATCTCTTTTTAAACATACTTTGTAGAGTAGAACTCTTGTCTCCCTTCGTACATCTCAACCCTGACCACACCTTAAACACAACTGTTTGGATCATGCTTACTTGCCATGAAAGTGTTTATGACAGTGTGTAGCATAGGTAGTAGAAACATAGAAAAGTAGGCTGGAAGGAACCTCAAGAGATTGCCCAGATTAACCCCCTGCCAAGACAGGACAATGCCAAAAATATAACCCTCGCCCCAACCTGCAACAGCTTAAGTAAAAGGATAAGGGTGTTGCAAGGACAGGTAGTTGTTAAATACACTCCAACAAGAGGACTATGTCCTGTGTTGCAAAGGAAGGCAAATGCCTCAAAGTCCACACCAAATATGACAATGGACTGAAATTATTTCCTGATCCTAAATGTTGCAATCATTCTGACTTTAGGAAGAAAAGCAAGACTCTCAAATCACAAATCCATGGGTTTTCTAAATTCCACCAGAAACATTGGCACACTTCATCTCTGTCTGCAGCCAACACCCAATATTACCGAAGAAAGTTGTGGGGGTGGGGTATGGCACAAAAATGTCTGTAGCAAAAAAAATCTTCCCTTTTCACTTTTCTTCCTATCTTATCCATCCTCCTATCTCCTCCAGTAACAAATCCAAACTCCTTCAATTGTCTTTCATAACCAAGCTCATTGTGGAACTCTGCTTCATTCTCCTGCTGGTGAGTATGCTTCTCTACTATTCTAGGCAGTCCATTCCACTGTCTAAGAGTAAAGAAACTTTTCCTGATATCCTAAACTGACTTTGTGTCTGTTTCAAGTCATTTCTATGTATCTTACTCTCTATAGCATCAAATATTGGCTTCTCTTAGTGCCCTATTAGTGGAGACCTACTTAACCTTCACTGAGACAAAGAGTTTTTTCATGACCCACTTGTAGCACACAAAGCCAATTCCATGGGCATTTTGAGGTAGCCCTGCCCCTTGATGCTGATGGGTGGACAGGCCCCGGGGGGAGAAAGCATGAAGGGGCAGACATCATCTTGATTGATGGCTGCCCTTTGTGCTGCCTTGCCCTTTGGTGTTGATTGGTGGAGAGGCCCTGCCATATGGTGCTGACTGGCAGAGAGGCCCTAGGGGGAGAAGGGATGAGGGGGCAGTCACCATCTTGTCTGCTGCCCTTCATATCACTCTGCTAGCCAGATCTTCCCCTCCCAACAGCAAGGACCACTAGCTTCCACTGGGGAGCCAGTATTTTAGTTTTCTTAAGTATTTTTGTTGATTTAGCAGATTTCATGGGCAATCCCAGATTTTGTGGTTTCTATGAAATCTGCAAAACTACAAATCAGGTAGGTCCCTACCTATTGGGTTTGTGGTCTTTTGTGGTCTCAGAACCCCCATCTTTTCTCTTTCAGCAACATATATTATGGGCTAGATCCGTTAGCAAAGTGGCATCGCTACACTGACTTCAATGAAGTTACACTAAGGTGACCATATATCCCAGTTTAGCCGGGACAGTCCCAATTACAGAAGTTGGTCCTAGCTGGTTGTTGTGAATTATAATGTGTGTCTTGGAGACATAGGGGAGCAAGACACAGTGTGGCCAAGAGTCAGAACAGAGTGGAGTGCCTTGCATACGGGCAGGCAGGTATTGCTGCCTGCCTGGCATGGAGCCCCAACACCACCAGATTGTCAGGTGAGGGGAAGTCTCCCATATTTCCCAGATGATGTCCTTGATTCCTGGCATCTCTTTATGGTTGACCTAGCTATACTAATCTACAGGGATGCTGCTTTTCTCTGTTTAAAAATCACAAATTCTCTGATTTAAAAACTCCAAGTCCATTTTTTCCATGATTAAAATGAAACACCACTACATATATACAAGTATCAGTTGAACAAAATGTTTTATTGATATATTTGTAATCTTTAAGCAATATGGAAGCTTACCAGTACTTCAATCAATCTATTAAAATAAATTCTAAATACCTATACATTTATAAATGTTGGCATTTGATATAGGGTTTTTTATCACGGAAAATCAGAGCTTCCCCTGCCCCCTTCACTCACCAGGACATAGGTCCATCTGTGCCTGTCCCCACAACCCATGCTTTCACTGAGCAGCCCTAATATACCAGTGCCCTGACCATGCCATTGCAACTCACTCCCCAACCACAGCCCTTCATCCCCCCCAGCTCTACTAGAGGGGGTCCCATTCTGCCAGAGCTACAGGGCCAGGGACCCATGTCCATAGCCCCCTGAATCCCCAGCAGTGCCTGAGCCCCTTCTGCCACCCATGGGAGGCAGTGGCTGTTTCAGCCTGAGCACAGCATGGTGCCCAGCTCCCCCTACCACCATGAGCAGCGTGGTTGGATTGGAGCCCATGGGGCAGGGATAGATGCGGGCAAGCCACTGCAGGAACAGGGCTCCCCACCCTGCTGCCATGGCAAGGTGCCCCCTGGACTGGCAGCATGGAGTTATGGCCTGAGCCAACAGCTCACATATGTTCCCACCCCATGAAACAAATCTGGGGGGGCACATACCCCACCATGCCATCCCAGGAATGTTTAAAAGTGGGGGGAGCTGCCCCCCCACCCCTTGGATGAGCCACCTGTGGCTCTGTTCTTCTCCCTTCCTGCCCCCCCCCCATGGCCCTGTGGCCACACATCCCAGGCCCCAAGCCCCATGCACCACCCTGGTTGTGCAGCAGTCCCAGCCCTAGCCCCAACCCTGACCAACTCTCTCATTTCCTCCTTCCCTTCCTCACTTTGGGGGCCTCAACCTCCCCCCACCCCCATACTTACCTGTGGGAAGCTGCAGAAGCTGCTCTCATGCTGACTAGCTGGTATGTGCATGTGTGCATGCACATATGCATGTGGCACCCCCTACCTGATCCCCTCTCCCCGCAATCCCTTGCAGGCTGGAACTCTGCCAGCTTCCAAGGGAAAATACACCTTTCCTACATTTTTTTCTGTTGAGAAAGAGAAAATCCAGGTTTTTCTCCTTAAAATGGGAAAATCCATGTTTTACCGCATTTTCCCATGGTGAATGGAAAGCTCAGATCCATGCTGATTTGTATTCATGGAAGAACTGGCCATATATCTAAATATATCACTCACTAAAGTTTGTAATTTAATTTCCTCTGCTATCTCCTATGCACATTGATTCTGCATAAGACTCCTAAATATCAAGCCCACCAATTAAAGAATAATATTTTTGTTAAAAATATCTTTCCGTGACAGCTACAGATTTCTAAAGCAACATGGAAGAGGCAATACAACAACTGGTACTGTCTAATAGACTAAAATTTGAATGAAAGGAGATCATGCTGCTTTTTCTGCCACTTGAACAGACTTTCACCTGAATGTCCTTTGTGAGAACACACAACAAGTAAAAATGCTTCAAAGGCTCTTTTCCTAATCAGGTTTTTATGAAGAGATATCCTTCATTGCTCAACTTTACAAGAGCAGTTTAATGTCAATTGGTAATGGATGTCCTTCTAAAGAAAAATGAAATATCAATCACCCGCATCGTAAAAGAAAAAAAAGGGTATACAAATGAACCTGGTTTTGTTTAGAGCTAAGGGGGTTTTTTTTGTTCTGTTCTGTTTTGTTTTGCTTTTTTGAAACAGAAATACTGATTTATGCAACCGTCAGGTTTGAATGCATGCAACACAACTTTCTCAGATTGAATTCCATTGATTTTCTATAACAATGTCAAGCATTCAATGCATCACAGCAGCTGTGGGACTGTAATAAATAATCCCTTCAGAAAGAGAGTGATCCTTCTCTTCTTAAATACATAGGTGAACATCTTGTTTTCTTGCTCTGTTGCAGCTTAAGCAGTAGGGTTTCAGAACTTCCTTAATCCCTATCTTCATTTTCATTTAGGATAACATGCTCTATTTTTCTTCTGACCTTCTTTATGCTTTTCCCTCTGGGACAAATTGTTAGAATTGTATGTCATTCTAGTTATAAAATGAAGAGCAAAATAAATTACTCCAAATTAAGCTTTGAATAATTGGTAGTAATATTTGATAGTGGAGAAAGCTGAACCAAAGTAACCTTGAAAGATATTCTTTCACATGAAAGGTTAGTCTTTAAGAGGTACAGTGGACTTGTAACAAGCAGCACATATAGAAATTAATATTTCTAATGAGAACTGCAGTGTTTCTGATATCACTGTCAGTCATAATCACTTTTCTGATATTGTTAGTTCTGGTTATTTGAGCTTAATATCTGTAGCCTGGATTTTCATTTATAAATTTAAGTTTGACGGGGCTTGCACTCCACACTAAATGTATTACTTACTTGGTTATTGATTTGTTAGTCATTTACTATTTTTTCATACATATGATTTAAAGTGGGTAAATAATTTAAAATGCACTAAAACATTAATTTAGCCACTTTCAAAAGCAATTTTAAAACAGTTTACCACAAACATAATATCACACCAGTGCTTATAAGAAATGACATACTATTTTCAGTAAAATGTATCCCTGCAGAAAGGTATTGCAAGCCATCAAATACTCCACTGATGTACACCTTAAGACTATCTGAACTATACAGGCAAAGACTGTATAGACAAAAACTGACAAATTACTTTACAAGCAATAAAGGAAATATGCTATAGTGGGCCAGATAATCTTTTCTCATTGGCATAGTTTGAGAAATAGTATTTCTACTTTTCTTTGCATTGCATTTGTGCTTGCACATGTGCATATGCTTACTGTAGTGTCAATGGCTAGTCCAAATATTTTAAGGCTGGAACTGAGCTCCATTATAATAAATAGAAAAGGGTCGGTACTAATATTGATTTGAAAACATGGGTGCCAGTGCAAATATATACTCTGAATAAATTGAATGAGGATGGGGATTATTTTCTTCTTCGGCTATATTTTGAATTGCATCATTGGCACCAGGCATCCAGAAAAGTTTCCAGAAACAGTGATTGTGGATTCCCTTGAAAGAGGGAAACCCCTGGGTGGCATAAAACCATGTAATATGTCACTTGCTTCCTCTGGCTCCCTGCTGCTGAAGGGGGAAGGAAGAGTGTCAGTTATGGGCAGGGATATATAATGGACTTTTCAGGATAATTTAGAGAAGCCTTTAAGAATATGCTGTAAATTATACTCTATGGCTGCACCCAGATGAGCAAGCACATGCCTTTTGCCATGTCTCAAAGCAGTTTTAGATGCCCAAAAGGCACACTAGAAACAAAAAAAATGTTCCCCACATTGCATATTTGCAGTGCAGACTCTAATTTTGATATCAGGAAATTCTGGTATAAAAAACCCCAAAGAAAACACTGAAAAAATCCAGAACAGGAGTATGCCCTGAAGCAACCAGAGGCTGGGTCCTCCAGAGAGATGCTCTGGCAGCTGGCCAGAGCATTCCCATGCCCCTGCTGCCCCAGCACACTGCCTCAGCATGCTGGAGCAAATAGAAGCAGGACAAGGCTGCAGCAGTGGATTGACCCAGGTTCTGTCCCAGGTAAGCAAGGATGTGGGTGTGGGAGGGACTGTGTGTGTAGGGGAGTGTGAGGGTTGGGTGAATTTTGTGGGAGGGGTGAGTCCTCTCCTGCCCCCCTCCACATGGTGCACAGCCCCCGCTACCCCCAGCAGTAGCAGCAGCCATCAGGGTGCTCATCTCATGCTCACTCCTGATAGAGACTCCCAGCCATGCAGTGCTGCCTCCAACCCAGTGGCTGTGCAGGGTGTGGGTCTGACCCACTGGTGCATGTTCTTAGGCAGGACCGGGCTGCTCTTGCTGTCACCTGGGGTTCTGGCACCACATATAGGAGCCGTGTGCCCTTGGACCAGGCCAGATCCTGCCTCCATGGAGCAGGCCTGGTCAAGCAGTGCATGGGACACATGGAGCCTAAGGTTGCATGGGCCCTGTGTGTGGTGATGGGACCCCAGGTCACAACAACAATGGCCCAGTCCTGTCCAAGGTTTAACACCAGTAGACTGGACCTGTGCCATGTACAGACCCTCGGTCTGAGACAGTGCTGCAGTGCTGGGGGTCTCTGCCAGAAGTGGGAATGAGCACCCTGACAGCAGCTGTTGCTACTGCTGCTTGGAGGGGGGGCTGTGCACTGTGTGGGAGGGTGGGGAACACCCCCCCACATAGTCCCTCCCATGCCTACAGTCCTGCCCACCCCCACAGTCTCCCCACACCCCCAATCCACCCAAAAACCACCCCACAAACCCCCACTCACCCACATATTCCCCCACAGACCCTACACTTACAAACCCCAAGCCCCTAAACAACCTCCACACTTCCCTCACAAATCTCACTCCCACAAACTCTACACCCACTCACAACCCCCCACACCTCTTCCCCAACCCAGCCCCACATCCCCCCACAAATCTTAAATCCTGCATGTCCAGCTGCCAGATGGGATGGGACCTGTTGGCAAGAGTTGTAGCTGCAGAGGCAACTGCTACACTGCAGACCTACCCTGTGCCCACACCAGTGCTGGGACATGTAGCCCTAGCCTCAGGGGTAGGGGGGACTTCTGGTCTCAGAAACTACTTGTGGGGTGTGATAGGCTGGGGGTAGGGTTGGATGTGGCATCAGGGGCAATGCCTGAGGGAGACAGAGAAGGGTGGGGCTTGGGGATGGGGTAGTGCTTTAGGTAGAAGAGGCCACCAGAGCATGGCTTAGAGACACTCTGGGCCCCCTGTGCAGGGGGAGGCTGGCCTGAAAGGGAAGAGGCTTGCCCAACCAAGTCTCTGAGCCCTAGTAAAGGATTTCCCAGGAATAGCATGGGGATTGCTGGAGCCTGGGCACAGGTGCAGGCAACAGAACAGGCTGGCATCACTCAGGGACACAAAGCAGTGGGTGGGACAGCTGCAGCTGGACCTACGTCCTGGTGCTGGGACAGAGCTACTTCTGGGAGGGAGCTAGTGGGGGATAGGCAGGGGTTGTAGGACAGGAGTGAGGGGCACTGGCAGGGCTGTGGGTTGCAAGTGAGGGGAAAGGGCATGGGCAGGGGCAGGGCACTGGCATCTCAGTGCTGCCCAACACCCCACTTCCTGGTGAGTGAAGGGGGCATAGGCAGCTCTGATTTTTCTATGAAGAAAAAACCAAAAGCAAACACCAAAGTGTATAGATATTTAGAATTAATTTTAGTATGATGATAGAGTGCCTTGTCATTTTAATCACGGAAGAACATGGATTTTGGGTATTTTAATGAAATAATGTGAGGGGGAGGTTATTAGAGAATTTGCAATTTTTAAACAGGGAACACCAGAATCCTTGCTAGTGAGGCAAGTGGTGAGACCTGGGCAGAGAAGCTGGCCCAGGGCCAGCACCAGGGACCCTGGGCAGATGAGGTGGCTCACATCCTAGTCATCTGGGACAAGAGGACATGTTTTGACAGTTTGAAGCAGACCACCATAACAAGTACAGCTTCTGGGTGATAGATTCCCAGATGGTATAGCGGGGCCACCAGAAGACATGACAGCAGTGCTGCCTGAAGGCCAGCCATGTGACCATGGCCCACTGGCAGCTGTGGGGGCCCAAGTTTGAGCCTCTGATGGGGAAGTTTGTGGCACTGGTGAACACGCCCTGGCCACCCAAGCACTGGAGCTTCCCTGCACCTCTCTGCCTGAGGTGGTGATGCCCATCTGCTCCACATCCTGAATGCTCTCTAGAACTGGCAGCAGGGAAAGGGAGGCAGCAGGCAGGGGGGGAAGGAAAGTGGGGGGAGAGGGAGGCAAAGTGGGGGTTGTGGTGGCGGCTGTTGTCGGGGCTGGGTAGCAGAGAAGGAAGGAAGGGAGGGGAGGGGAGGGGAGGAGAGGGGAGAGGGGGGTTATGGCACTTCCATCCCACCACTTGGCCCTGACAATGACCAGCAGGGACAGGGAGACAATGGGGAGGTAGGGAGAGGAGTGGGGAGGGGAGGGGAGGTCGGGGGAAGCCGTGCTGCGAGGTGGAGTTGGGCGGGAGGAGGAAGCCCCCATGCCAGAGGCTGGAGAAGGTGGCAGAGGGAGTCTTTACATGGCCAGCCCCACAGGGTGAGCTGGAGGATG
The DNA here is from genome assembly GCF_001723895.1 of Crocodylus porosus. Taxonomy (NCBI): domain Eukaryota; kingdom Metazoa; phylum Chordata; order Crocodylia; family Crocodylidae; genus Crocodylus; species Crocodylus porosus. The sequence goes on from NW_017728906.1 coordinate 136,227,004, forward strand.
AGGGACAGCCATGTAAACACTCCCTGAAATCCATCATTCTTGACAGGCAATTAGCTAGTACATTATAATTGTAGTGAGTAATCCTGCAGTTTCTGGGAAAGTAAATAGACTTAATAGCTCTTTCCTATCTGTAATTTTTTGATACAGGCCTATAGATTCACTAAGAATTATATCATCTTTGAAAAACCCATGAAAAAAAGGAGCAGCAGATGCACAAACAGAGTGAGTCTCTCAAAGGCGGAAACAGGCCACCCAGAGCTATGCTCTGGCTGTTGCCCAGGCTCTGTGTGGCAGAACTGCTGCTGCTTCAGCCCCAGGAGGCCCCTGGGGCCCCAAGTAAGGCTACTGGGTCCAGCACAGTGCGCTGTTGCTAGTAGTCCCCAGGGAACAAAATGTCCATGCTCATCTGGACACAGCATTGGAATCTAAGGGGAGTGGCTAGGAAAGAACAATATTCTATCACATTTACCTGCTTTCTACTCAGGGAAAGATTTCTTTCATTTGAAGATGCCCTTCTTTTGGCAATGTTGTATACTATCTGGTATTGGCTCTAAGAAAAAAAAAAGATCTGCCCATCCATGCATCTCTATATGTAGCAAATTGGCAGCATTTAAAGCTTAGAGGAGTCCTGTATGTACCTCACTGCCAAATTCAAGGTTTCTGTCTCAGGATCAAAAGTATATTAGAAACATAAAACATATTAGTGTTCCATCACTGTTTTCCTCTGGGACAAAGATAGTCAGTTTTGCCTCCAAGAAATTAAGTATACCTGAAATACCAAGTTACAGGACAAAGTTTAAATACAAAGCAAACAAACAAAAAACCCTATAGTCAATTCCTATACCCACAGAATAGCAAAGATCAGGCATGTGTACAAGCAGACATACACATTTGCATCTCTTACTCCAATGTACACCTAATTCATGATACTTCACAACTGGGTTACCTATGAATTTCTTTCTCTTCTTTGGGGTACTTCTAATACAAATCAACTCCAAGCTGTATTTTGATCTCTAAATCTTTCACAGTGACAATGTCTACTAACAGCTAACCTTAACGAAAGGAAATCCTTGTTTTTCTTCTCATGCTATCATTCACAACTTATTGAAAATCCAACTAGATAAGTGTGGGAAGGGAACAGGTACAGAAAATTCCAAAGCAATGCCAAAAGCTAGAGTCCATCAATCATGACAAAGAGCAGGTAACTATCAACATGAATAGAACGTATTGTTTCTATTCCAGAAAAACTAACAAAACACAGAAATGAAATCCTTGCCATGTCCATATATTCTAGTTTAAGTTGTGCGTGCTCTTTTCTTTCCCATCTCTTTGAAAAAATGGTTTTGTTTGACAACCACTAAAATGTGCATTAACAGTAGGACAGCAGCTGCCTGTTGTGTAGTTATTGGGCTCATCTTGATGATATGTTTACTGCTGAGTTGCCTGATTAGCCCCCCCACAGTAAAGTCTCAGCATCTACACATGCGGCCCTATTACGCTGCAATAAACTACTGCCACCGTAAGTTAGTACTTATAAACATAAGTACTATCCTGCGGCAGCATTATTTACTTCATTGCAGTGCACTTGTAAATGCTGATGGGGCTGGCTGGGGCATAAGGGTGCTTCAGCATAGCTGCTGTCTATTGGCTAGTCCTCTGCTGGAGCATCCTCGTGCCCATCCTCGTGCCCTGTGTCCCACGCATCCCTCCTCATACCCATCCTTGTGTCCCGTGTGGCACACTAAGCTGAGTTGGAGAAGCCCTTGCTCAATATGTAAACACTGTGCTCAGGAGCAATAAACTCTGGTACAAACTGAACCAAAGTTTATTCAGTTGAATTAGTAGTACACGTAGATGGGCCCAGTGGGCATATCTTGACGTGTGTGAATGTTTGGTTCCCTGGGGATTACTAGCAGCAGTGCACCTTGTGCTGCAACTACTTGTTGCCAGGGAATGCCCGTGCCACAGGTGCTTTGGCACATGGCAAGTTACCCCAGGGGCAGTAGGGAACAATGAGGCCAGCACTGTGCTGACCCCAGCTGCTTTACCTGGAGTCCTGGGGGCCTCCCAGGACTGCAGCCATACTGATCCTGTCAGGCAGAACCTGGCCAACAGCCACAGTGTGGCTCTGGGTGGCCTGAGTGTGCACTGCTCTTTTTTTTTTCCTGGGTTGTTTTGTTTTTTTTACCCCTGGGTATCCAACAGGATATCCAGGGTTCTAAAAAACCTGCAGGAAAAAGAAAACCGAGCAGCACACGCATGCTTGTATCTCAGAAAACACTGGACCGTGTGTTATGTAGCAAATGTGTTGCAGTGCCACGTACCACATGACTGCACTCATCTGGATGTGCCCATTATGTCTAATCAATAGGTAAAACTTTGTATTTTTATACATATATAGACCCAGAACTTCTTAAAAACCATACAACGGATAAGATATGTCAAACAAAGAATAAGATTCCTGTTGGTAAGTATACACAAACTTAAATGCATAGGTAGTTACAACGCTGAACAATAGAGTGCAGATCAAATACAGAGTACCAGTTGCTTTTGGTTATTCCAGCTGGAGTACTGTCACAACAGATGGCCTTACAGGAGTATTTTGAAGGAGATTTGGAAATGTGCTTGTTATATGTTAATTGATTTATCAGAATTTTGCTATATTTTTCAAAATCTGTCTGATTCCATAAAGTAATATTCCTGGAACTGAATTACATTACTGCATTCTTGTAAATATGTGTTAAATACACTGATTGTGATGCAACTTGGAGTAACATCAAACAGTTATGAGTTTGTAGCTATAAGCAAAGGTATAGATGCAGAAATATGTGAAATGCAGGCAACAGTAATGGGTTGCCATATTATTTAGACATTTTTTCTTTCATAAAATTTCATTCTGTTTGAGCAGTATTTGTCCTGATCTTTCTTTTCATCCACTTGCTATTTTTTTGGTTCCTTAGCAGTCTACTTCTGTCCTAAAACCCTTATAATACAATCAGCACAGCACTGTTTATACAGAAGCAATTATGCATGACCACATTCAGGTATGTGCAGTGGGCTCTGTACTAGACTATATTGTTCAATCATCTACTTGAAATAGTTACTGACAACATATTGATATTGCTTGGGTCAATGACTCTCTTATTAACAATAGAGAACACATTTCCAGTCAAATTGCCTATAATGATTTAAGTAGAAATGCAGTGTGTGAGAGGAGTAGTTTGCCTGTGGGTACATATATTTTTTAATGATTTCTGACTGTTTTATGCACCTTATAGGCTAACCATTTCTCAAGAATCTAGAAAGAAGGGTCCTTTTTTTAGACTTCAGATTGCTAATGCTCTGGATTTTATAATGAATGCTTGTAGGATGCAGAAACAACATATGAAGCTACCTACAGTACCTAGCAACATAAACTATGGATGAGTACATTAATACTATGAATATATAAACTACATTCCCTCTAAATCTGATCACTTCCTTTGACTTCTGCTGATTACTCAGTCAAAGTAGTTGACACTCCATTTGAAAACCTGAATCTGAGCTCCTCTGTGAATTAGTCTTTGTGATTTAATATCTTTCACTATAGATGTCTGTCTTTGTTTTCCCATTTACAGATTTTACACTTTACATTCCTCCTTCATTCTGGCTATCCAGGTAGAATCATGTGTCTTAGCTCAGGCCACTTCCTTCACATATCTGATTTTCTTGCACAGTCATTACGGTTAGTTACCTTTATCTCTTGTTCTACAGCTTTCTGTTTTGCTTTGTTTTGTTTTTGTGGGGGAGAGGAGATGCTTTTCTGTTTTTGCTTTCCTGCACAGGGTGGTGTTACATTTCTCAAACAATCTGCCCCTTAGGATCCCACAATACTGTTATGTAGGGGAAAACATGTTCATTGTATGCTATCATCACTCCAATATTTATGTTTGAGGCTTTTCCCCTTGCAGAATGGTTCTTAGTACTGTATTGGAAGATTAGATTAATCTTTCTCTTGCTGGAGTAGGAACTCCTCACTGTCCCTGAACTAGGTACCCCTCTTTTGAGGAGAGGATAAATAAACTATGTTTTCTCCCCAGTCTCTCTCAAGTTCAATTACATCTCAAAGGACCTATGTAAAATATAGATTTAGGATAAATTTCCCTTCTCTTTTCTCAGTAATTCCATATGCAATTGCTTTACACTTAGCTGGGAAGTCTACCCATTTATGAGTTTCATAAGTTTGGCCATACTGAATATTACTTAAATTCTCCCTTCCTCAAACCTTCCTTATTAATCCTACCCACTATGTGAAGGCTCTTGAAATCCCCCATTCTCCTTCCTGTTGCCTAACTCCATTGTTCTCCCACTCCCATTTGTTAGTGGGTCTGTGTATTCCCCATTTTCCTCGTCAGCATCAAGTCCTCCAAATAGGATTGCAATGTCAAAGGCAAATCTGCCAGTCACCTGATCTTGATGTATATCAGTTGTTTCCATTTTTCAATTTTTCACTTAAAATTAACAGGCACTTTCCACTGATAACAAGATTTTGGCATAATTTGGATGTGATCTTTTAAATGTATCACACTGAAGACAAAGAAATACCTTTGAGGTCTGTGTTAGGTCTCATTTTGCTTGGCCAAATCAGAATATGAAGTTAATGGTACAAAGAAAAAAAATGGCTGCTATAGACATAAATAACCTTTAATTCATGTTAGTAGAGGATAATGCAAGGCTTTTTGCTCTTTACACGTAATAGCTTCCTTCCAAGAAATATTTGCATGTTAGTGATTGCCACTTATGAACATTGAGTTGTCATCTTGTACCTCAATTACACCAAAGATGAGCTTTAAGCTCCACTTTCCCTGCATTCATATCATTACTGGGTTTCTTATATAAGAAAAGAAATTACATTAATTGCAATTATTATGGGAATTATCATAAGTTTGTGTAAAATTAACTGTGAAATCTAATTCAGTACATCTTAATGAAGGTATCTGCTTCACTTGGCAATAAAAGCTTCAGAGGTCAGCCTATTGTATTTGATTTGCTATCAAGAAAAGAAAAAAAAACCCCTGTTATAAAGATGTTCCAGATCATATAAATTAATTATAAGGGATATAATACATAACTAGGAATTAAAGAAAGAGCTCTAAGACTAGTAATGGAAATACTTTTCTCCTCTTGTTTATACCATGACTTTGGAAGACTCTGGGTCAGGTTCTGTTCCAACAGGTACATACACACAGGTGTGTGGGGTGATTTTATTTCACAGGTGGGTAAAACGTGAATTTAATGCCAAAAATGGCAGCTATCCAGTGGGCAATTGCCACTGAGGTATGTAAAATAGGGTTCTTCCCTAGCTGTCTAGGGAACATATCAGAAACATAGACTCTTTGGGTGCGTTCAGACAAGCCCACACTTTCCTCTTGCAGCATCTCAAACCCTTTTGAGATGCTACAAGAGGCACATGTAGGAATGAGAAAATGTTCCTCAAATTTGCAGCACAAGGGCAAAATTAGACCCCTGGATATCCAGGGGTCAAAAAAACCCACAGAGAAAAAAAACAGGGCAACATCCTCCACAGAGATGCTCTGGATGCCAGGGGGCTGGACCCAAGCTCCACTGCAGGTAAATAAGCTGTCAGGGGACTGGAGGAGGGGGGAGGGGACCATAGGGGGAACCCCTGCCAGCACCGCCGGCTCCCCCAGCTCCCCCAATCCGTTCCCCACCTGGCCCCCCCCAGCCTCCTGAGCCCCTCCAGTTCTTTCCCTGCCTGATTGCATCCCCCGCCAGCCTCCCGATTCCCCCTGATCTCCGCCTCCCCACCCCAGCAGTCCATGGGAAAAAAACCCCCAAACAACACTCCAGTACTTACTGGCAGTTCTGGTTGCCATCAGGGTCACTGGGGCCCCACCCACACCATGTGAGGTAAGGTAACAGCCCCAGCAGCCCCAGCCTAGGCCCTTCTTCCCCCTGCTACCCTGTGCTGCCCGGGATGGTGGGTGGGGCTCTGCCAGGAGGCCCTGGAGCCTCCACAGCCCCTGCTGGGTAAGTACTAGATTGTTTTTTTAAGTTCCAGTTATAGTTTCATAGTTTCTAGGGTCGGAAGGGACCTGAGCAGATCATCTAGTCTGACCCCCTGCCATGGCAGGACAGA
>NW_017728906.1:136233276-136236683 GCF_001723895.1 Crocodylus porosus
TCAGGGGGTTGGGGGAGCAAGAGGGGATGGGGCACATGGGCCCTGAAGGGGGTGCTGTAGCCACCGTGGGGGAGTCATAGCCTCTGTTTGGGGGCTGTGACCCCTATTGGGGGGGTGAAGCCCCTGTGGGGGGTTCCTAGCCCCTGAGGCGGGGGCTGTGTCTCCTGTTGGGGGGCCATGGCGCTTGAGGGGGGCTGTAGCTCTTGGGGGGGTGACCCCTGTTGGGAGGATGTAGCCCCTGGGGGAGCCTGTAGCCCCTGTGGGGGGCAGCAAAATATATATTCATGTATTCATGAATTCCTGAAACATGTATTCAGAATTCACTTTATTATTATGGTAGAGACACTGTTAGTCTTCCAAATTGCTTTAACACTGTAGATATATCAATAAAACATTGCCTAACTAATCACTGTCTCTCTGTCTGTCTAGCTATATATAGTGGTATTTTGTTTGAATTGTGGAGGAACATGGATTTCAGGGTATTTTACAGAATGACTTTGGGATTTTTTATCAGGAATTTTTCAGTTTTCATATAGGGAACACCAGTATTCCTGCTGGGGAGGTCAGTGGCAGGACCCTGCCTGCTCAGAACTGGCAACTTGGACCCATCTGGATGTGGCTGACCTCCTGGCTAATTGAGCCAGGAGGACATGCTTTGACAGTTCAAAGCAGGCCACCACATCCGGAAGATCTTCCAGACGATAGCTGCCCAGATGGCCGGGCAGGGGACACACATGGCAGTAGTGCCACACAAAGGCCAACTCTGCAGCCACAACCCACCAGCAGCTGGCCCAGAGAGGCAGATGGCTCACCCAGGTCTGGCAGGTGTGCAGCAGGTCACAGCCAGGGAGCAGCTCCCACTGCCAGACTGTTGCAGTGGGTAAAGAGTGCAGGGAACTCTCAGGGCTGCTTCAGCAGTCCAGCTGGCACAAGGGGTAGTGTCCCCAGGTACCAATTGGCTGGGCCCGAGAAGCTCCTGAGTGAGTAGCCCTGAGCTACTTGCCAGAGCACCTTTTTGTACTGTTGGGGCCAAGACTGGGCAGTTTTTTATACTGCTGGGGACAGCACAGATACTGGCCCTGGGCTCTACTTCTCCCTGGCTGCAGATCTGGAAGGAGCCCGGCAGGGTTATTTTGCCTCAAGTGGCACAATTTGCTCCACAACAAAGTATATGTCTGAGCATGTGTGCTGAGGCAAAAAGCCCTGCCTCAAATTTTCACTGCTGTTTTTATTTGAGCTGCTGCAAGCGTACATGTTTGCATGTGTGAACACGCCCTTCAAGGTGAATGGGATTGTAAGGGTATTTTGAAAATGAATATACGTTGGAGTTAGCTATCTAAAGAGGGAGTTGGGAACCTAAGTCTCTTTATACAGCTACCTTTCCTCGCCCCTTTCCCACCCCTTTCTCCCCGATTACATTACTTCATCCTTTGTTCAACTGAATTAATTTTAACAACTTGCAGTTTTTTGCTTCCTCGTTCATAAAAATGATTAACTCCAGGTACAAGGCTTAGAAATCAATCTCCAGCAGGCAAGACACCTGTATGGTCTTGTTTCTTTCCAGAAGAGAGCTGAGACTACAGCTGTCTAAAACATTTTCAATTAGAATGAAATAAAAGACCATCTCTTTTTAAAGTCATCAAAACAAAACAAGGAAAATGCACCCGGGTACTTCATTCTTATGAAAACAAGATAGCGATAACACTGGCTTAAAATGGACATCACTGTGACAAAGGGTTTGATGCCCTTCACAGCTCTGGCTATTTTGTGGTGACTTGAGAATGCAAGGCTTGCATATCCTTATATTTCAACCAGAATAGTGATTTCTCTCCATTGCCAAATCTGTGCAAGCTTTTCTCTCAATTTTTGTATGTAATGGCCATAATATATTGGGTCTCCTCTGACAACAAGTTTAAGTACTAAGTTTAACCAAATCACCCAATAACTTCTTTTCTGAAGAGACCATTATGCAACTCAACTTATTTTAATTTCTACCCTAAATTGGGATTTCAAGTTAGGGAATAAAGTTGTATCTCACAGCATTATCAGTCCAGGGTAATTCCTCAGATATAATGCAGTTTTCTTAAGATTTGTACCAGTGTGTGAACAGAAACTAGCAAATAAGAGGCAGCAGCCTAATTCTGAATTCTTCTGTAATAGTCTAACAACGCTGACTTTTGCAGAATTACACCTGATTTAAATAAGTATCATCAGAAAGAGGTTGTACTATAACAAATTGTTTAAATTTGGGAAGAAAAATCAGGAGAGATATTATATATATTTTGTTGATTATTTTCCTATTTTTGACTAAGTACTGTCTATCATCCATTTTTATCAATAATGACAGCCAACAATTGTTTCCTCTATGTTAGTTTTGATTATCATATGCTAAGTATAGAGTCCAGTTTTCACAAGAACTGTTTTCCCACATGCAAGGCAAGTGTCAAATGAAATGTTGCTCTTTCTTATTTGCACAATCTTTTCTTCACCTGGATGGATATGAGTTGTTTGAAATATTATTAGACTATCTAAAATATTTATAGGTGGTCTTCCCACTTAAAGTGAACTTTTGTTATCCATATCTGGTATATTTGCTCTTTTTAGGGATGTAGTAAGCAGGTCTGCATATGAAATTAATGTGGAGTTATTTATGCAGTTATTTAATGTGGAGGTCTACATATGCAATTAATTCTGGAGTTTATTGTTCTGGAGTTTATTGCTTGCAGGTGCACTGTTTGAATGCACACCCACGAGCAGCCAGAGGATGCTCACCCCTGGCTCAACATGCTGCAGAGGGGTGGTTGGGGATCAAGGGTGCTGCAATGTGGGGCTGTGCAGCAGGCAGCCCCCACACCAAAGCATCCTCATTCCCTAGCCAGCTCTATCAGCACCTACATGTGCACTTCTGCAAAGTAAAACAACTCCATATCAGGATGGTACTTGAATTTAGAAATACTATCCTGCTGTGGAGTTAATTACTTTACTCCATCCTAATGACCCTGCACCTGTAGATGCTGAAGCATTTACTGTGGAGCTAATTAGTCAAATCTTCAGTAAATGACTCATGTGGCCAGTGTCTGAAACCTTATTCCACCAGTGAATTTTCATGATTTTTCTGTGCAACTTACTGAGATTCCTAATGTTGAAGGTAACTTAGAGCTAAATAAAACAGAGATGCATAGTTTCATAGTTTCTAGGGTTGGAAGGGACCTGAGCAGATCATCTAGTCCAACCCCCTTCCATGGCAGGAAAGAATGCTGGGGTCAAAAGACCCCAGCAACATGTGCATCTAACCTCCTCTTAAACACCCTCAGGGTAGAAGCCTGCACCACTTCTCTTGGAAGTTGGTTCCAGACCCTAGCCACCCTGACCGTGAAGTAGCGCCTCCTGATATCTAGCCTAAACCT
>NW_017728906.1:136237588-136258404 GCF_001723895.1 Crocodylus porosus
TGAACCCATGTTGGTTGCCCCTAAGCATGCAGTCCCCTGCTGGCCCCTCCTGGATGTGTGCCAGCATAATTTTCTCGAATAGCTTGCCTAGGATCGAGTGAAGACTAACCGTCCTTTGGTTTCCTGGGTCCTCCTTCCTTCCTTTTTTGAAGATGGGGACCACGCTGGCCTTTTTCCAGTCCTCCGGTACCTCACCAGAGCACCATGAAGCAGGCCTTTTGTAAGCAGGGCCTTCTTCTTCAGATGCTTTGAAGAGATGTTTGAAAAAATGTTCTAACCTAAAGTGCTTCAGTGTGATACCACATCCATCCAGGGTTGACTTAGAGTGGGATCCACCATTTTTAGAGAACTTTATGTGCTGTGGATGTCTATTCTCTTACAGCTGAAAAGTGCATGCTTAATGCATGGTAAGTGTAATGAATGTACCTAGCCTATGTGATCATGATTTTAGGATTGAATTGTAAATGTAGGAATTCTTGCTCTAGATCCTTCAGATGTGCACGCCAGTTAATGGGATCAGAGAAGACACTGTTGGAATGTAGAGCTTATATCTAATAGTGTACTTAGGATGAATGCTGCTGGTATGGAGGTAGCTGTAGTGGTCAGCTGGTTTTCAATACATTATGGTGGTGATATGGCCATTGCAAATTTTCACAATGGTGTTCAAGAAATGAATTGCTGGGTGGAGTATTTTAGAGGGGAGGAACATATGAAAGTCTTGGTGAAATTTCTGTAGAACAATGATTCTCAACCAGGGTGTGGTTTTGCAGGTGCAGAGGAAGTGAAATTCAAGTTCTGTCATAAATATATTGGCATACTGGAGGGGCATATTTGTGTCCATAATAATCACATCCATTTGTAGGTGTATGGAGTCTCCAAATCTGCACGCATTATGTGAGGGCAAAACAGGACAGTGTGATGGAAATAAAGTAGTGTTCTCATGGTGATAATCAGGGATCCTGTTTTTCTTTGTTTAAAAAAAAAATCCCCAATTTTCAGGTTAAGAAAAGTAACCCCAAATCCACATTTTTCCATGATTAAAATGAAACATGACTAATATATAGTATACCATTCCTTCAAGTTTTATCCAAATCAGCCCCAAAATGACAAAGATATAGATATTTCATTGATTCCGCATTATACTCTATGGTCAAATCTCCGAATCAGCATTGAATCTTCCAAAGTCAATTTAGCCAAATCAAATTGGAAAACTGATCTGAATCTCTGAATTAAACCTCTGCTGTCTGAATTGGCTGAATTTGAATCTGAATCAAATAGTTCACTATTCACACAAGCCTATTGGCAGGTCCCATAGCATATGGGAATAGTATTGAGTCAACATAGCCAAAAATTCCATTTGTGATTATGCTAATGCTAGAGGCAGTGGGAAACCCTAGGTTACAGGTCTGTGGATCTTGGGTAATCAGTAAAAGTTTCATAGCCTGAGGTCCCACGAGGTGGAAGCACTAATCCCCTCCTGTTTCCAGAGGTATCTTCTTTAAGAGTTTATTCAGTTCCTCCTTGTATTGTTCCATGGGGTCTCCAGTCAGGAGTTCATAAAATTCCATGCTAGAAAGTTGCATCTTTCATATGGTGATTCCCAGGTAGCCAAATTTATCCACTGTTGAAAACAAGTGATATTGTGGCATTAATAGTGCTCTTACTTGCAACATAAAATTAATCAGAAATGGACTGATTTTTGTGAGAGTGGGCAAAGAAAGGATATTCATCAGCAAGCAAAACCTCCCAAACTAATTTGGTAAAAGTCTGAGTTTGGGGTACAGGAGGCAAAAAATGTACAAAATTGTCCATCCTAAGGCATGCATACACTTATTTTTCTAAATATATACAGCCATTAAAAAAGAGGCCAATAAAAAGAAATGAAAGCTAAGGCTGTGTGTAGATGAAATGAGAGGAATGTGTGCATGATGCTTTAAAGTGGGCTAAATGCTTTTACACTGCTTTAATGGAGTTGGAGTTTGTCTGCCTCACAGTGTATTGCATGTTAATGCCAGTTGCTGTAGGAAATTTGGCAGTGTAATGCACCTTAAATGACTTGGGGTGCAGAAAACTAAAACTCCCTCAAGGAGTTTTAGTTTGCTACCTTTACAGCTGCAGAGCGAAGCACTGAGCTCCGTGCAGCTCAGGGGTTCTGCAGGAAGCCCTGCAGGCAGCCTGGCAGTAGCCTGGGAAATCAGGCTCTGCCCAAGAAAAGCAGTGAACCTGATTTTTTTTTTCCCCCTGGAGCCTGTCTGCTTGCCTGAGCTGTGTGGGGGTCTGGTGCTTCCCTCCGCAGCTGTGGGGCCCCCCGGGACTGCCTGAGCCAAGTGTCTATGGGTGGGAACTGTCTGGGAGGGTGTTGCTGCCATGGAGGGAAGCACCAACCCCTCAGCAGCCCAGGTACGGCTCTTCCTGCTAGCAGCTCATCCTCCCTTCCCTACCAGAAAGGTAGGGAAATCAGCGTGGTGTGTGCATGACACAGCGGTTTAATCAGCCCTAAACTGAAGTGTTTTTTTAAAACTCACTGATTCAATTTAGAGCCCCTATTTAGTCTACACACACCCTAAAACACAGTCTATTTTTACAGGAAAAGGATTGAAGGCAGCACCATTATCAAGTACCCTAGCCATTGTTCTAGCCTTCATGGATCTAATGGATCATCCACAGTCCTTATTGGAAGAATGAACTTTGGCTAATAATTTACAAGGATTGTAACTGTAAGGAAAGCTTCTTGACATCAACAAAAGTGTCACAAGAATGTGGATTGAAACTTTCCAAAAGTTGTCCAGTGATGAAAACCTTATCAACAGTACCTCTACCTTCTCTAATCCAGACTTTAATTTCTCTGGTATGCGTTTAACATAATGATTAACAATCATCTGAGTAAGCAGAATTATCTGAATTTTCTCTGTAACTATAACCAGGGAAATTCCTCTTTGTTTGTCCCATATGTATCTGATAACCTTGTGTTTAAATAGGTGGATTCTGGATGCATCCCTGGAATCCTACAATGATTTCCTTCTGCTACATTACCTGGAAGAGTTTCATCAGTGTCAGGGCTAGATCAGTCAGTCAGTCCTGAGGCTGCGCCAACTGTTGGGGTACCTTTGATGTAGCAATAACTTTCCTTCATTCTTCTTGGTCTTTTGCACCCAGACTCACTCAATTTTAATCCCATCCCATCCTCATGCTAGTGGTGGTCCATCCTGTTCTATGTCTTCCTTTCTTCTTCTTCGTCAATCCATAGCACCTTATAGGATGGTGTTGGGAAGGGTGCCAGGCCTTCTCATTACATGTCCAACCCACTGCACTATTAGAACTAGATAGATTTTTCTAATTTAGTATATCTTCAACAGGAATTGAGTGAGATCCCAGTGTCTTCCCACTAGACAGGAACTGACAGTTTATGCCTTAACAATCTCTGGAAATGAAGGTTCTTTAGCAAGACAATCTTTGATTATCTTTAGTTGTAACTGTGACTTCATTTTCTATGCCAGTCAAGAGATTTAAGAAGTTCTTAAAATCATTATTCTATTTATCTAGAACCTCACATCAATGAGCAAAGGGGAATTATTATTGCTCATTTATGAAGTAAAACTACCAGACCAGAAACCACAGATTGTTCATAGTACCTCATAAAAAAAAATCATTTGATGTTTACCCTTGCAGCTGAATTTCCTCAGTTTTGTCACTCTATGGGTCATGTCCCAGGTTACCTTTGATCCATTGTAAAGGCACTTAAAATAGGAACATTTGCACTTTAAAGGGTGTTAATGCATTCTAAGTGCTTTTTAAGAGCATTTATATATGTGCTCTGGGAGCGGGGGGAGGGAGGGCTTTCATTACAGCAGCACCAAGAGCCACTCTACTTAAAGTGCCTGGAGCATCACATGTATCAGCATCTACACACTGAAAAATGGCTGTGAAGTTGCTTTAACTAAAGCTCATCCAATGAGCTTTAGTTAAAGTGCACCTGTCACTATTTTTCAGTGTGGGGATGCTGATACACGTGATGCTGGAGTCAGCTGGAACATGGTAATTACTATGCTCCAGAAGACTCAGTTAATCAGGTTTGCTCCAACATAATGTAATTAGAGTGCATCAAAGCAACTTCACTGCATGTGTATAGGGAACCTAAGTTACAACACTTGGGGTGAGGGTTATCTTTGATCTGTTCTATCCAGTTTGAGATAAGGTTTTGTTAGTCTGCTCCATGGAGAAAAAAAATATCAATTTTCAGTCCTCCAGTAATCCAGGATGGACAGCCACCAGCACCCTTCTACACATTACCAAGCTCCCAAGATCTCCTGCCCTCAGCCAAACCCCATGGGAATGACCCCAGATCATAAACCACCATATGCCCCTACCTAGGAGAATTTGAGGGGCAAGGGGGACCATGGCTATCTTCCTCAGTCTCTTATTTTCCTGGGGGTGCATTAGGGAAGAGCTACCTAGTTCTAAGCACAGGGCATCCTGGGAAATCACGCCTCACTGGGATCTCTGTCCTCATTTCAGTTAACCTCCCAACAATTCTGCACTGAGAGTGGAGCCATTTGCCACCAAGAAAATGTGGCCATTCCATGCTCTCACCATAGTGAAGTTCTGGCAGCTCCACCACCAGCATGGACCCACCATGGCCAGACCATGCAGCACATGGAAATATGTCTCTCTTGGTTCCATCGTGCCATCATGGTTAAGCCCCAGTGACTCCACTCCCTGGTCACTGTGTGACACAATAAAGCCTGCTACCCCAGGCTACATGATTTCATCATGTGGTGGCTCTGTCCTGGGAACAAAGTCAAGAGGGCTTAACCATGGTAAGAGCATAGAAACCAGGGAAGCATACTTCCTCAGGCTTTGTGCTCTTGCTCGCTGGTAGCTCTGCTCCCAGTTGCTGGGTGTTATCTGCCATGATAGAAAGTATGTCTCCTCAAGACCCACCACCACAAGTCCATACTGTTCCCCCCTCATCTGGGGACTTCAGGGAAAGCTACCCCCTATCCTGCCTGGCTATGGGCGAACAAGGGAAACAGAGACAGGTGGGCATGGGAGAACTGAGCTTATGGTAAACTGAGCTTACCTGACATTTTCCCAGCACTTACACCCTGCTTAAAGGCCCAGACAGTCCTGTAAAAGGTTGTGGGGGTGGGAATGGTAGGTATGGCATGGGTGGGGATGGCAAGCACTGAGGTCCAGTTTGGCAGGGTTCATTACAGGAGACTGTTGTGAAGCCAGCTTCCTGATTTCAAATTGGAGCTCACCAGCCCCCTTCTCCCCAGGTTGGGATGGGACTGTAGGGGACTCAGTGGGAAAGGTGGGATCCCACTAAGTCCCCTGCCCTGAGATGGGTCCTTGGTGGCCCAGAAGAGTTTGTTTCAAGTGACTGCTGCTTGCCATCCCCTTCCCATGTCACCCTTCCCATCAGCCAGGATGGTAACATAATGCCCTTGCACCTCGGTAGCCCCTCTCCCAGGTTACATGTCCCCCCTCCCCCTCCACCCCTGAATCAATACCAGATCCCCCAGCCTGCCCTGGAGAGAGCAGCACAGGGAGACTTATTGAAGCAGGCTGCCATGGGGCATCTGACTGGGCTCTTCAGGGATCCCCAGGACCCAACACTTTTTCATGACCCACAATCCATTAACTCATATTTTTCTTTTTTTCCACTTCAAATAAAACGTCTTTAAAAAACCTTTACATAAAAGTGTTTTACATAACCTTAAAGAATTTAAGGAGACTGAGGAGGCCAAAGAAGGAAAATTTATCTCTCATGCTACTCCACTTTTTTGTTTCATGCTACTCCATACTGCAACACCCCTAAACCCCATCACAGGCGTTCAGAGGAATAGAGCACAGGGGTGCATCCAGACATGCATGGACTTTTGATTCCTCAAGGACAAGTAGCAGCGGCGTACCTTGCACTGCCTCTTCTTGTCTCCATGGAATGACTGTGCCACATGCACTTTGGTGCACAGCAAGTTACCCCAGGTGGGGTAGGGGAGACTGGGGCCAGTACTGTGCTGGCCCCAGCAGCCTTACCTGGGGTCTTGGGGGCCTCCTGGAACCACAGTTTCAGTGATTCTGCTGCATGGAGCCTGGCTGGCAGCAGAGCGTGGCTCTGGGTGGACTTGCTCTGCCTTTCAGCAGCATGCTCTGGCTGAGTGTGCATTGCTCTGGGGGGGTTTTCTACAGTTTTTTGGGGGGTTTTTGATCCCTGAATATCCTGGGGTCATAAAACCTCCAGAAACCTCCCCCCCCCCACAACACAGCACATGCTTGGGCACTGCACCCTTGCAACGTGGAGAACACCTGGACTATGCAGTACATGATGCTACAACATACCACATGACTATGCTTGCCTGGATGCACCCCAAGTGCTCCTAGCCCTGCCCCTGCTTGCTAGTCCTTTAGTGGCAAGTCAGTTTTATTAAGATTAGAGACAATATTAAGCCTTAACCTGCAATTGCTTTGAAACTGTTCTAATATTCCACAGGTTTAGAATGGTTTAAAGGTAACCTGTAACCGCACCTATGAATGATGTGTGCCCCTGGAGGCTGGGGCAGGCATGGGATTGCCCACAGGCAGCGGTGGCAGTGGCAGCAGCCAGGGCATGGTGGTAGCAAGCGGGGAGCACCCACAGGCGGCTGTAATGGTGTCGGCGGTGGGAGGTCGGGGTGGCAAACAGAAATTGCCTGCAGGTACTGCCGGCAGCATCAGCAGTGCTTCTCTCATGGAGTGCACCGCCAATCTCAGGGGGTGCATGTACATCCACGTACACGCCCTACGTGTCGCCAATGACAGCACCCAATTTATCACTTACGTTCATAACTCACTGTTTTGTTTGAAGTTCTCTCTGCTTGCTGATGAAATGACACATATCCTTGTGTTATATATCTACTTTGGTTAGTCTTTAAGGTGCAGATCTACATGCCTTCTACTTCAGACTAACACAGCTAGCTACATATACCTTGCTAGTTTATACAGTTTTCTTTGATGTTGACACAGATTTTAAAGAGAGGCTGTTAGCTGTGTTAGTCAGGCAGAAGGCAGGATAGATTTGCACTTACAGACTAACTAAATTAGAGAAGTATAGCACAAGCTTTCATAAGCAGTATGCTTGCTGAAGGATGTACTTTTCATCAAACAATTGCGCAATCTCAGTGTATTTTCATCAAACTAGCCCTGATGTTTTCTAATCTTTAACCACAGAGTCTTGCTGGAAGCATCTTTAAAATGTTTCCAGCCTATGTTTATAATTGCAGAAGAAGTCCTAACAGTATAAGTTCTAGAACTGATTAAGTTGTTTTTCACTCCTACTAGTTTAAACTTAGCAACATTTATCTCAGTGGGAGAATTGCTATTTTGTAGTCTTTAAAGTGGAGCTATCTAAGGTTAAGGCAGATAAAGGTATGGCCAAAATAACATTCCACACCTTTGTAGCTTGGGCAATCTTAGTTAGTATCTGGTGAATCAAATGATCATGTTCAATGAGAGTACATCCATGAAGTCTTGTGTTCATTTGAAAGCCTTAAGAATCAGTTGATGATTGTCAGCTGGTATTCATTTACATTTTTAAAGAGAAATATTCCATTGCTATTACTATTCTTTTCCATGTTGTGTCTTCCAAAGACTCAATTCCAAAACTGATTGTTCTTGTAGCTTTCAAATGGCTTTCATTTCCTAATGAAACATGGTTCAAAATACAGTGCATGTTAGAAGATTAACTTTATGGACTGTCAACCAGGTTATCAGGTTGACAATAATCAGTTCTGACACGTAAATTAAATTTGCCTATGATTATTAGCTTGTCTTTTTTCTGGTTTTATGATGGAAAACTGTAAAATAGACTTTCCTGAGTCAAGGTGGTGGTGATTTGAAACACAAATCAGACTCAGGAATCAATGACGATGTATGAAGAAGCCCAGACTGTCTAATTTGCTATTATGTTTTAGTATGCATTTAGGTATGAAATTAGACATGCAGCCAAGTATTTTATTTTAAAGCACCTTCTTTTTCACCTCAGATGTTTTGTTCTTAATGTTTCAAGGAATCTGATGGGACTACATCTCCAAATAAGGATGCAAACAAATAAAACAGACGGGATTTGGCATTTAAATCCAAAATTAAGCACTTAAATAGGCATAAAAAATAGGCACCCTTGATTCAACATATAAATACTCAGATGTTGCTTTTACAATTTATAGATACAAGTTTTCAACATGGAGCTTCCCCAAATGCCTATGTTTTGAGTCTGATCATCTCAGTCTTGACAGAGCTGAGCAGCTTGGTTCCCTAGGTCATATGTAAGTCCTGTCAGATCCAAAAAAAAATGTGCTCCTCCATGACTGACCTCAGAAGGGCTGTTCTTAAAAATAAGATTTTAAAAATTACTTAAATGTGAAACAAGAATTCATCCACAGACTGGATTATATTAAGTATGACCTAAATAGGAACTATGGATTCTTATCCCATTACATGGATTAGCTTTTATGTCCTTTTGGGTTTATTGCTTTGATGTTTTCTACAACCCCATCTGCCTCTTGACACTGCCTTCCTTCTCCCCTTAGCTGTCTTGTTTATTTAAATTACTCTTATGTGATAACCTGCAAATCCATTTGTAGCATCCGATAAAGTGACTCTTGCTCAAGAAGCTTATGCATCTCTGAATCAATTAATCTATAAGGTACACCCATACCTTGCCTTCCATTTACCTTGCCTACAGGCTCAAGCTTGTAGGTATTTTCAGCACACATAATTTACAAACAGACATCACTAAGGGAAATTGTTCAGACATCTGCGTTCATGATAAATCTTAAAAATGTTCATAGGATAAGTTCTAACAGTTTATCCTAGAACACTGCAAAGCACGTCTAAATGGTTATCCTGGGATTGCCATGGAATCAATGGCAGAAAAACAGCAGTTGAATCAATGGCAGAAAAACACTCACTACATGCTCATTAGAAAGGTTAATGTGTGTACATGCCATTACTGGGATATTTCTGTGCTTGGACAAACACAAGCACAATTTACCTAGGGATGAATGCAATATCTGTAACTAGCCAAATAGCAAATTGGGCAACAGACAGCGTGATATTTTTGTGGCCAGTTTACATCAAGGCCACAATGACAGAAGTGGCGATCCTCCTTTTATCCAACTTGTAAGTAGTTAAAAAAAATCACTCCTGAGGCAGGACATCTAGGTTCCACTCCCTCCTGTACCTGAAGGGATTCAAACCCACATCTCTGATCGTAACGAATTCCCTAACAATCATGTTTTGCTAAGATGGCAACATTCTTAAAACTTCCTTTGGACGCTCTTCCATTTGGACTGGAGTATTTAATCTGAAAAAGAAAAGATGGGTAGAGGGCCAGAGTGCAAACAAATGTGTATGTCCTCTAGGCTAGAGTGTTTAATATATGCAGCTGTGAGAGAACAATCCTGTATTCCAGGTCCTGGTCCAAAGACTGTTGATGTAATTTATATTAAAGTGCCATCAGCCACAATGCATAATCAGTCACTAGAACAAGGGATACCATCCAGGTTTCTCCTCTTCCAGCTTCATGCCCTAATAGCTTGACTAAGAGAGCCATTCTCTCTCTGTAGTCCAATTACTGTTTAATTGTTCCATATGAAGTGGAACAGCTTTTGGAAGACAGAATGAGCTTCTTCCCCCTCCCAAGGTGGCCAAAGGACTGTCCTTTGGAAGAGAAAGATGTGGGTTTAAACTACCTCAAGTAAAGGCCAGACTTTCACTTCAGTCTCCTATAACCTGCATGAATGTTCTAGTCCCTTGTATAGACAAAAGTGGAGCAAGTATTTTTTGAAAGAAAGGGGTGTCCTTTCCCCACTGCATATGCATTTTATTATTTGTATTTATTTGTTTGTTTATTAATAGGGATTTATTTATTTATTCATTTTGTACAGGAAGGGCTTCAAAGCAGGTTGCGTGCCATGAAGCTCAACTGGAAAGAGGTGTCTCCCTGAAGTATATAGTAAGGTGCCTAAACCTACAGAGGTGTTGGATTAAAGATAAGTTATCATTTGGCTTCCCTATTGGCTAATGTCGGTGACTACCCATTCAATTTGCTGCTATTGTGAATAGCATTCTGAACTGGCAAACTCTAAGCACACTTGTGTATGGAGCTTACGTGCCTAACTCAAATGATGGGGTGAGAGGGCAGGTACCTAATGTTAGGTATTGCATTCCTTTTGTGGATCTAGATACTTGTGACATCCATCTTTCCTGGTCATTTAAGTGTATATGGTTGGTCATCTGCATGGTTGTCACTTAGAGATAGGGTGACCATGTTTCCCTATGCTGAAAACAGGACACCTGGTAAGATTTTACTAGTGTTCAAGAAAGTTCATTTATGTATGCAAAAACAGATAAAAAATATGCAATATAGTGAAACATGCTAAATTAATATCATTTCAAAGAGGTTGAGGGAGCTTGACATCATAAATTAACCAATACAGTAGCTTCCCTCTTACAAACGGCATAAACAGCCAAAGTTTGTACTTTCAATAAAGTAGTTACTCATGTTTTTCCTTGTCTTGTTTTCCCCCTGGGTCTGAAGTTGTTGTTGCCAGGTTTATTTCTCTGACAATGCTATTTTTTGGAGGGTCTGCTTCTCTTTCAGCAGCTTGTCATAGAATGCTGTACAATCCAGATCAAAATTAACTCATGGCGGAGACATTCAGACATGATTTTTCAGAAGACCACACATTGTTCATTATTGAAAAGACACGTTCAACAAGGGCTTTGGTGCCCAGAAAACACAACACAAATGCCACAGTCTTATCTAGATCTGTAAATTGTAGTGCCTTGTTGTCTATCTCTTGAAAGATGTTTGGGCACCGTTCAGCAATGGGTGCTCTCTAATGGTTCCAGTTAGAAAGATGATGAGAGAATATCGATTTTGCACTCAGCTCCTTATCAAAAAGACAAATCTCATCAACATATTTGAGGTGGGAATTCTAGTGTGGCATGTAGCAAGGCTGTTTTTCATTTCATCTCACACTACCATATTTTTTAACAGGGCCCGCTCAAGCTTTCCGGTGCACTCAAAGGCAGGTTTCAAGTGCTTTAAGGAGGACATCACATTGTGTAAAAATTGTCGACTGCTTTGTAAAATTCTTCTTCCATCATTTGCCCCCAATATACAAGAGACTGCAGTAGGTGACCAATCTTTCTCTAAGCTTCTCTGCTAAATTATCCTGTAGGGAGTGTATCTGCAGCACTACTTCTGTCACTGACAAATAGTTTTTTCTGGATCGCCTCTACAATCTTCTGAAATGTGGCTGTTTGTTTACTGACAAAGGTAAGCCACAATTTAGTGCTGGGGTCATTGAAGACTTTCTTTAGCAGTGCTAGGCATTTGTCTTAAGAAAGGAAATACACTTTAAGGCCATTGAAAATCAACAACATTCTGTCTGGTGCTGGTCCCAGTGATAGGAATCATGTTTCTGTGCTCTAGTAATTTAAAATACTCAAGATAGACAAATCAGCAGAAGTCTTTCAGCTCATCACCGTGTACAGTGTAAATGTGAAAGTATTTATCAACCTTTACGACAAAGCTGTGCAAGTCCGTGGGAAGACAGTCAATTGCAGTTTGGAGCCAGTTATATACAATATGAGCACCACACCCAAGACCAAAAATCTGTATTCTTAGTTTGGCTTGGAGTTTTCACCACAAATTGTTTTTTCCACTGTGTCTGGCAACACCAAACTTAAGTCTTGGCACTAAAAGGAAATAGCATACAAGAACAGGAAATAACTTTTGCTCCTTTTTGTTTGATTCATCACACAACACGTAATAAATGAGCACTTCTCTAAATCACAGTGACCTTCTTCTGTTGCTAAAGGAGCTAACACATTGCAAATTAGTGCCTCCAATTTTGTGTGAGCTGATGAGAACTTAGGTTGGTAGAATTTGTTAATTAACTGTGATGTAAAATCACTTGACCTGAAACTACATCCATGACGCACAGAGTGGTAAGCAAAAAGTCCTTCACTAGTGAAAATTTGACTGTCTACTGTATTTTGGTTAGCAAAAAATTCTGAAACACTTGGAGTTGTATGCTTACTTCTTTCAGCCTCTTTGTAGTTTTTTTGTCTGAAGGTGCTGAGTAATGTCACAGCAGCTGCCATGAGCAATTGAAAAATTGCTCAGGTCTCACATATAACTTGGCTATTGTCAGATTCTGATGTGTCTTTAAAAAAAACCAACAACTTAAATTGACTTTGTAATTCTTTCTTAAAGGATCAGGTGTGTTTTGGTGACATTTTATAGCACTACTGATAATTTTAGTAACCTCAAGTGCAGGAGCTGGCAGTGCATTACACGTGCACCTGATACGGGTAGGTAGATCCCAGAGCCACCACCATATGCTGTCATTGTCTATTATAAATCAACCAAGTTGTAAAATGTTGGGTTATTACTGTGAAAAAGAGGGAACAAAAATGCAATTATGTTTATTTTTACATAATATGATATAAATATTTTATTACAAGTACACAATATATTAGCTGGCAAAAGAAAATGGGATTTTGCAAAAAAATTTGCAAACAAAAAAGGTGGGACACCTGGGATAGGGCTTTAATACAGGACTGTCTTGGCAAACACAAGACATATGGTCATCCTACCTAGAGAGGGCTTGAACCCAGCTAAGCTCTGATTTCCTAGTCGTGCACACTAGCCACTAGATGTCAGCTCAGTCACTATGTCATGCTCTCATTTAGAACTAGCCCCTTGGATGGCAATGAGAGGTAATTACAGGGGAGATATGTAGGGGTAGATAAGAGGGAGCAAGTCAGAGGGTGTTTGACTCAGTGAGACTGATGTTGCCTTGTGAAGGAGGGGGCTCTAGCTTCTAGCTGCAGTTTTTATTGCAAGGGACCCAGACATAGACAGTCTTTCCTAATAGTTTGGCCACTGAGGGAAGGCAGGGGCCAGGGGCTGGGTCAGAATACACATGCTACTTTACCAGGTCCAGAGGGAAACCCAGGGGCAGACTCCACAACAGTGGCAAAGATCAGGGTCCAGGAATCAGATACTTAATTACCAAATCTAAGGGGCAATCCATAGAACAAAGCCAAACCAGGGTCAGGAGCCAGGAAACAGATCCACAGGAAAATATAAAGCCAAAGTCCAGGTACAAGTCAAAACCATAATCAGGAACCAGAAAAGCCAGAGACTGAAGGCATGAGGAAACTTGCCATAGTAGACTAAGTGAGAACTGTTGGTTGGCCTGGAGGCTCATACTACAAGTAGGAATAAATTCAGAGACTGAGCTCCCAGAAGTCAGTCAGGAAACCAGGCAGTTAACTATATGGGGCAGAACTTGTCATCCTGAGACCAAGGCTGGTATGGCTGCTTAGGCAATTAGCCCAGGCTGGACTGCCTGCTAGTATCTCTGACATTTACTCTCAATGTGGCAGAACCTTTCCCGCCACACTGCCTTCTTTCCATGTTTTCCAGCAGTGATACTAATGACTTATCTTCAAAAGGAGTATCAGAGAAGGGTTTGACTAATCCTTGACCTGGTATGCTGTGCTAGGAAGTCAAAGCCACACAAATTTAAGCCCCTTGTGGGCAAGCTGGGTGGCTAGGACCCAGAGCTTACAGCCTCCTAGGAGTGCCCTGAGCTATAGGGGTGAAAAAGAAAGATGGATAGTGTTTTGTTCCTGAGGCTAAGTGCAGTAATCATAGTGTTTGGCTGACTCCATTCATGGCATGTAAATCTGGTATGTATCCACAAGGAGCATGCCAATGTGCCCCAGGCACTACTCTGCTGCATGCCCAGTCAGTGTGGCTACGCAGTCACTCACAGTTGTCTGTAGGGCTATGTGTCCAGGATTAGAATGCCAGTGGGTATATAAAGGACAATTTTGGCACTTCGACAAACAATAATGCTATGCTGACAGCCAAATATGGATACTTACATGAAAAGAAAGGGAATATAATGCCCCCCCGCCGTATCGCTGGTTATAAGCTCCCAGAGAGAAGTGAAGGTATCAAGTCTGACCTACCTTGTAGTAAGTTCTGAGGCCCTCAGATCTCAGTACAAGACTAGAAGAACTAAGATAGGAAAAATCTAAAGATAGGGAAGCATGAGGCATGAAAACTGAACTGAGAAGGGCTAGAAAGGGAACAGAGGTGCAAACTTCCCCTTGATGACCCATTAAGTTACTCATACTCCCTTTATCAAGAAGATAAAGGAATATATAACGTAATAGATGCCCCTTATTAATAGGTATTAATATGGTGCTTGGCTAGATTTTCTTTCACACACTAGATCTCTAAAGAATAGCTGTTGGCAAAGTCCTAGCTTTCACAACCAGAATCAGGACCTCACTCTACTTCACCTATGTAGATGTAGACCCTCTCACCAAGTATGTAGCTCAAGCATTCTCAGATTGAATACTACTTTGTTCTGAAGATCTCCCACCCATGTTAATGGACAGTACTTAGGTGCTTCCAGAGATGTGCACTAACACCAGAGGTGCGTGGTTCTTTATATATTCCACTTAGAATTTTAACTTGTGCTAGGCTGTGTCCTACTTCCCCCTGACTACATTAGGCATATGAAGCATTTTTTACCTGAGTAACTAGACATCTGTGCAGAAGACAGATCTTTCATAAATAACCTACTCACAGGAGCACTTCTCCAGGATTGGGAAGACCTAAATTTTAGTCCTCTACACCCTCAGGGGGTTTGAAATCTCACCTCCTATCTCCCAACAGAGTACCCTAAGGTACCCATAGGTCAAACATTGCTGCAAGCATCTTTCAATCCTTCCTTGTGAAATTGGTTTACTGGGAACCTAAGATGGAAAAAATAAAGAGGCGGAAGGAAAGCAAAATGAGGCATTCTGGCCTTGTAGCCTGGGAGGCAGCAGTTCCTTGAGCCTGAGAGATCCTTTGGTTCTGCCTCCTGTGCTCAGTGCCATTCATATATTTTATCCAATGACTAATTGATGCTAAAATTCATAAACAATATAGTTCAGAACCTAGATCCCTCCTTTTTCAGAGATCTATCTCTCCTGAGGTTTAAAGTTAAGCTCCCTTGTGCTTGATCTTCTTCTGGGTTTGAAACTGTTTAGTTTGAGGAGGCCTACAGTCTAAGTTTCCTAGTTTCTCTCAGCTCTGAAAGCTGCTCTAAGAGACTCCCGCTGTAATCAGCATTGGTGAGACTGCAGTTGGAGTACTGTGTCCAGTTCTGGGTGCTGCACTTCAGTAAGGAGGTGGAAAAACTTGAGAGGGTCCAGAGAAGAGCCATCCATATGACCAGGGACTTGCAAAGCAAGCCACGAGGAAAGGCTGAGGGACCTGGGACTCTTTAGCCTAAAGAAGAGAAGGTTGAGAGGGGACTTGATAGCAGCCTACCACTATGTCAGAGGAGTACATCAGGAGCTCAGTGAACAACTGTTCACTAGGGCACTCCTGTGGAAGACCAAGACCAATGGATACAAACCCCTGGAAGGCCGCTTCAGGCTTAATACCAGGAAAAACTCCTTCACAGTCAGGTGTCCAGGATGTGGAATAAACTTCCTCTAGAGGTGGTGCAGCCACCTATCCTGGAGGTTTTCAAGAGGAGACTGGAAAGTCACCTTGCTGGGGTCACTTGACTCCAGTTTTCTTCCTGCCTAGAGTGTGTGTGTGGGGGGGGGGGCTGGACCCAATGATCTGCAAGATCCCTTCCAGCCCCTAGCAATCTATGAATCTATGCATTAATCTATGAATCGATTAATCTAATTAAAGCACCCACAGCCTCATGGGTATTCAGTATCCCACACTTCAAAATGACTGTTGGGGTACTTTAACTAAAGCTGATTTGATGAGCTTTAGCTAAAGCACCTCCACTGTCACTTTGAAACACATGGACATTGAATACATGTGATGCAGAGGCTGCTGGAGTGCACTAATTAGCACAGCCCAGCAGACTCGCTACAGACTCGATTAATCGAGTCTGCTCTGATGCGTACTAATTAGAATATGTCAGAGCAAAGCTCCATAACATATATAGGTGCCCTAGATTACTGAACAAAAATTGGGCACCTTATTGTCTTCATTTGCTTTGTAATGAACTGCATGTATGATCTCTGTGTCAGTCAAGAAACATCTCTTTGTAGCTCCTTGGGAAATCAACGTCTCTTAGCACTAATCTGAATTTCAATGGATGTCCAACAGGAGTTAGGCCTAGGTGGCTTTATCTGCATTGCTCTGAGCCTACCAAAGTCCAGGCTGCTAGGCATCTTTTCAGGCCTAAATGGAGGCACTTATTGAATCTTGGCATCCACGTGTTTTTGCATCTGCTGGAGGTGGGTGGTGAATATTGCTTTTTATGACTTACATGCCAAAGATTCACTGATCTTTAGACACCTACAAGGTCCTTTTTGTACTGTCCCAGGTGTAACCCTGTATATAATGCTTTGTTCTTCAATGTCAGGAGACTGGATTATAGCAAAAGAAATGGGAAGCTAGTTCAGTCTTCAAAGTCGTTGGGTGCTATCTTCCCTGCTATTTTCACCATCAAGCAGGTTGCTAACTGTATTCTTGCACCAGAAGCAAATTAAATGCATCACAGTAATCTAATATGAATATTTGAAAAAAACCCACAAAACAGTTAGTCAAGAATCCAGAAGAAGTTCAAAAGTATAAACCAACCTATGAAAAAATATGAGTAAAAAAAGTTTAAATTAGTTCAAATCCCATAACTGACATACAATCAAAATGCTCAACACCATTGTCTAAGGGGGGTAGAGAAAAGTAATGGATCCAATCCATCTAGGCTCTGTATCTAGGTCTGTGAAAACTTGAACTCCTCTATCAAGGGCTGCTTCAACTGCTGGGAGGAACTCATTGCCCAATGAGGAAATACAAGTTTCTATGACCTAATTGCTCCACAAATCAGGCTGATTTGGGTCATTTAACACATTTTTATAGTTTTCCCATAACCTAAATAGAAGTCCAGATGGACTGATTCTAACAGACATGTCTCTATTGACTTTTCATTATTATTTTATGCAATGGCATCCAGAAGTCCTGACAAAGAGTAATACTTTATTGTGCTAAGTGATAAGTACTGTACCAATATGCCATAAGCTCAAATCCATGCCCTGATGAACTTACAATCTAAATGGATAATGCATAAACTGAGACAAAATGATGCACAAGGGAAATTAAGTGTCTTGCCCAAGGTCAAATAGGCAATCTGTAGCAAAATGTATATCTTCTAAGAACCAGTGCAGTGCTTTAACTGAAGGATTATCTCCAGTTTTCTTTTCACTGCATAATTGTTCCTTTACAATTAGGTGTTTAGCATGCTGAAAGTATTTTCTTATCACAGTTTCATCTCTGTGACAGTTTTTCTTTGTTTGTTTTCTTTTTAACTTACTTCCACTGCACTATAAAAGCTACTTGATTCACTTTCACATAGAGAGCTCATAAAAAATTGAAGGGCTTCAATAATTTTAAATCATTCTACACTGCACATAGAGATTTAAATTTCAGTGCTAATTTTTTTATTAGCACTTTAATTTGGAAGGTACCAAGCTTCTACAAGATTTAAAATTATTGGAGCATTTCAAATTTTTATAAGCTTTCCAGTAAAGATGTGACTGTGGTTTTGGGCTTGTAAAGTGTGGCACAATTTAAATTTAAACTAAATTATTTAAGTGCTTCAGACTTCAGGGAGATTTTCAATCTTTCAAACTGGAATTCATGTTAGGGGACTGGAGCGATACTATAATGCAAAGTGCTTTCATCATTTTAAAACCCTGCGGGCAGCATTCACAGCAACCCTTTTTTATTGTCAGTTTGTTAATTTAAATTATTTGTTTTCATCTGCTATGTATGGAGAGGAAACAAGAGGAATAAGAACACAAAAGGGAATCCATTCATTCCTCTATAATGTTTCAGAGAACAATGAGCTTCCAATTTTAACAAGATGGTGGGATGAAATGCAAACTATTATTGAAAGAGTCTAGTAAGGTAAGGTCGTGAACTTTGTTAACTTCTGATCTTACCTTACGCAAGTGTCCTTAGTGGGCATGTCTACAGGTGCAATTAGTGTTCATGAATAAACTCTGGAGCTTACTGATCTGGAGTTTACTGCTCCCAGATATGCCATTTGAATGTGCACTTGGGAGCAATAAACTTTGGAGTTAATTCACATGCAGCACACTGAGCAGGGTTGGAGCAGCCCCAGCTGGCACGGGGCCCCAGGGATCAGACTGTCAGCTTGGGGATGTTCCCCCAGCTCAGTGTGCTGTGAAGGGGTTGCCTAGGGCACAAGGATGCTTCAGTGTAGGGCTAGCCAGGAGGCGGCCCCTGCACTGAAGCACCCTTGTGCTCCAGCCAACCAGGGCAGCGTCTGTATGTGCACGCTTGTGGAATTTTTTACTTCGCAGTAGGATAGAACATGTATTTACAAGTACTATCCTGCTGTGGAGTAAATCAGTTTACTCCAGCCAAATAGGGGTTCACATATAGAGAATCAGACATTTACTGAACAGCTAATTAGTCAACTGCACAGTAAACATCTCATGTAGATATGGCCAGCGGGTATTGAAAATACTTAGAAGTTCACAAGATCAACTCTTGAATTATTCTTTAATGACTGACTATGGATTCTCTGAAAACATGGGTTTGGTTTGTTTGTTTTTAAGAAAAAAATATAAATGTATTACTGTTCTGTAAGCTTGAGAAATAATGAGATAACTCCATAACCATTTTGTACAGGTCATGCTATATTCCAAAACAACAGCATAAAGATTATATATAGGCAAATGTTTCTTTTGTGTTACATTTTATTGGACAGACTGTATAATTGGGGGAGAAGTTATCAAATGCCCTCAAGTCCTGGAGAGAAGCAGATATACCTTGAGCTAAGTAGTAGATAAACCAAAAGTACTACAGTAAAAGCTGTGTTAACCAGCATTTTAATAACCGGCACACTGAACTAACCAGAATTTCTGTCTGGATGCAGCTAGTGGGGGGTGAGGAGGAAGCACACACATATGTGGCTGCTGCTGCTGCCACCCAGCACCCTGCGCTGCCACTGCTCCATGTGCAGCCCCCCACATCCAGCCAAAACTGCTGACTCAGGTAATCAGCATTTTTAGGTAACCGGCATCCCGCATTCCCCACACCGAGCTTTTACTGCACATACTGAAGCATTCTTCATTACAGAAGGAATGGAGGATTGCTGTAGAGTAGAAGCGAAGAGACTTCATCAGAAGTGTCTCCCTCCCAAAAAAAATGTAGAATAGATGACCTAAGGAGTAGAAGAACAAGACCATTAAGAAAGAAAAAGATCATTATTACCTCTAAAGTACAAATACATTAGCAGAGGTAGCAGGTGGGTTGTGATGATCCATAAACCCATAGCCTATATTTAGTACATGGTTTTTAATGTCCATTAGGAGTATGAATTTGGTCAGAAGGCTCCATTTAGATACGTACCTTCACTTAAGCTCTGTTATGATCTACCTGGAGGGCAACTAAATGCCACATATATCCATCAATCTTTAATCACAGAAAAAATACAACAAGAGACTGGATGAGGAAATGCAGTAGCCTAGTGGTTAGGACCCTTACACGCAAAGTTGGACATTCTAGGCCTGCCTCAGTCGGAAAAAAAATTAATTAATATCTTTAACTTCCCAGCAAAAGCACTCTAACCATCCAAGTATGGGTGAGGTAGAGCTGAAGCACCCTGCAGCTTTCCTGTTGAAACTTGCCTACCCAACATCCCAGAAGAAAGGGATCAGAAACCCAGAATGAGACAGTACAAGAATAAATGTATTCTAGTGAAAGGTTCGGGCCCTGGGAGGGAGGAAAGCCTGGTATCTAGCACATGCTGCATATGCTGTTTCTCGTTAATCTATTTCTAACCTACTATATACATCAAGAATTAAAATATGTTATTTTAAAAGTTTCTCATTTATCTATTTGTACTTTAGAGAGAGAAAGAGATTGAAAGAGAGAAGGTGTGTGTGTGAGGTGGAAAACAGAGTGTGGCACCAGCCCAGCTGGGCCTGGATGACCCAGAGTTTTCTCTTTAAGGGAAGAGAAGATAAATATGTGAGATCTATTGATCAGTATGGGAGCAAAATATTAAAGTGACCTAGCCACTGAAACAAAGTGTAAAAATGAAAATACTCCAAAACACACACACACACACACACACACACACATACATACTGTGCCTGCGACAGAACTTATATGAATATAAGTTAAATATGAATAATATATTATATCATAGTTCTCTTTGTGAGTTTTCATCATCATTGTAAAAAATGGAATGAAGGGTCCTAGTTGCAGTCTCACTTGATTTTCATGAAGAGAAGGACTCTAATTTCTTATTCTGTGATGCGATACCAACACATGCATAAACTATGGTTAAGTACAAGTGTCACATTTAATGGAGACGAAATGTGTGATACAGAGCAAACTCGCACCCCTGACAGCTGAAGAGCTGGCAAAGCCTGGACCTTCTCTACAGTTCACATAGCCCCCAGCTGGCCCCAGGCCTTTCAGTGTAACCATGGGCCTGAAAACATGGGATTTAATGTGCTGGGGGGGTCAGGGGGTGGGGATTCTCCCTACAGCACTTGACAGGCCCATGCTTGTCACCCTTTGTGCGAGGTACAAGCATGGGGGTTCATAGATTTCATAGATTTCATAGACATTAGGGCTGGAAGGGACCTCGGGAGATCATTGAGTCCAGCCCCCTGCCCAAAGGGCAGGAAGTCAGCTGGGGTCATAAGATCCCAGCAAGATAAGCATCCAATTTGCTCTTGAAGGT
>NW_017728906.1:136258504-136317515 GCF_001723895.1 Crocodylus porosus
GACAGTAAAGAAATTCTTCCTTATGTCCAGCCTGAAACGGTCTTGCAGGAGTTTGTGACCGTGCAGGGTTGATGTGCTATGGGTTAGGTTTAGGGTTAGCGGGGTACAAAAACAGGCTTTAATGTGTCATGGGCACATTATGAGTCTTCCTCCTTCCCTTCCACGGCACTTCAGAGTCCTCATGGTGGATGTCTTCTCAGAAGCAGCGTGGACCCTACAGTGTCATGTGCAGGGTACAGGGCTCTCTGAAGCCTCATCCTCCTCCCCACCCCATTTCCTCCTGAGAGGTAGGAGGCTTGAGAACACTGAGCCCTGGTTATGGTGGCAAGGCTGCCTATGGCTAGAGCCAGAGTAGCATGGCAGGGAAAGCACTCCCCCAACCTGACCATAAAAGCCCCCTGAATGTGACCAGAGCTCTAGCGTCAAAAGACAACAGACTGACTCTTGTTTCTTAGGGGGTATGTGGTCCCTTAGTACTATCAGTCAATCAGCCCTGACAAGAGCTTTTGACTGCTGTCACCTGTTCCCAGGTAGATAGGGAAGCCTGCGAAGATGCTGAGATGTGTGATCTGAGACCCCCAGATGGGGTGCCATCAGCTGTGCAGGCTGTCTGTGGAGCACATAGGCAGCAGAGGTGTGAGAAATGGGATGTATTCAATTCGGATTTGGATTTGTCCTGAACAGGGGATAGTGATTTGATTCGTGGATTCAGATCACTGTCCCTGACTTGATTCAACTGAATCCGAATCTGAAGATTTAATGCTGATTCAGAGAATCAGCAATTTGGCTGTAGACACAGCTTTAAATGACTTTTCTACATACCTCAAGGTACCAGGTGTAGCTCATGAACACTGTAATGCTGGGGCAGATGGAGCATCCCACAGGAGTACAGGCGGGCTCCCCACATGCTCAAGAGTGAACACAGAAGTGGACTCGAAATACTTCTGATCCACTTCTGGGTCCATCAGGAAGCATGCTGGGAGTCCCCCCATGCTCCACCAGCTCAGTGATCAGCTGCAGGGGGTCCCCAGGTGCTCCCGCAGACCCAGGAGGAACCAGTTGCCAAACTGGGAGGGCATGGGAGACCCTCCTGCATGCTCCCTGGTGGCCCCAGAAGTGGACTGGAAGTGCTTCTGGTCCACTTCTGGATCTGCTGCTGAGCACACTGGGGAGCCCCCCACACTCCTGTGGGATGCTCCACCCAACCCAGTATCACAGCATTGACAAGCCGCCTGGTACCTTGAGGTATGCAAAAAAAAACATTTAAAGCTGTGTCTGAGTCCGAGTCACCAAATCTTTCCAAATCTCTCCAAATTGATTTGGAGGGTTCCAGTTTGATTCAGAGAGATTAAAGGGACATCTGATTCAATTCAGATTTGGAGATTTGACCAGCGAGCTGGGGAGAATCTCCACCCAATTGAATCAGGGACTGAAGCTTTGCACAGCCCTAATAGGCAGCCCTTTGAACACTTGTACAGCTTTCATCTAGTTGAATTTCAAATGGCTTAAACTAAGTGGCTGAACTTTTAATTCGTTCAACTGTATGCTTGTACTCAGCCTATATTGGCCTATCTTGAGCACATATCAGATTGAAAATTCTTACTTGATTTGTTATCTGCCATTATTCCTAATTACAGCTATATTACAGTGTGTTGAGTATCTCATCCAATGTACACAAGGCTCTTTTGGTAAACTGATATCTTTTATTAGACCAACTCAAAAAGTAGGACAAATTCTTCCTAGTGAGCTTTTGGGCACAAGCACTTTTTGTCAGGCTGAGGAAGCACCTGCAGATAGTCTGTGCTCTTCTTTGATGGAGCGGTTAAAAATGTTTTTTGGGCCTGAAAGCTTGGTAAGAAGAATTTTTCTAACTATTTGAGTTGGTCTAATAAAAGATTTACTCAAAGAGTAAAAACTCAGAAAGATTGCTGATGGGAAGCCCTCATTACTCAAAAAGATTTACTCAAAGAAACTTGTTGGGCTATGTCTGTAGCAAACCCCCCAGTTTTTCTTTTTTAATACATATATGTATATGATAGATACGCATTCCCTTCCCTTCCCTTCCCCAATTATTTCTGGCTTTTCTTTCTCTCCCTTTCTATTCCCCATAGATGAGCATAAGTGAACTCAGATTTAGGATAAGCTTTAACATTTTTATTTTGGTAGCAAGCTTTTGGTTTTGGATATCAACTGTTTCATATTGTATTATTATTAGTTTTGTATTGATTATTACTGTTGTATATTGCATTATTACCATTATCATATCAATTTTTATTGTTTCAAATGGATATTGTATGGTTTAGGCCTGTGCTTATAAGTGAACCATAGTCATGCCAAGTTTATATTTTGTATGTCAAGTCTCCATCTTATGTCCTCTGCCCCAGCATCCCTTGTGTTCCAACTGTATGAGTCACGAATCCCTCCCATGTAAATTGGTTCCCAGATAAATGAGAGTGATTGGGAATGATTGAAATACAATGGTCTGTAATGACTGGGCCATCACCTCGCTTTGATTCATCCAGGAACCATGGACCTCCCCCAGGAAGAGAGACAAAACCCCAGCATTTGAAAGACAAAAGACCCTGCAGAACCAGCAACTCTACCATTGTACCCCACCATTACAGACACCTGAAACTGCACATCCCTGCGTGAAGCACACATGCTCAGTACGTCAGGGGCTGACCCTTGCCTGAGAATGCCTCCTGTCACTAGGGTCACACAAGGTCTGCCCGTATAAAAAAGGGAAGCGAAGACAGACCCAGTGGGATGACCTCTCCATCTGGACCAGCACCATGCCACACCACCTATCCAGCCAGAGGCCCTGCCGGTGACCCCCCTCTGGACAAAACCTACTGGACAAGGACCCCTTTCCAGCCTGGATAGGTAGCTATCACCCTCCACCCCCTCTTCAAGCAAGGACTTGGACTCTGCTTCTCTTCCCTACCTGGACTCCAACCCTTTTCCTGAGTCTCTTTCTCCTGCTGCCATTGTGTGAGCTTATGTGTGTGTGTGTTTGTGTGTGTGAACCAATAACTTCTTGGGGCTGCATAGTTTGTTGTCTGTGCAATAAAACTGTTATTTGGTCTCCTAAGTTGGGTTTTGCTTTACTATGGTTTGTCCCTGCTCCAATCTCTGCTCCTCGCCCCTCTAACTTCCGTCTCATTTCTCCCTCTCCTGCTTCTGCCTCACTGCCACCTCCAACACCTGCCCCATGCTCCTTTCTGCCTCCAAACCCCCTGTTTCTTTGCCACTGTCTTATCCCCACTGCCTTTTCCTTTTCCCCTGAGCAACCAGGTTTCTGCCTCATTTTCTTTTCTGGCTGTGTCCTCGTTGCCACCACTTATCTGTTCCCCCCCACCAATTATCTCAGTTGTTTGCCTCAGTTTCCAACCCCAGTCTACCTTAAGTAAATCCAAGCCTCAGTTCCTCAGCCAACTTTTCTGTAGTCCACCAGTTCTAATCCTGGTTCTGGCAACTTTCCCTCCCTACACATTAATTCTCTCTTATACCTGAATCTTCCCCAAGTATCCCATGTACCCCAAGCACACACATACACACTGTACCATCCAAATTAGGAACTTGCATGTGTAGGTGGGTTGTATGTGTGTGAACTGGTGTGTGTGTGTGTGAGTGTGTATATATATATGTATATATGGAATCTTGTGCATGATATATGAATTAGTGATCTGTGTCTATCTTTTGGGGTATATAGTGTATGTGCTTGAATCGGTGATAGGTATGCATGTGCCTAAGCTGGTTTGGATGTGCATGTTCCTGAGCTGGCAGTGTGAGTGTGTATGCACCTAACTGATTTGTATGTGTGCATATGTGCAATTGTGTCACAACCTCCTGTCTAACAGCACAATATTGAGATCCCGAGAGTTGGCCTGACCCCACAGGGCTACATGTTCTCAGGCCAACATGACAATAACCTACACCCCTCTCATCCAATGTGTTTTTATGTTTTGGAGTATTTTCATTTCTGCAATTTGTTTCAGTGTCTAGGTGATTTTTAGTATTTCAGTTCCACACTTGTTAGCACCCTGTGTAATATTTTTCTATGCCCCCTAGTAAGTTCTTCATATTTAGCTTATGTGTTATTTAGCTTTTGAACAGAAATATTAAAGTAAGTCTTACCTAGGTCTGGTTCCTGTTTCCCTGAATAGTTACAAGGAGATTCTAAATTGTGGAAGCCTATCAGCAATAGCACTCTCTAGAATCTCTACAATCGTGCTATGCCCTTTCTCCTCCCAGCCCAGGCTTGTGAAGGAACTTCAGGAGGCAGCTATGCTGGTATACCTTAAAAAATATATAGGTTTTGGGATCTTGACTCAACCCAGCTCCTTCAATGGTGCATAGTACCTAGAATGAAAAGGAGTATCTCACTCTTAGTTTACAGACGTTCATTTATCTTGCAATGCATATAATAGGTTTCAAATTTGTTGCCTAAATTAATTTATCACATAAAACCATTTACTTACATCAATACATGTTATATCTATAACATGGTCTTCACGAACTAAAATTGTATAATTAATTATTATGATACTAGTTTTGCCTGTAAAACTTTATTCTAGTTAGACCCCAGGTAATTATTGCTCATGATTCCTCTACCCTCCAGGTAATTGGGTGCAGATTGTGGTATTTTTGGGGGATATGAACAGCACTACTACTCCAAGTGAACATTTTACAACAGGTCCTAAACTATGCAGTTGAATGGTTTGGAAAGTGAGTGAAGAGAGAGACTGAACAAGAAAGGGAGCAGAATGACAGATGCAGGGATAATGAAAGGGTGTACAAAATTGTGCTGGTTTGGCTGGAGGAGCTTCACCCCTAATAGTTCCATAGTCCCAACATGAAATGTCCTGGGAGGTTTTCCTCACCCTTAGTGTCCTGGGCATCTGTCCAGCAATTGGCCTGGTTTCTCATTGCTGTGCATTTGAGCTTATTTTTCTTTCTTGAAATCTAGTAGCCTTATACCATTGTGTTTTCTGAGCTCATTAATTACTTTACTAGATTCAAGTAGCTCATTGTCACTGGTCCCACATTTCCCTATTTTTCTCACACTTTCAATCAATTTCTCTCTGTTTGTAAGTAGGTCAAGGATGGCTTCTCCTCTAGTTGGTGCATGGTTGGCAGTGTTTGGTTTCTAAGAGATAATCCCTCTCTTATGTATGGTGTCTTGTGGTTTTGAGTACCTTGAGATTTGGTCCAACAAATTTTTATTCCTGCAGGTCTGTAGTCATATACCATCTGTCATTTTTCTTTGTTTTTAATTCCTTTTGACTTTACTTAAAAAACTGAACCACCACACTCTTCATTTTGGATTTGTATAGTTCCCTGGCATTTGAGAGTGCAATGTATAAAATAGCCTAAAGGACTTAGGCAATACAGCTCTTATTAAATTCAATGGGAATTGCATATGCCTCATGCCTTTAGGCATATGCAATGAAAATCCTAATCTAAATACTTTCCCAACATTCTTCTTGAGTCTACCTTGTAGTGACTGTATCTCCTGCCTATATACATATATTGTTCCTGTCTACTGTATATTAGCATTTCAGATATTATAAATATTTATTCATTTTCAATAAAGCACATTATATTATTATATCTATCATTTAATCACTTGTACCTCTTCCTTGTTGTCTCATATGCTCCCTGCATTTGCACTGTTACTTCAGAACAATCTTCTAATTTTTCATTGAGAAAAAAATCGCCATTTACTAATTAGCATTCTAACTGTCTGTCTGTCTGTGTATATCTATTGTTATCACTATAGTATCTGAGCATTCACTAAGCAAAGGGAAAGCGTCCTTTCTCTCTCGCTCAACTGTCCTCAGTAATTTAACACTTTTTACAAGCCTTACTGGATTTGAACCTAGGTTAACTAGTCATATGTCAAAATATGGTAAGTCTCAGCTCAGACTACTCCAGCATGCAAGAGTTGCAGCTGTTAACATTAATAATACAGAACACTGAGAAAACTATAATAACTGTTCTGGTAGTCAGTATTATGGAGATGTTAATAAGCAAATCCTTGACATTATTGTATCAGTCTGTAATTTGTGAATCTTAATAAGAACTTCTTTGACACAGGGCACCACAATGATGTACAAAGCCATTAGAGGAATTCTTATATGGATAAAACATGGAGTGAAAAGCTAGCCGCTTGTATGATAGATGCAATGCATTGGGAGCATAAAATAGGACGACTGTCATGGAATGCTGGACTGTGTGGCCACAGGGAGAATTTCTTGAGTGCTACTAGATCAGTGTCATACACATATACATTACTTTTATCGTTTTGCTGATGATTGTATTCACTACTAAGTTCAGGAGTTAAAAATATCAGGGGGTAATTAATTAAAATTCCCTGTGCTGGTTATGCAGAAATCCAGCCCTTTGGAACATAGCCTCTATGGGGAAAATATGCTAGTTTTGTCTGGTTCAAGAAGAAAAACCTGGCAAAGAAAGGAAGAAAAACTGTCTCGAAAGATAGCCTGGGTCTACGGATGGGTCTAAGACTGGAATACTTGTGAACTGTATCTGTCAAGCCCTATATAACGGATTGATATAACCAGGCAAACATGTAGGTAAGTTGTTTATTGTTTAATATACATAATATTTTTGTCCGACATAAATGGGACTTTGTGAAACATGACTAACTATTTGCTATTCCTGTCTTTTGTCCTTAAGTCCTTAAGAGAGAGACAGAGAGAGAGAAAGGAAAGATTTAAGGTGCTGAACTGAACCCAGACCTGCAAACTTCCTTTAAGAATTCTTTGTTGGTTTTGTTGGTGGGGAGAGCTGCCTCATCTATCACTTGACAACCAAGCCTAGAATAAGGATGGAGGAGGGATAATATCACTATAAACTGAAGGGTTTTATAGTGGGCATTGCAGACAATCAGCTGTATAAATTAGAGTATGACACCTCTATTCTTACTTATATTGGTGGCTTGGAATCATCAAACTGTAATACCATACTGTGCACACTACTCAGCACTAAGTCCACCCATTGCTCAGCCATAGTGAAGAACCATGGTCATCATTTTCAAAGTAGGAGTAATTCATTCATGAAATATAGATGAAAAGTGTCTGAGCATATGGAAAATAGTGGATGATTTTCCACCCGTGTTATATGTGGTTTACTGCTTGGACAGGACATGACTTTAAACCCTCTTGAATCTGAATGTCTGACTTATTAGAATATACAATCTCCCAGCAATAGCCTCTTTGCATGTAAAAGAAGTATAAGCTACAGAGGAAGAACATGTGCCTGGGGATTCTGGTGGAAGCAGCATGGGAACAACTGGGTGGAAGCAATGCCCGGGCTGGGAGCCTAGGGTCCACAGGTTAACCTCTCCGGGGCCAGTTGTACAGCCCTATTATAATTAAACATTGAAGAAACAAACAAACTAAAACATCTAAACTGTAAATGTCTCAGAAAGCTAAATTTTAATCTGATATTTTGGTTTTTGCAGTTGACATATATTTCCCTATATAAGAAGGTTTTAAAATGAACACTGTAGTTGAACAGCAATGCCAGAGGAAGCCAGAAGAACAGTTATCAAGATGGTAAAAAAGCATGGCTGCCACAACAAAGCATCAAACTGCCTCTTTTGAAGGGAAAGGGAAAAGCTCTTCCTTTGGACTCCCCCTGGAAGTAGCCTTAGTTGGTCTCCCTCTCCTGAGCCAGCCCTCATGTGGTTTAACAGGGGGCAAGCCTCTGGCTTTGAGACCGTAGCTCTTACCAGTCCCTGATAAGGGACTTCTCACTTCCTTGATGATCTGTAACACCCCCACCTCTGTGAGTTCCTTTTTTTTCTGTCAGCTCCCAGGAAAGAGGGAGTGTTTTCTTTTTTTAACGAGGAGGGCTCAGAGTGCCAATGTCCCACAGAGAACAGCAGACTCCGCTTCAAAACAACCAGCCTTTATTGTGCCATTCCAATGCCCTTTGTCCTCACTTTGACTTTACTTTGTCTTCCCAGGGCACATCTACACAAGACTCATTACTGTGCATTAGTGCAGTTTACTGCACAGTACGTGCATGCATCCACAGGTGCACACACTTGTTGTGCAGTAAAAACCCTTAATCCCACTTAAATTTGCTACTTGCAAATGAAAGTAGCATATTTAAACAGTAGCATATGTGTAGGCGTGACCCAAGAGCAAGTTTCCTTAAAAGCCTGCAGACATTTGGAATCCGGGGGCACACAGACAGGGAGCCTGAGGGCACTGCAGGTCCCTGTATCCCTATTGGAAGGGCACAGCATAGCTGTTCCTGCCTGCCAGCTTCCTAGTACTGCTCCCTGGCACTGCACTGCCACACAGTTGCCAGTGATTGCTATCCAGGCCAACAGGGTGCTGCAGGGTTCTGCAGGCTGCTGCAATCTCTGGCCAGCAGGGCCTCCACCTGCCTGCAGCATACCCCACAACAGCCTGCCCTGCACCTGCAGCAGTTGCAGGGCATTGTCTCTACCATGTGGCTGTCAGTCCCGTGCCATGCCCCTGCATTGGGCACTGCTGGCAGCTGCCCAAGGCTGGCAACACTGAAACATCCACACAAAGGCTCACAGAGCTGGCATGGGACCCAGCACAGCATCCTCTTCCTTGCCCACATCCATGCCCAGGCCCATGTCCTCCACTGGGGGCCCCAACTGCACTGAGGAGAC
This sequence comes from Crocodylus porosus, assembly GCF_001723895.1. Classification (NCBI taxonomy): domain Eukaryota; kingdom Metazoa; phylum Chordata; order Crocodylia; family Crocodylidae; genus Crocodylus; species Crocodylus porosus. The sequence goes on from NW_017728906.1 coordinate 136,267,182, forward strand.
TAGCAACCTTGTGGTACTATAGAGTGAGGCAGAAGTGCAGTGCCAATTCAAACAAGGCAGGTGCTCCAAAGCCTGTATTTATGAGACTCTATCAGGCCAGATGCAAGAGCGTGGGCACAACTGAATGGTGCAGCAGTGCTGCATAAAGACCTTGTGAGCTCAGTGGGTCACCGTAATTGGCCACAATCATTAGTCTGACCATACCCATAAGTCCATGGCCTTTATGCAGCAACTGATGCCCATCCGAGTGCCCTGGGACCCAAACCACAGCTGTGCTATCTTTAGCAGCATGGACAGCTTGCCTGAGCCCCTGCCCCAGCTTGGCATCAATAGTTACAAGTCAGCAGAAGAGGGTCCCTTGGAAGTGCAGTCCCCTGTCCCACTGAGCTCCCCTGCTCCAGTTTTCACCAGTAGCTTAGGAAACCCTGGCCAGTGCCTGCCTTGCCAGCTCCACAGCCCCAAGGCTAGGCATAAGGCAAGGGTGGTCATGACACTACCAGCTATCAGCACCACAAATTTTTCCAGGGGGAGTGGGGGGCAGGAGGAGCCTGGGCCAGGTTCCTGGATGGTGTGCCCATCCATCAGAGGACACTGCCCAGAACTAGATCAATGCTGGCTAGGTCCAAGCAGAACCACCAGCCCCAGCCATGTGGTAAGCTCTGCACTGGGGGGAGAGCCCTTCCTACCCCTTCCTCTGGCCCCAACCCCTACCCCCACCCCCTGAACCACCTTCCTGCCTGGTTCACCCACCCTTCTCTGGCCCTGGATTCCCCTCCACAGCATGCAGGGAGGCAGGACAGAGTTCAGATATTATTTGAGCATCCCAAGTCACTGCAGCTATGCAGACACAGGCCTCTCACACACCAAGGAATGCATTGATGCTGGCAGTGATGTCTTCCTTGGCTGCAGGAGGCAGGGATGTGTAGCACAGCTACAGGCAGCCCTCCAGGCAGTGTTGGAGCTCACAGGGCAGCCTGGGCCTATCTATCATGCCATCATAGCTCAAGGTCCCATACCAGGTATACAGGTGCACCCTGGGCACTGTGGCAATCATCATCAGCAGGGTGTAGTGGGTTGGACACCCCTCAACCCACACAAACAATGGAGCTGGTTCCAGGCTACTTCCCCCAAGAGGGTCTCTGTGGGGAGGGTGGAAGTGAAGGCATCTCCTCATCCCAGGAATCTGGGAGCCCCAGACCCTCTGAGCCTGGGTGCCATGGGCTAGGTGGCAGCACAGGAGAGCATCTCACCTGCAGGAGGAGATGGGGGGCAGTGGGGTCTGGAGCCACAGCAGCAGGTGCTGCCAGGAGTCTGGCTTGTCCCACCCTGGGAATCAGCCAGGGGAAGCAGGCTGCCTGAGGCCAGCACCCAGCAGCCTGCCTGGTATGTGGCAGACATCACCCAGGAGGATGTGCAGAACCAGTATGAGAAGGCAAGGGAGCAGCCTGAGGAGATGTAGGACCAGGTGGACTGGGAGTTCTGGGTCAAATTCTTGACCCTGGAGCATAAGTAGCTGTGGGAGCAGAATGTCATCCTGGGCCAGGAACTACAGGCCATGTATGATGATGGTCAGGTGCCGGACACCATTCCGGCCCTGGCGGTTACATTCATGCTGCTCACTGTTCAGTTCCCAACCCTAGCCCCACGTGCCCTCTGGCAGTCACCCACAGCCCTGCAGCAGACCTTCACCTGGGCCTGAGAGGAAGTCCTCTGCCACCTCCAGCCACCAGGAATCTCTGGCCAGGCCTCTTGCTTGGGCCAAGCCCCACTGCTCACCCCAGCTCCACACAGGCACAGAGTCAGAGCTGCCTGGGGTGGCATCAGGACTACACACCAATCCTGCTGTGTTGGCACATTGCCTGCCAGAGGGGGAGCTACCTGCATTGGGAGAGTACTGGCAGCCATTGGCCCTGGGTGAGCCCCCCACCCACCAAACTTATCACAGCCTCTGGATCCTTGGGGAAAAAGCCAGAGGCCAGGGTGCTGGTCACCTGACCCTGGACTTTTCCCCTTAGGAAATACTCCAGGACACCACAAAAACTACTTTGTGAATAGTTTGGACAGGGAAGAGTGCTTTTTAATATTGATGGGTCAGGTGGGTGGTGGAGGGCTCTGTTCATTGGGGAGGAGAGGTCTATTTGATGTAAATAAAGACTTGTTCTTTTAACACATGTGTAGTGAATATGGTGCAGGGAGTAGGTAGGTGGGGGTGGGCAGCAGTATGGGCGGGCTAGATTGTGGAGTCCTGGAGGAGGTGGTCATCCAGGGTCCCCCATACCTGGTGCTCTGGACCCTGCTGGTGGATGCATGGCTCTCCTGGGGCCTTGTGGGGGATGGCTGTCATTGTGCCAGTGGCAGAGCACAGGGTGGCAGATTGGGCAAAGAGAGACCTGCCATGTTCTGCCTCTGCATTGGGCACACTGCTCTGGGACAGAGAAGGGGCTGGCCAGAGAGTAGCAAGTATGGCTGGCTTTTAAAGATGGCTGCTAGGTGCTGGCACCTGCAATCAGTGCCTGGAGCTTCCCCGAGTAGTGGCAGGGGCCCATTGCAGGGCTGCAGGAAACTTGGTTCAAATCTTCTCCCTAATCCCTGAATTTGTAGATGCCTGTCCAAAACCACTTACACTGGAGTAGCTTAAATCAGAGTAAATTTAGGCTAAAGTAAATGCATGTGTAGACACACCCCCAAGACCATTTCTTTTGTCTCTGTCTTCCCTGGGACCTTTTCTCCCTGCCACTTTCTCAGAATCTTGCTCCTCCTCAAACCCAATCAGCCACTCCTGTAACCAAACAGTTACAAAATGATATAGTCTTAATCTGGATACAACACTCACATAATGAAATAAAACATTGTCATGGGGAGACATAGAGCAGTTTCTATGATCTGCTTGAAGGCCTAGACTGCTATTTGCCCTTTGGGTGAAAAGGGCATAAAGAGTTTCTACTTAAGAAACTATTTACTAGAATTATTTACAGTAAAGCCTACCCACACTAAGCCCCTGAAATGCTTCCCACAGGAGCTGCAGGCTAGAATTCAGCTCACTTATCTTCCTTTGTCACAATGGTATCTCAGCAGAAGGAAAGAAAATGGATTATTTGTTATCAATATTGACAATTAGTTGAACAGTTTTAAGTCATGTGAAGACAATATACCCCTGCAACATTCAGTAATAAGACTATCTGCCCCATTTGATCCTTTCTGAGAAATCATTGTTCTTAATATGAGGAGTTCAGCCCCACAGTTCCCAGAAAGCCTTAGAGAATATTGCTCAATACAATAATTGTTTTAGCAAGGGATGAATCATTTCTTCATCAGCTCTTTTGTTTTCACTCTGTCAACTATAAAATGGATTGGGTTGCCATTCTTGTTCATCTGTGGAGTTCAGGTGCCTTTGGGAAACAATTAAAATTAATAAAATTGGCTGCCAGAAAATCCCTACTGGTTTAGGGTCCAACATTACTCCTGCAATGAAGTATCAGGCTCTTCTTCTAAGAAACAGTTGAAGTATGAAGTTTACAACATATGTCACACTCAATGCAGAAGTTTTTCAAGTGTGTGACTGAAAGTCACTTCCAATCCCATTGAAATCAATGATGTAACTCTCATTGACTTTGCAGTGGGAGTAAGATCAGATCTCATAAGTATAAATACAGTTGCAATATACAATACACAATATCCTTTGACACCACTTTTCAATTAATCATTCCTACAGAGAAATTCTTATGAACAGTGAAAAATAAATCAGAGGAAATATGGCATCTTGGGATCTTTTTTGCAGTTTGCTTTTACATTGTTAAATTACAATATCAGAAACACAGAAAACTTTGATCAAAGGAATATATGAAATGTAAACCTGAACAATAATTGGTTTTTGTATTTGGAAAAATACCCAGCTAATCATTGTGACCAGCTAGTATACTGTCACTTGGTTCATGCATTAGGCACAGAGTGGGGCTAACGACTTCCTTATTTTTCTTCTCTCTATTGTATTAGTGTGACATGTAAGACATTTTTTAATATATATATTTTTTCTGAGACAAGCAATGAACTATTAGTTGAATATAATTTATTAATGTAGAATTAGTCAATTTAACAGGTGTCTTATCCGTAGTCTAGCATCAGATATTGTATTATACTAAGAAGCAGAGCTGTCCCTGTGGAGGCAGAATTGGGGCAACTGCCCCAGGCCCCATAGGCAGTGCTGTATAGGCCCCATTGCGGCCACCATGTACGACCATTGTTGTGTGCCACCAGCTCTGTCGCCGCCGAGTGCTGCGGGTTCCAGCCGCCCACCGCCACCCCCCTCCGCTCCACTGTGTCTGGCCACTCACCACCCCACCACCACCACTGCCACCAGCTTCTGCAGGCTGTCACCACCCCGACCCCGCAGTCCCATGCAGGCTGATATGCCCTGGGCCCTGCACATCCCTAGGGATGGCTTTGCTAAGGAATGAGCTTGACAATAATTTGATAGTTTAATTTACAGTGACTATTTCCCTGAAGTGGGTGTTATACTTTAGAGAACCCCATCAATATTGTGTTTCCTGCTGCCTTATAGTCATTATTTACCTGAACCACCCAACTTACAGAAACGTACATCATAGCAATGGGAATCACACTCAGATCGTTTAGGAAAAATTGCAAACATGAACAATGTAAGCCAGAAAAAGTGCTCTTTTATGTTTAAGTAGTAGTGTATTACAGCTGTTGAGACCATCTACTACAGAGAAACAAGATCATATATCCCAGCATTTTCCAAACTTTTCACTTGTCCTGAATGCATTATACAATTTCAATATAAACAAATTAAATGTAAATTTTAAAAACTATCTTGCTTTCAAGCACTGTCTTCAACTCATTTTCTTCTCTCCCTTAGGGAGAAAAAAAAAAAAAAAAAACGAAGGGAATAAGATTGTGAATCTCCAGAAGTGAGTAAAAACTTTATCTAGTAAGTTAATACTCATAGGAATGAAAGGACTACACTAAAACCCCTATAAGGACTATAAAAATATTTACTTTATATGTAAGCTTAGGAGACACTAATCTTCAAAAGAATCTCTAGATAGCCCAGGAATGGAGCGGGGGGAAGATTCCTTGCTTTTTTCAGTGTTTCCTGACCTTTGAGGTCATATTGAAAGTACAGTTACTATATGATTCATGGAATAATCAACAGAGATTTTTACTATTATTTAACAACAATTGAAAATAATACAGCAAACATGAGCACAATTTCCTCGTATTTTAATTTACTTCTTCAGAATGTAAGAAAATGCTTCTTCATGAGATATATTTTCAATTTCAGTTGCTTTACCTGCATTAGTAGTCTCTTAAACTAGTCAGGAGGTATCTAAGGCCCCAAATAAGCATTAAAAGGAAGCTTGCCAGTGCCTGTTTCACTTATGGAAAAGAAGATGGTAATAAATGAGGAGAGCTCCATAACAAATTCAGCAAGGAGTCCTACATAGCTCTTCTTCATTCATATATTTACCTTTCAAATCATCTAATGTGAAAGCATTTACCATTATTTTTAATTACATGACAACAGCCCCTAAGAGTTCCAGCTGTCACTGGGTATCTATTGTGCCACTCACTGTACATTACATAATAGTAAGAGACAGTGTCTTTCCCATAAAACTTATGGCTGCTTACAGACATGAAAAATAACCCCACAAACAGAGTTTTGCTTTTAACTCGGCATACTCCCACACCAAGCTCAGAGCATGCTAAGACAAGGCATTTTATTAGGTTGACCTGACTTGTCCAATGTCTGTATAGATCAGGCAGGCACTTCAGCAGGGCTTTTTGGCAATTTTATCTAATAGATGATTGAAGCGGGTTGAACTAATGTGCTTCTTCCAGCAAAGCACTGTTTAGTCTTTTTTTCCCTTCATGTCTTTCAGCAGCTTATAATCTAAATACACAGCACAGAAAAATGATGGGAAAGGTACCCACAGTCACAGAGCAGATTAATGGTAGAAGGTTTAGATTTCCGAACACACTACTTTCTCTCCTATACTATGCTGGTTATAAAACTGGCCAGCACACTAGCAGTCCATGCAAATACTAGAATATACTTTTTCTAACATTTTAGGCAAGAAGCCTAAAATCTCATAGGGTAGAAGGCAAGTTCTATTCAGTATACTTTTTTATATACTGTACCTACAATACCTCTCTATGCATGCATGTATAGAACCGCTTTGCTTAGCTGTGCAATTTAAGAGCTTAGTATTATCATTAAGAGTGTATGGCACACGCTTTACACCAATTTTCAATGAGTCATAACTTGATGAAAGCAAATTTTATCAGAATGTTCAAAGCTAATTTTCCTCAGTGCAGATTGTTTTCTTGATGAGTGTAATTTTTGTATATACTTTTGCTTCTGAAAGAAAGCTTGCAAGAAAAGTGTGCCAGATTTTTTTTCACCTAATATTTTAAAAATAAAGATCTTTTCACTTTGGGGTTTTTTAGAAATATTTGATTTGTGTTTCTAAATAATTTAAGACAGACTTCAGGTGTTAAAGTGAGTATTTCAGAAAAAAAATGTGTGAGTCTAAAATAAGTATATAGAAAGTTAGGAAAAAACATAACAGTGTACAAGTAACAATGAGATAAGTGAAAATCATAGGGACAAATCCACTTAGTGGTACCAACATAGACATTTAAGAGCAATTTTTGGCACTTATGCAGAATTTAGATTCTATTTCTACTTGCATAGTTCCCACATGCAACTGCTTTGAAAGCTCCATTATAGCCGTAAAGGGTCTGGGGTATAATAGAGTTCCTTGGGTATGAACATAATTCCAAGTAAATCCCCAAAAGTTTAAGAAGAAAAAAAAATGAAAGAAAAAGACACACACAGCTAGTGATTGTCAGCCAAGGGACTTAGGTAGGGACTAGAAGAGAGACGTTCTAAGCCTATCACACCAGAAAGGTTTTTGAAACTGCATTTCCCACTGCCCATGTTCTGACTGCCAGATCATGTATTAAATGTTACCCAGAACATCCTCTTCCTGAAGCTAGACCACTGGGTAACCAAGAAGGGAAGACATGAGTCAAACTAAGAGTAACTGAAATGGAGGCTACCCTAGAAGGGAGAAGTCTCTGATTTCTGCCCCCTGCAAAGTTTTTTCTGAACCTTGCATTTAGATAACATGGATAAGCATCAATGGGTGGTAGTGTATACAGGGAGGCCTTTGAGGTGCTGTTGTACCCCACTTGCATTTCTGCTCCACTGAAAAGTTAAAACAAACTGCCTGACAGAAACATCTATATTTCTATTCAGGTGGAGCTAAGAGAGTGAATTGTCCTAAAGGCTCATTATTACTTAATTCCTGCTAATGTCATCATTCCATAGGGGTTAACAACCCTTGGTCTTCCTCTAATCAAACCACGTTTTCTTCTACAATTATTCTGGCTAGTATCTTCTCCTGTATAGAGAATGTTTCTCTGCTCACCCCCCAGAATATACAATAAATGTGTGCTGCTCCCTAGGAACCTGGACTGGGTGTCTTTGTCCTTAAGCAATTCAAATTCATAATAAATTGGAGGGGGGGGGGGGCAGAAGCACAGCTAAAAGCAGGGTGAGCTATGTAGTGGTGTAGCACCTAAAGACAGGAGGGAGGTGAACTTTCTGGATTATTCATTTCATCAGATGACAGAGGCTGTGGGAGGCTGATGAACAGTGCAACCAAAGTGGTATAAAGTTGGGCATTGGCAGAAGCAGAGGGACTGGTGCCCACAAGAAGGCTTAAGTGAATCCTCCTCCCTTGACCCCCACTAATTGTTTCTGTTTATTGAGGGGCATGGACGACTGGTGCCTCATGTATCAGGGGGGGACTTGCCCCCCCCATGGCCAGTCGGCAACAGGGGGGGTCTCCCCACAGCTAATCATGCTGACCGGGGGGAGGCTTCCCCCCACAGCAGATTGGGCCGACCAATGGGGGTTCCCCCCATGGACAATCATGCCAACCCAGAAGTGGCAGTGACATACCGCTGGCACTTCTGGGCATGCTGCTGGCACTTTCAGGTTGGCACAATCAGCCACAGGGGGACTGCAGGGGTCACTTCTCCTGGCACCCCACTTCCGGGCCAGTGCTATCAGGTGGGGCACCAGAACTGTCACCTGCCCCCCCGCCTGGGAACACTGGCTGTTGGGTGCAGCAGTGCTCTCAGGGGGTGCACTTGCACCCCTGCGCACCCCTTACATGTTGCCACTGTTGAGTGGGGAGAGTAGAGAGGGTCATTTATGGTCAATCGGTGAGGAGGTGGGGAATAGTGGAAGGGGAAGTTACAGATTTGCCCCCCACTTGCCTCATTGTCAGAGGCCATGAAAATCAGGGGGGAATTCTTTGGGGAGGAGCTTTTTGGGAAGGAGTTTCCTTTTGAGAGGAAGGGCCTTCCATGTGCCATGAGGGGCTGGGTGGGGGAGTTTGGAGGGGAAAGCAGCTGTGTGGCAGAGAGGTATCGAGTGAAGAGGGTTGGGGGGCATTATGAAGGTGGTGAAATATGAAGGACAAATTGGGTTTTGGGCTGAGGAGATTAGAGGGAATGGAATGGCTGTGTGAGGAGGAGTTGGGAGCAAAAGGGATTGTGGATGAGAGGGACCAAGGGAGTGAGGGGCTGAACTGGGGTTTGAATGCTTAGAATCATAGAATCATAGCATCATAGAATCAATGAGTTGGAAGGGACCTAGACATATCATTTAGTCCAACCCCCTGCCATGGGCAGGAAGGAGCACTGGGGGTTGGAGGGATCATAAGACCCCAGCCAGGTGCCTATCCAGTCTCCTCTTGAAGATTTCCAGGGAAGGTGAGAGGACCACCTCTCTGGGAAGCTTATTCCAGGCTCTGGCCACCCTTACAGTGAAGTAGTTTTTCCTAATATCCAACCTAAACCTCTCCTCCCTCAGCTTGTGGCCATTGTTCCTGCTGACTCCAAGGGGGGCCCTGATGAACAGATTTTCCACGAGTCCTTGCTGGTGGCCCCTGATAAGGTTGTAGTCAGCCACAAGATCCTCCCTCAGTCTCCTCTTGCAGAGACTGAAGAGATTCAGGTCCTTCAGCCTTTCTTCATAGGGCTGGCCACGGAGGCCCTCAACCATATGAGTGGCCCTCCTCTGGACCCCTTCCAGGTTCTCCACATCCTTCTTGAAGTGTGGCACCCAGTACTGGACACAGTACTCCAGCTGCAGCCTGACCAGCACCGCATAGAGGGGGAGCAAGATGTCTCTGGACCTGTTAGTGATGCCCCTGTTGATGTATGACAGGGTGCAGTTGGCTCTGCCTATTGCTTCATCGCATTGGTGACTCATATTTGTCCTGGAGTCAATCCTGACTCCAAGTTCCCACTCTGCCTCTGTGCTGCCGAGAGGGTGAGCCCCTAACCTATAACCATAATACTGGTTCCCTCTTCCCATGTGCAGGACTCTGCACTTGTCCTTGTTGAACCGCATCCTGTTCAGATCCGCCCACTTCTCTAACCTATCCAGGTCTGCCTGGATGCGGTCCCTGCCTGCTGGTGTATTCACTTTACCCCACAGCTTGGTGTCATCAGTGAACTTGAACAGGGTGCTCTCCACACCCTCGTCCAGGTTGTTAATGAAGATGTTGAACAGCACCGGCCCTAGGACTGAGCCCTGGGGGACTCCGCTGCCCACACCCTCCCAGGTCGACATTGACCCATCCACCACCACCCTCTGGATTCGCCCTTGAAGCCAGTTTGCCACCCATATGACTGTGCATTCATCAATGCCGCAGTCCCGCAGCTTGCCCACCAGAATTGGGTAGGACACTGTGTCGAAGGCCTTCTGGAAGTCCAGAAAGCTCAGTATGGGACACTTTGGAGCCATGGTGGAGTGCCTGGGACTCAAGTATGAGAGTACCAAGAGCAGTTCTGTCTTTGGCCAGGGAGTAAGAGCTGAATCTCTCCCAACAGTAGGTGCTTACCCACCCTTGGAGCTGGCAAGTGACCCCCACAGACTCAGTTATATCATATTTTCTTACATAAACCATGTCCCAGTATATAATACACACCTTAAATTTTAAGGGCCAGGGTGAAGAAAAAAAAAATGCCTTGCAGAAACTGAGTAGCAGTGGTAGGAATCCGAGCCTGCTGCCAGCCCTGTGTTCCACATGGAACATATGCATTGATCCAATGTGCTAGGTCCAACCATTTACTAACTATGTGCTGTATCCAATCCAGTGTGTGGAGTCCAGCCCCTGCACCAAGTCTGGAGCTGCATGTCAGCAACTCAGTATGCTGGGCCTGACCCTAAGTGCCTTCCCTGGCCACAGACCGGAAACCATCCTAATCCAGCACAGGGTACCATGTCATCCACGTGAGGGGCTCCAGGTGAGGGGCATCATCCCTTTTACTTCATCTAGCTTACTTCCTTCCTGGACCCCCATATTTTTCCCTCTTGACTGGACAAGGGTCAGGAGGAGGGCTAAAAGATAGTTTGTGCAAAGCCTACCCCATATCCCTGTGGATAGAGCTTTTTTTCTTGACAAGTAGAAAATTTAGGTTCAAACCCCTTCTGGATGAGAACAGCTTATACCCTAGCTTTTCTATTCCTAACCAAGTAGCTAAGCTATAAGCATATCATACTAGAATTTGGAAGAGAATCTCATTTTTCTTCAGGGAGGTATGTGCACAGAACACTGTCCTCTTGAAGTTGCTCACAGTTAATTAAGTTGAGAAGATATGCAGGACCAGGAGAAGAACAAACTAGATGGAGTTTGGAATAATCTGAAAAGGAGATAGCCCTGGGATTCTATTTTCAATGGGTTTGCTATACATTGCCTTTAATATTTTCTGGGTAAAATGGATAATTAGCAATAGGATAACTTTTTTTCTCCCCTTGTGTGCTCAAGCCAGGGACAGAACTCAGAGTCCTCACCTTTTAAAGCAATGATCCTCTCAGTAGATCACACTCCCTCTGACTTTCTATTTTTCTCTTCTTATTCTTGGCTGCCCGTTTGGCTCCCAAGGGGGGCAACTTCAAGAGGTGGAAACTTTCTGGCTCAAAGAGTATTTAAGCATGCCATGCAAACTAGTACAAGTGCCAGAGGATAACCTGAGAAAGGACCACATTAGAATGCCTGAGTAGGGCAAGCTTCTGCGAGACCTTAGTTCCATCTCAGCTTTGAATCATGTGGAATGATTTTGAGCTAAAATCTTGCACTTTTCTGACAAAATCCTACTCAACTAGCTACAAAATATTCTGAGCTGGGATTTAGTCAAGCCCTCTGTTTACAACTTTATTCTTTAGGCCAGTGAGAGTAAGAAATAACTCTCTGGCTTGAGGTTTAGGATATATATCTAAGATGTGGAACACCTGCATCTCAGTGTCTATGCAAATGACGATTTAATTATTTACGGAAATGAATACAATCAATAGGAAAGCATTAACAGCATCAATAGAAAAGATTAACAGGATACCAAATTCAGTTTATTGGAGATGGTAAAACTTGAATCTGGATTTTCTGCATTCTGGTTGAGTACATGAACACCTAGACTATTATCTAAGTTGGGTATAGTTTATGAAGCTATCTTCCCCCTTTCCAAACAAAACTATTTGAAAACAGACATATAATTGGGAGATGACCAAAAGTATCATTTTCTTAGTGAATAAGCTATTAAAATATATAGTGCTTATCTCTAATGGATTTTAGTCACCAGGTGCTCTTGTACAGCAGGTAGAATAATAGTATTTACTTTCTCATGTCAATAAATCCACACCCTGTTTACTGAGGCTGCCAAACAAGATGCTAATTGCTACCAAAGCAATGAATTTGTGGCCTATTAGTATGAGGATTGAAATTGCCATATTGTTTAGTTCAGGATATCCCACAACCAGCAGATGGTAATATTTTCAGTCATTATTAATCTGAACTAGATTTGAAACAGTGACCTAGAGGTAAAAGTCTCTGTATGCTATTCCTAGTCCCCTGAGTGATCTAGTTCCCTGTAGGATTAATGCTTAACAATAACAACTGTTATACTGAGCAGACAAGCTGTAGAGGCTTTTTATCTACTTCTATTTCTTAAGTAGATCTGTTGCAGCCAGCTTTCATATTCATGTCTTAAGGGCCTTTGGGTATTGAAGCTTGTGTCAGAAAAATCACGTTTAGTAAAACTGAGATTTTTATTTATTTATTTCACGCTACTGGAGGCTTCGGGTGATAAAAGGATGTTAAGGCATAACACTAAAGCTGAAAAGGCACAAGTTAAAGGTAACTCTGAAGAAAGTGAAGTGCTAACAGTTTGAATACAGAAAAGCTTGAGGCTTGTATTAATTTAAGTCTCCAATTGCTTCCCTTCTACATTAATTACTTTTTTGCTCTATAGGGCATGTTCCTATCACATGCAACATTTCTGTGAGACATGAAAATGGGCAGAAAAATACCAAGTACCTTGGAAACAGCCATACAACCTCAACATTATTTAATAGGCTATGATTACAAACAAATATGTTTTTCATGCAGTGTAACAGAGCATACAGGAAAGAGTCTCTCTTTTTTCTGGTTGCCAAGGGATTTTTCATACCAGCTAAGAAGAATATTATATACAAACAGAGATCCAGGTCCCTAATGTGTTTAAAGTGTCTTACCAGTGCTAAGTTCAATGAAGCTATGACAATTTATGCAAAAGTTCAGTGTGTGGCCTCCTCTGTGTAATATAAACAAAATATAGAAGCATGGCACTGATTTTATGCACATCTAAAGCTACAAATTCAGTGGAGTTTTTTATAATTCCTGTAAGTAGATGCAAGGTCAAAATTCAGCCCTTCACCTGAAAGTCAAAATAGAAGTATTGACAATTTTAAGTGTAAAGTAATAAAAGAAGTAGGATTCCCAAAGGCAAAACATTACATCTAGCTGGATTTAGAGGGGAATTTCAAAGTTTTAGGGCTTCTGGCTGTTACTTATTTCTTTAAAATGCCTGCAGCCCATTGCAGTCTAATGACCAGGAATCCCGGTTTTCTTTGATAACCCCCCCCCCCCCGCCTAATTTTCAGATTAAAAAAGGAACCCAGAATCCACATTTTTCCATGATTAAAATGAAATGCCTATTTATAGTAGTGTTTCATTTTAATCACAGAAAAATGTGGATTTGGGGTTACTGTTTTCAATCTGATTTTTTTTAATCAGAAAAAAACAGGATCCTGACAAGTCTTAGAGAATGTAGTAGAAATTATAAAAAAATCTTCAAAAATCCTTCCCCTTCTTTCTTTTTGAATTGAAGGACTTCTAGCAGGGCAAAGGAGTGACTCTACAAACTATTAATCCAATAAATTCACTGCTATACTTCAAAATCCATGTCCCTTGCCTACCAAATGCTCTCACATGTACTGTCTTTGTACATGGTACCATTGACTTATGTGTGACTAATCAAAGGCATACAATTCCAGAAACAGGATGAGCAATGTCTGGAAGTAGTAATTACTTTCAGCTCTCAGCTTCCATGGACTGAATTGGACTTTCAGGTCATATGCCACCCATCTCCATATGGAATGAATGATTCTTTGGAGGTCTTAAATCTGAATTGACTAACTTGAATCGACTTGATTTTTACAAGCAAGAGGAATGTGTAATTCTTCTAATTTGAAAAAAAAATTGAGTTTTATACGCATATGTTTAGGAAAGGAGCAAAACACGAGCAAAACACAGTGGTAAAGAAAATAATGCTGCTAAATGGAACTGAGCTGTATTCATAATCTAAACTTTGTTTCTTTAATTTCCAGAACAGGGAAAAAGAATTAATCTCTACTATTTATGTTAACTAAAAAAGAAAGAATGAAAACCCAACAGAGAACAATATTTTCTCCTTCAAAGTCATATTTGCAAGCAGAATGAAGGGAAAAAACATGTTCTATCCTCAGGTACCTAGAAAAACTTAAGAGCACATATGTCTAGACTTCTGACCATATTCACAAGCCCTTTGCATCTAGTTTTCCTACTACTCTTTGTTAGAATTTGCAAATGAACAAATATAATGCTGTTTACTTCTTTGTCATACAGCAATACATATTTATATGTGCATTATACAAAAGGTAATATATGCATTTCAGCATTTTTAAATGAATATATTATGCATATTCAAGCCTCATTCTCTGGATTAGAAATTTTACGTATGACAGATCCTGCAAAATGATCTTCCTGTGCAAAGCATGGCATGTGGCACTGGGGACAAAAGAAGGGAATTCTAAAAGACATGGAAATATTTTGCATTGAAAAATATGATTATCATTTCAGACAATCACCCAAAAATGCAGATGTTTTTATAAAAATGACCCTTTGTTATGCATAACTTAGCCAAGGACTCTTATCAATGGTTCTCCATTGAGATTTCACTTGACAGCCAACAGACTCTCGATGTGAAGTTGTAAGATTTGGAGTACATGCCCAATGGCATGGAAGCCAAAGGGCTGCACACTGTCTGGGTGGTCATTGTCAATGACACCAGGATTCCTTGAAAAGTTTACAGAATTTGGTTTGCTAGGAGGATCATTACTTTCCCTGGTATGAACGAGGTATGGATGGTTGGTGCAACTCAAACTCTTGATCCATTGCCAGCCTGTGAGGAATGGAGGTCAGCATCACCACCAAACAACTTCCTTATCACAGATCCTACAGTCTGCCCACCTGGCTTTAACCTGTCTTGCCATCAGTGGGCCTTGCTGAATAGGTTCGAGACAGGGTAAGGTCTATGGGTAGCCAACATCCACCTCTGGGGTCTTTGCAACAACTCAGATTGTAGCTGTAGCAAAACATACACCATGCTGCATATCGTTGATGACTACCCACTGACTAAATTCAGCAATAGCCTACACACTGAGGCCACTGAGGATGTTATCACATGGCTCAGCAATTACACACATGCTTGACTGACTGTTGAGATTTCCATTACTTCTGACCTGTTTGGAAATATTTTGATACTAGGATTTCTTGGGACAATTCAATACTTACAGTCCCAGTCAGAATCTGAAAATTACTGAGAAACTGAGAAAACATGTAAGAAACACTAAAAGTTATCTTCACTTTTTTTTTTTTAAGCTTAAAGGCTATGTTTTGGATCTGATCTAAGGGCAGAATTCTATTTTAATGTACACGGTGAAATAACACTTACCCAGCTGCATAACTATCAGTTTTGGCATTCATGAACAGTCTGAACACTAAAAAGAAAGGGAACTTTCTCATGGTTTAACCCAATACCTACACCCAGGGTCTAGGTTCCTCTCACCAAACCTAGGTTTGAAACTGATTTTCCAGGATGGATATAACCACAGCTGAGATAATGCTATAGCTGAGGCAGGTCTTTCTCCAGCCTTTCTTTGGAAATTGTTTCTTTTGGCAGCCGGGACAGATATATATGTTGTTTCAAAAAGCAAAAAGTTATCTAAAAAGTATGAAGGTCAGTGATATGGCTACCGCTTTAAAAGGAGGAGTCCTGGATTCTTGGTTGGACCCCAGGCCCCAATATGGCAGAAAATCCCCATTTGTCTTCATCAATTTTAGGTAATGAAAAATAGAAACTGTGTGTAGTAGCTGTAAAGTAAGAGCTAGAGGGATCTGTGTAATATCTGGTGTGTGGTCTTGTAGTGCAAGTATTACTGGGGAGTCAAAGAGATTAAGCCCCAAACCCATCTCTATGTGAAGCCTGAAAACCGGAGTGACCCTCCTTATGGGCAAGTGTAATAGCTATAATATTACATAGATAGAAAGAGACAGCCGTTCTCTTTGTTGTCAGGCCACAATTTCAGCACTTGCACTCAGGGGCCATGTCCAAACAACTACACACTTGTGGTTTATGGTGCCTCAAAGGTATCTGAGGCACCACAAACCATACACAGAACACATATAACCACTTGCCATGCTGCTGATTTGCAAAACAGTGACAAAATTTGACACCAGGAGATCGTGTTGCCAAAAAAATAACTGCAAATCAAAAAAAAAGTGGTGCAGTGCATGCTCCAAAAGCATGTTTTGGCTGTTTTCCCGAAGTAAGGCATTTTGCCCTGTACCAACCCCACGTGTAGGGGCATATGACATAGGAAAAATAACAGCAGCACAAACACTCATGCCTGCACATGTGCGCTTATCTGGATGTGCCCAGCGCTTGCATCTACACATGTACTTTACTATAGACCTGACTAATTAGCTGTGCAATAAAATATCACCATGTGCATCTGCACCCACATTAGGGTGCAGTAAATTAATTAACTCTGCTGTAGGATAATACTGTTTGGAACAATTACTATGCTACAGTAGAGTCATTACATGCACCAAAACACACACGTAGATGGTGATTGACATTGGCTGGGGCATGAGTGTGCTACAGTAAAGGGGCTGCCCACCAGTTAGCCCCACACTGTAGCACCCTTGTGCCCCAGCCAGCCTCTCTACAGCATGTTGAGCCAGGACTGAGAAGCCCCAGGATGGCAGGCTGATCTCCCTGGGCCCCCTGCCAGCTGGGGCTGCTCCACCTCAGTTCAACAGGCTGTGGTTCTAGACACATATGTCCAGAACCACATACGTCCAGAATCACCCAGAAGAAATAAACTCTGGCATGAACTGCACATGAGTTTATTGCTGTGTGCTAATTGCACTTTTAGATGTACCCAGGTACACACAGAGAGCCACATACTAGGGCTGTGTGAAGCTTCAGCTGCTATTCAATTCGGAGGAGATTCAGCCTGATTCAGTGGATGAATCTCCAAATCCAGATTGAATCAGGAGACCAGTAAAAAGGTCCAAATTGATTCAAAACCTCTCAATCAATTTGGAAAAGATTTGGAGAAGATTTGGAGATGTTGGCACTCCCCACTGCAGGGAGCTGGACCCAAGCTAGAAGGGAGCAGGGGGGGTGGGCTGGAGGAGGGAGAAGAAGACCATGGGGGTTCCCCCACCAGGCCCCATCCCCTGCCTTCTTCCCCAGGTACCCTGAGAACCCCCTGACCCTGCCCACTCTCCCAGCCCTGTCAATGGCTGCCCCACCTGGCCCTAGCATCCCGGCACTTACAAAAAAAATCCCCGCATTCACCAGCTGCTGCAGCAGTGGGCTTGTGGCAGAGCCCCTACCATGAAGCTCAGGGCAATGGGGGGCAGGAGTTGGTGAATGTGGGACTTTTTTTTTTAAGTGCCAGGACACGGGCCAGGTGGGGCAGGCATCTACAGTGCTGGGAGAGCAGGCAGGGGATGGGGCCTGTTCGATTCAGAGATCTGGCTGATTTGGCAGCGGCCAAATTGACTGAATCAGATTCAGCTGAATCAATTCAGGACAGTGATTCAAATCACTGAATCGAATCACTGTCCCCCAAATTGCCCAAATCCGAATCCAAAACAAATACTAGCCATTTTGCATAGACCTAGCACATACCTGCCCACTCAAAATGAAGCCTACTGTACATGCTCGGTTTACATACATGCTTGTGACACACTGCATGTCAAGTAGGGCCACATACTTGCACAAGTGTCAAAAATGGGAATTACATAAGTGCTATTTGGTCATTATGTGAAATAGACTTCTTCCTAAGTGAACGAATTCTAGGATTCATCCCTCACTTATCTTTCACCTGCCTTTATGCATCAACCTTCATTGGTTTGGTATATTCTTAATTTGTACCTTTTGGCACATGGGTATATCATTTTAGTATTAAAGATGAAGTAACCCTGTCAAAAGGTTTCTAGATAATGGTGCCTCTTTGAACAATATGAAATGAAATGTTTATTATGAGTAATGAACAAAGCAGTGAAGCACTACAACTTGATTTGCACTGTAGGGGAGCTGAGAATCCAGCTTCCAATGAAATTCAATGTTACTTTGGCATTTTTCTTTATTTGACTTCTATGAAGATCTCAGCCATAATTAAATGGTTCTGAAACCTGGGCAGAAGGTATGCTTATTAGAATGTAATGATATGCCAAGGCAGGTATATAATGTAAATCCCTATAAAAAGTCTACTTAGCTGAAGTCATAAGAGCTAATGGATGCAAAGAAATTGCCAACACCTGTACACTTTCCTGTGAAAATCACAATAAACAAACACATACATTTTGCAGACTTCAAAAGCAAAACACTTCTTCGCCATATATTTACAAAACCAGTGGTTCTGTAAATTTAATGTATTCCTGTTAACCCTGCTCTCATTCCTCATTTTCCTTATGTTTCATATTCTATAAATGTTTAAATTTGCTATCTTTATATTATATTATATGCTCACTGAGAAAGGAATCATGCTGCTATTTCCATTTAGGAAACACCTACCAAAGATAAATAGTACTAAAATTTACTTCTACTCCTAATAAAATTAGTTGACATTAAACTGAATTCCACCATAGGTATAGGCTAGTTCAGCTGTTCATGGGTAAGTTGCATATCAGTCTAGTATAGAAAAATTTGTAGCAATGCATCTTGGGAACTGTTAAAAATTAAATTTTAAAAATATCCTCATTGTTATGTGTAAGGTGAGATGTGGAAAGGACAAGCCAATATACAATGACTAAATATCTTAGAGAGGCAGCAATTGCAGAGCAGTTAGGGCATCGTACCATGATTCCCAACAGCTGTGGAAGCCCAACTCTGGAACTGTGCCAAAGTATGTCCCCAGTTAATACCACTGAAAATGGGTCACTTGTCTCTTTGGTTAGAGAATCAAAAGCGGTTGAACGTAAGGCCAGCCATGCCTTTCTCTTGTGTGTCATTGGCTATAGAAACCAGACTTCCTTAATTAAATACTTCAACGGTCAGTTAGGCCAAGATAAACTTTGAATAACCTTAGAAAATGATACAGTTTTAACTCATTGTCATTACCAGGGAAAAGTAAACATGTTTCAGTAGGGACTTTGGCCATGAAATCTTAGTGGAAAGAAAAATTCTTGTTTGTATGGTTTTTTGAATGCGTGCGAGCATGTGTGCACACACACACACACGAGTGAATCTAGAATTTTGAAAAGATGAACACATGTGGTGTGGTGCATCATCCAGTAACACAATATATATTTTTCTCCTATTAAAAAAAACCAGAATCTTCATTAATATGCTAAGGATTTAGGGATTTATTATTCAGTATTTAGTATCCAAGCAAAAATAAACATAATTTTTTCACATACATAGCCTTCAACTTCTTTATCAAAGCAAACTGGTGAAACTTGGGGTTTTCATTCTGTGTAAGAAAACTAAATACTTATGGGTCTAGAAATTCAGTGGCAGGGGAGTCATGGCAATTTGGGCTAACCGTACTCACTCATTGCCAAATTTCTGGTTCCATGGGGATCCAGCTTGATCGGGATTATATATATGCTTCAGGTGCCAAATTGAGCTGGTGCCTGTGGTTGGTCCATGACCAAGGACAACACATGAGGCTGGACTGGGCAAATGGCCATGAAGCTGGTGCAGGGCTCATTAACCTAGTGAGGAGGGCTTTAAACTAGATTTGCCAGGGGATGAAGACCAAAGCCCTGAGGTAAGTGGGGAAGTGGGTGACCTGGAGGAAGATCAATCAGGCAGGGGCATCAGAGGAGGTGTTCTCATTCTTCCTGAGAAATCAGGGTAATCAACTAGTTACCTCAGGTGCCTGTATACAAATGCACAGAGCTTTGGAAACAAGCATAAAGAATTGGAAAACCTTGCACAGTCACAGAATTATGATATGATGAGAATAAGATAGGCTTGGTGGGATAGCTCGCATGACTGGAGCACTATCTTGGATGGATATAAGCTGTTCAGGAAGGACATGCAGTAGAGAAGAGGAGGACTTGCACTTTATGTAAAGGAGCCATATGATTGCTCAGAGACCCAATATGAAATTGGAGATAGACCTATCAAAAGTCTTTGGGTTAGGGTCAGAGGAGAGGCCAACAATGGTGATTTCATGGTGAGGGGGTCTGCTATAGACCACCAAACCAGGAGTAAGTGGTGGATGAGGCTTTCTTCAAACAGCAGGTGGAAGTTTCCTGGTCATTGGCCCTGGTTTTCATGGAGGACTTCACCCACCCTGACATGTGCTTGGAGGGCAGTACAGCAGTACACAGGCAATCCAGTAAGTTTTTTGGAGAGTGTTGGGAATGACTTCCTGGTGCAAATGCTGGAGTAGCCAACTAAGGGCCATGCTTTTGTTGATTTCCTGCTCACAAACAGGGAAGAATTGGTGGGGAATGTACTAGTAGATGGCAACTTGGGCAGCAGCAGCCATGATTGGGCAGCAGCAACCAGTGATCCTGACTGAATTCAGGATCCTGAGGAAATGATAGATGAACAGCAGAGGAAGGACTTCAGAAAAGCAGACTTTGACTCGCTCAGGGAACTTGTGGGCAGGATCCCCAGGGAAGCCAATCTGAGGGAGAGAGTAGTCCAGGAGAGCTGGCTGTACTTTAAAGAAGCTTTACTGAGAGTACAGGAACAAACCATCCTGATGCACAGGGAGACTAGCAAGTATGGCAGAAAACCAGCTTGTCTTAGC
This sequence comes from Crocodylus porosus, assembly GCF_001723895.1. NCBI lineage: Eukaryota > Metazoa > Chordata > Crocodylia > Crocodylidae > Crocodylus > Crocodylus porosus. Next base: position 136,287,643 of record NW_017728906.1, read on the forward strand.
ACAGAAATCTTCAGTAAACTAAATCGCAAAATGGAAGCTTATAAGAAGCGAAAACTTGGACAAACAACTAGAGAGGGTTATAAGAGTATTGCTCAGGCATGCAGGGATGAAGTCAGGAAGGCCAAAGCACAATTGGAGTTGCAGCTAGCAAGGGATGCAAAGGGTAACAAGAAGGGTTTCTACAAGTATGTCAGTAACAAGTGGAAGATCAGGGAAAATGTGTTTCTCTTACTGAATGGGGGAGGCAACCCAGTGACAGAGAATGCAGAAAAAAGCTGAAGTATTCAATGCCTTTTTCACCTCAGTCTTCACAGGCCAGGTCAGCTGCTAAACTACTGCACCTGGCAGCACAGTTTGGGGAGCAGATGAGCAGCCAATGTTGAAAGAACAGGTTAGGGACTATTTAGAAAAGCTGGATGTGTACAAGTCCATGGGGCCATTTGGGATGAAGGGGGCTGAGGAATTTGGCTGATGTGGTTGCACAGCCACTGGCTATCATCTTTCAAAACTCATGGTGATCAGGAGATATCCTGGAGGACTGGAAAAGGGCAAACATGGTGCCCATATTTAAGACAAGGAAAAAGGAGGATCCAGGGAACAACAGACTGGTCAGCCTCACCTCACTCCATGGAAAAATCATGTAGCAGATCCTCAATGTATTCCATTTCTAAGCACTTGGAGGATAAGAGGGTAATTAGGAACAGTCAGCCTGGATTCACCAGTGCCTTACCAAACTTATTGCCTTTTACAATTAAATGAATAGCTCTTGTGGATGCTGAGAGATGCTGAGTGTATATAGTATATCTTGATTGTAACAAGGTTTTTGATATGGTCTCCCACAACAATCTTGCAGGCAAGCTAAGGAAGTACGGGCTGGATAATTGGACTGTCAGATGGATAGAAAACTGCCAGAGCATTAGGCTCAGAGGGTAGTAATCAATGGTTTGATGTCTTGTTGGGAGCCAGTATCAAGTGAACTTCCCCAGGGGTTGGTCCTGGAGCCCATTTTCTTCAATGTCTTCATCAGCAACCTGGACAATGGCATAGAGAGCAATTGCAGCAAGTTTGTAGATTACGCCATGTTGGGGAGAGTAGTAGATATGCTGGAGGGTAGGGCTACGATTCAGAGTGACCTAGACAAATTGGAGGATTGGGACAAAAGAAATCTTATGAGGTTCAACAGGGATAAGTGCAAGGTCCTGCACTTAGGGTGGAACAATCCCATGAGCTGGTACAGGCTGGGGGCTGACTGGCTGGGAAGCAACTCTGTAGAAAAGGACCTGGGGGTTACAGTGGCTAATAAGCTGAATATGAGCCTTTGTTGTGTGCCCTTGTTGCCAAGAAAGCTAATGGCAGACTGGGCTGCATTGGTAAGTTTGTTGCCAATGGGTCAAAGGAAGTGATGATTCCCCTTTATTCAGCACTGGTGAAGCCATCTCTGGAGTAATGTGTTCAGTTTTGCACCTTCCCCTGCCACTGCAGAAAGGATGTGGACAAATTGGAGAGATTCTAGTGGAGGGCAGCATAAATGGTGAGGGGGCTGGGGCAAATGACTTCTTAGGAGAGGGTGAGGGAACTGGGCTTATTTAGTTTGTACAAGAGAAGCCTGAGAGGGGATTTAATGGCAGCCCTCAACTACCTCAATTGGAATTCAAAATAGGATGGAGTTAAACTGTTTTCAGAGGTGACAGATGAAACCTGTAGAGATGGTAAATCTTATGTAAGTATTTCTGTGGATCAAGGCCTTCTTGACTTGTTCACTCTCAGTTCCTTGCTCTGCGCAAACCATCAGTATTGCCTTTAGACTTCTATTAGGATTTTAAATCCCATTAGGAATATTGGCCATTGTGAGCAAAACAGCATTCATCCTCTCTTGGTACCTATCAGAGTTTGGCAATGCAGCCGATGCCCAGAGGTGTACTTGGGCAATCTTATATCATTGTTGTAGTTCAGAATAAGTAGATAAGTAAATAAATAAATATGTAAGAATATGGCAGCTTTGCTCTTTGATATATGGTTCACCCTACTAGCATATAAGGGTCCTCAGGTTTGTGTAAATTGTCCAGTTACAGCTTACCTTGCCCTAATGTTTTGACTCACTGCTCCATTTTGGATAATAGAAAATGGATAATATAGTTGTGTATATAGATTACATATATGTATATATATATATATACATACGTACAGAGTAATATGAAATAGAAATCTTTTAGAGAAGTCCTAGCAATATTTTTAAGGAGCAAGTATTTTTACCTTTGGAGAGGATGTGATTGCACCACATTGTGAATATTTTCAAAAGGCTTGGGAGCTTCTGAATTTTAACCCTAGCTCCGTTGTTACTGTCTCAAATCTAGGCATTTTCCAATTTCCTCAACTTCAAAATGAGGACAATCGAATTTTATCACTTTCAGTATTTCTGAGAGGAAAAATGGTTGCGAATGGGAACAACTATAACTATACATTTATATCAACATTTTCTTTCTCAGTGTTCCTGGAATCCAAAATAAATAAGGTAAGTACAGTCTATTAAAATTACTTAAAATCTCTTAATTACCTATCATTACAATCTCTTTAAAAACTCATTTCATTTAGGTGTTGGATTAGGACACTGAGATTTTGAAGAGGATACACAGATCTGAAGGTCTGCTCTAGGATTGGTCAGAAGTTTGAATCTGGTAGGAGAATTTGACAATAGGAAAAAAAAAATTGGAGCTAAGGACATTGTCCTGAAATGCAACTCATTTGTATGTATAAGAGAAGTTACATAGAAACAAGCAAGCAGAATTATATTAGGGCATTGGCATAAAATGTCTGTAGCGCACAGGTAAACATAACAGTGTTTTTAGGGAAAAAAAATATTTTTTAAGTATTATAAGTGCTTTGATTTCTGAACTGCTTTAAAAAAAATATTATGGTCAATATATTTAGCAGCACAACTGATTATGCAGATCAGACATTGTTAATTATGTTGGGTTATAACTCATCTTGCCTTTCAGAGGCTAAGCAGCCCCAAGGTGGGGGTGGAGCTGTAAAGGGACTTTTAATCTTTCCAAATGTGGTACTGCAGATGAGATTTGATTAAATTTAATTTAAATAATTTAGGTTATTCCTTTCCTATACAGTGTGGTAAATTATTTAAAAGTCAAATCATTACAAAATTTAGAACTATAAGTTTCAATGAATGTGGCAAGCATAACATCACAAATATTTATCAATTACACTAAAAAATATGGGCACCCACTGAGAATTAGCCCAAGAAAAAGTGATCATCATTAAAAGTCCTATCAGCCAGAATACTGTCCAGATCCTTTGCAATAGCTGCTATTGTTACTATTATTAGGTTTGAATAATAATAAGCTTGCATAAAAAGCAACCTAGGATCTGAACACCTCTGAATTACTGGTTGTAATACTTTTCTAGATCTCATTTTTCAGAGGAGGGATGCAACTTAATTTTATCAAATCACCAAAGGGCCAGATCTCAAATAATGGACAAGTGTGTTTCCAGCTTGATTATAATAAAGTGTGGAGTTTAGTGGAGCCTCAATGGAATAAAGACAAATTTTACTTAAAGCAATAAGCGGAGGAAGGAGAAGATTGGTAATGAATAGCAAGGAGCCTAATTTTATAAAACTGTTAAGAAACTTCTTTCTTTGGATAATTATCCTAACTCTTTTAGTGTCCTATTTCAGCCTATTGTCAGATATAGTATAGGAGAGCTTTTACAGTCTGTGTCTATTCTGTACCTGACTTCAGAATAAACTGAGGATTCTGGTTTCCATGGATATAAATCTGCACATTTCACAAACACTAAACTCACTTAAAGAAAATATGTGCTTACAAAATGACATTTGTAAACAACCACATATTTTAGGTAGCACATGATGCAAAATATGTTGACTGCCTGATACTAAAAACAGGGAAACCAATTTAAGCCATTAAAAATCGACATCGTTATCAGCTTTATAACAGATGATTATAAATCCCAGGGGTGTAGGGAGAAATTGATTTTTCTAGGATTTTTCTGCAGGTGTTACTGCTGTAAATTAATATGCACTCTGAATGCAATTTGTTAAGCTTAACAGAGCCATGATTATATTTACTAGATCTAAAACAACGACCAATAAAAAAAGTTTAATTAAGCATTCTAAGCTCCTATTATGAAGCTTCAATTCCAATATGTGATATCTTCAGGTAAAATCCCTTTAAGAATCTCCCACAATTAGGTCAGTTTGGTTTTCATTGCCTGATAGATACAAAGGGCAAAATCCTATTTCAGGTTTATGTACCTAAATGGCAATCACGTAGTGCAATTTTGGCACTTATGCAAATTTTAGATAATAGCTTCATCTGTGTTGAAATAGGATTACCCAGATATACATGTACCTTCTTGAATGAAACTAGAGGAGGTAGCAATTTCCTCCCAGCTTTTAGCCTCATGTCACAGTGGTGAGAGCAATTGCTATGGAGTGATAAACTTTGGTGTTAGCTCGCTCAAACTCACAAAGGGTTTGACCCTGCATCATCTATTTTTCAATGAAATGCTCTAACAGGTGACAGCATCTAGCTCATAGATTGCTGTTTAGAACACTTAATGGGACAATGTAAGTAGATGCAAGTTCAAACTCCTGTCACCTTTGCAAACAGGCATACACACACACAACAGCAACAAAATGAAGGTGATTATTCAAAGGGCAGAATGATGACCAGGGATCCTGGTTTTCTCAGATTTGAAAAAATCCCCAGTTTTCAGTTTAAAAAAAAGTAACCTCAAAACCATATTTTCCCTTGATATAAATGAAGCACCATTAATATGTAGATATATATAGTGGTGTTTCATTTTAATCACGGAAAAATGTGGATTTAGGGTTACTTTTTTTAAACCAAAAGTTGGGGATTTTTTTTAAATCAAAGAAAGCCAGAGTCCCCAGAGACCCAAGCTATGCAACCCTCCCCATTCAGAGTCCTAGCTATTCAAATATGGGGGCAGAAGACAGGAATGCAACACCTGCTTTTCATGCATTTCACATTTTCAGGCCTTAGATGCCACCTGCATCTACAAGGAGGTGTGTATGTGGCATGTGTGTGGCCAGGGAGCGCCATACTGTGCATGCTCAGTCTGTGTACATAAACGACTACATGTGTACACAGGTGTATGCAAGACAGCATAGATTTCTACCTACATGTAAGTGCTGAAAATGCCATGTAGGTGACCAAAAAGAAGGCCATTTAGATAACCAGGAAGAAAAAGTATGTTACCTATAAGTATAAGGCCAAAAGGAAGCAATGAATCATCTGGTTTAACACTGCATGTATCTGTTAAAGGGTGCCACATCCCAGTGTGAGGCCAGGGGCATCCATAAGCACATCCCACTCACTCTCTCCCACTCTAAGCACACCTTGATATGTGTCAGTTATAGATCCCTAGCATGTCCCTGAGGCAACTTAGAAGTAAACCAAAGACCAAGATCTTGAAAGTGACCAACCCAATAGCAGGTCCACTTCCAGGTTTGGTGCATGCTAGTGGAGGTGGTTGGTTGAGTGGAAGTTGGTGTGTGTGCTGTTCCTGCATGGAAGGAATGTTCCTGCAAGGCAGAAAGCAGCTCAGTTCAAACAATGCTGCCTTTTATGCTGTTTTTCCATCCCTCCCCCAGAGCACTGGGATTAGAAGGGACCTTAGGGAAGGATCACAGTCACTGGCCAGCTACACAGTCAATATCAGAGCAGTTCTCACATCCTCTTCCCCCTCTCTTTATTTATTTTCTGTTTCCTTGCTGCTAAGCCCAGCTGCAGCTTCAAAACTCAAAAAGTTTCAAAACTTTTGAACATTTTGAATGTCCTTATTTCATTTCAAGCCTGTTTCTAAGCCCTTCATTTCATTTAAATTTCACTTTTTCAAGCTCAAAATGAGTCAAAACAGCATTGAAATGAATCAGCGAGTGAAATTTCGCACAGCTGTACTGGCTAGCCCTTGCTGAGGAAGGTGTAGAGAGAGTTGCTAGGTTGGGTTGGCCAGGTATTCCTGCAGCCAATGACAGGTTTCCAGGAGTAGTATGAAAGAGGGGAGTCAGGCTTAGAGAACTGAGGAATCTCAGTGCTGACTAAGCCTGTCTTCTGGATCAGATGATCCTCTGAGAAACAAGCGATGTAGATTTCCAGGTCAGCCCAGACACCTGGATTGATTGTAGCATGGGGACCTGGGAACTGCCACTGTGCCCTGTTACATATGAATTTACATGTATCAACCAAATGTGCATGTTCTTCAAAGAATGAAATCAGGGAATAGGCTGTTTCTCTTTTTTCTTTAAAATATGTTCAATGCGTACTTTTAGTTCCCGCGTGCTAAATATTTATACTGCTGTCTCAATCAATAATTAAAAGCAGAAGGCTAAAATAATAGAGTGGAAATATAATCTACTGTGCTGTGGGAAATCTGCTTTTGATATCTGCAGAGCAGTAGTAAACCTACAAGAATGCATCAAGTGGAGTAAGAAAATAAATTATCAGAGCAACCATTATTAAAATACATTTAATTTAGAAGTAAATTCCTCCAAACCAGAGGACTAAAAGAGTCTACAAGAGATAAATAGTGCAATATAATAATGTTGTCTTCCTAGACAAAGGGGAAAATCATATTGTGCATGGTTTTGTTAAAGAGCCCAGGACAGTGAAGAGATTCTCTTAAATATCATTCCCAGTTGAGTTCTTATTTATAAGGGTAAGGCAAGACCTTTCTTTTAGAGAGTGTAGCAAAGCCCCAGTTTTTCTTTTTTTATCTTTTAAAATGCATTCCCTCCCCTTCCCCAACCATTTCTGACTTTTTCTTTCCCCCTCTATTCCGTATAGATAAGTATAAGTGAGATAAGACACAGGATAAGCTTCAGCATTTTATTTTGGTAGCAAGTTGTATTTGTTTTGTTTTTTCTCCTTCTTTATATTGTATAATTATTAAGTTTATATTGATTTTTACTGTTCTATACTACTGTTTTACTGGTACTATATGATTTAGGCCTACATATGTAAGTTAGCATAAGTAATGTCAAGTTTCCATTTTGTTTGTCAAGTCTCCATCTTGTCCCCAGGCCTGGTTGTGTAACCCATGACTCACACCTACCCCTCCTATGTAACTTGGTTCCTGAATGAATGGGGATGAAAGCAGGTGCTTGAGAGACAATGGCAGTAGGTCTAAAAATAGCTCCCTCTGAATGACCCAACCATCAACACCAATACCTGGACCAATGACTCAGCCCTTGGAACCACCTTCAGCATTCAAGAAACAAAAGATGAGGCAACCCACCATCCTGCCAAGGCTGCACATGATCAGTAAGAGCACCTGGAGCCCTCTGGAACAGGAATGGCCTTTCCTGGACAAGCCCTCCCCATAGGAGATCAGAGGTAGTCTGCCCCATAAAGCGGGTAGTGAAGACTGACTCTTTGGGAGGCCCTCTCCATCTGGACCAGCACCATGCCATACCACCTATCCACCCAGAGGCCCTGCCAGCAACTCTACTCTGGACAACACCTACTAGACAAGGACCCCTTTCCAGCCTGGATAGGTAGCTATCACCCCCACTCTCTCTTCAACCAAGGACTTGGACTCTGCTTCTCTTCCCTACCTGGACTCCAACCCTTCCACTCAGTCTCTTTCTCCTGCTGTCATTGTAAGTGCTTGTGTGTGTATGTGTGTGTGAACCAAAAACTTCATGGGGCTGTGTAGTGTGTTGTCTGTTTAATAAAACTGTTATTTGGACCCCTAAGTTGGTTTTGCTTTACTATGGTTTGTCCCTGCTCCAATCTCTGCTCCTCACTCCTCTAACTTCCGTTTCATTTCTCCCTCTCCTGCTTCTGGCTCACCGCTGCCTCCAACACCTGTCCTGAGCTTCTCTTTGCCTCCAACCCCGCTGTTTGTTTGCCACTGTCTTATCCCCACTGCCTTTTCCTTTTCCCCCGAGCAACCAGGTTTTTGCCTCAGTTTCTTTCCTGGCTGTGTCCTCCTTGCCACCACTTATCTGCCCCCAATATCTCAGATGTCTGCCTCAGTTTCCAGCCCCAATCTACCTTAAGTAAACTCAAGCCTCAGTTCCTCAGCCAGCTTCTCTGTAGTCCACTGGTTCTAATCCTGGTTCTGGCAACTTTCACTCCCTACACTTTAACTCTCTCTCTCTCACCTGAACCTTGCCCCAAGTATCCCAGTTACCCCAAGCACACAAATACACACTGTACCATCCAAGTTAGGAACTTACCTGTGTGTGTGTGTGTATACCTTATTAGGGGCCAACAGCAGGGACTCAGGGAAAGTCTATTCACCAGCCCCCCCCCTCGGAGTCACCAGGAACAATGGCTACAAGCTGAGGGAGGATAGGTTTAGGTTAGATATTAGGAAGAACTACTTTACTGTAAGGGTGGCCAGAGCCTGGAACAGGCTTCCCAGAGAGGTGGTGCTCTCACCTTTCCTGGAAATCTTCAAGAGGAGACTGGATAGGCACCTGGCTGGGGTCTTATGACCCCTGCCACCCCCAGTGCTCCTTCCTGCCCATGGCAGGGGGTCAGACTCAATGATCTGTCTAGGTCTCTTCTGACTTATTGATTCTATGATCCTATAATTTTGTGCATGATATATGAATTAGTGATCTGTGCATGTTTACTGAGCGTGCAGGTATTGACAATTGATTTTTGTCTAATTTTGTGTGTTTGTGTGTGTGTGTGTGTGTGTGTGTGTGTGTGTGCGCGCGCGCGCACATGCGCACACCTAATTGATTTGTGTGTTCGTATATTTGCAGTTGTGTCATACTCTCCTGTCTAACAGTGCAATATTGAGATCCTGAGAGTTGGCCTGACCCCACAGGGCAATAGGAGGCTAAAGTTTTCATACATAGGAACATAAAACTGGGTCATTGGGTTCAGTTTTCTGCATTTTCAGGCCATTATTTACTACATGAATCCCCAAAGTTGTGAATTCAAAAACTCACATGCAACTGTAAGGCACAATACATGAAACACCATGGATGCTACAAAACATGCCACAAGTAAGTGCAGAGAAGTACTAATGAAGTGCCAATGGCCTGCCATGATATGACAGTGAAATAATCGGTTAATACATTCTCAGAAGATATTAGGAAAAACCATGCCACATGCTACAAAATAAAGCAAAAACACTCACAGTCCTTGCCAAACTGACCTCATGAAAAAATACTTCTTGACAACAAATTTGGCAATGCCTATAAGAGCATGCCTGTCTATCCAGGAATATATGACTTTTCTAGGTCCCAACAGAAGCATCTGTGAATCACAGTCTAAACTTCCAGCTTTAGCTGTGGCCCAAGCTCTAGGATTTCAGAAGAAGAAACACAGAACAAAATTAAAAAAAATTAGAGATTTCATTAGGGATGAAAAAGAGATTCATTTCTGGCTATTACTTGCAACTTGCAAAAACCATGAAATGCAGGATAACCAGATACTTACTGCAGTAGAAGAAAGCTCTCTCTTTACTCCAAAAAGGGGACTAAAAATTCATGTTTCCACATGAAAGTCATTGACTGTCAAGCCAAAACTCCCTAATGCTGTCATGTTGTCCCTTCCATAAACATATCCACTTCAGTCTTATATGCATCTACAGATGCACATTTATGGTGCAGTAACCCAAATTACTGCAAAGTATGGGTGCGCTTCTACATGTGCATGCCTATACTGCCCAGTAAATATGGTGACTGTTAGACCCCCCGACTCCATGTGGCCCCTAATGACTAGGGAGATGATGATCCAATTGCTCATGGATCCTGTTACTCATTAGCTAGAGCAAGCAAGGAGCAAACAAGAGCACACAATGCTCGCAACAGCTTTATTCAAAATAGAGACATCTTTGGACTAGCTCCCAAAAAACCAACACAATGGGGAGCCACAGTTAATATCAGTTTTTTCACATTTTACACACCTTGGTTCATGCTTATTAACATTCACTCCACCTATGTCCCTCCTCGGGTTCTACCCATACCTCCTCCTATCTCAAGCTCTTCTTCTGTTTACTTCATTAGCATGGAATTGCCTATGCATTTCATTCATTTACATGACTCTCTGCTATGAGTGCATGTGTAAGACTCTGACCCTGGCTTCTTTCTGTCAGTTGTGTTTTCTTGCTGGTCCTTTCTTGTTCTTTGCTGATTTCAGCACCATCTCCAAGGTCTTGCTTCTGCTTTATCTCCTGATGATAGCTGGTGGGCTGCATCTTGTTCCTCTTACACAATATATGCTACACACTACCTTCATTGTTAAGAAACTACTTGCCTAAGCATTTGCAAGGTTATTTTAATACATCATTCTGTCCTGTGGTCAGCAGCTTTTGCGGAGACACAGATACAAGCCTTTATTTAGCTGCACAAGGAGCTTAGTGCTCCCCAAGATCCAAATATTGTCACTCTAACAGTGACTTATGCCAACTTCAACATAAATTTGATACCTGAATTGCACCCATACTTTGCAGTAATTTGGGTTACTGCACTGTAAATGTGCATCTGTAAATGAGTATCTGTGGATGACCCTTCTTTCTCTTTCTCATGTCAGACAGCTACTATTCCTGGTGTTTCTAAAGTCTTGGGAAATACATAGAATTAGGTGCTTCCTTGGGTAAAATAAGAGAAGAATATAAGTGAATATTGGGTGTATGTACACATTGCCGTATGGAGGTATTGCTACTGTGCTATGCTTTTGTACTTTCTTTTGGTACAAAAACTCAGTACAAGTAGTTATTGTACCATGCATGCAGTGTGTGGGTAGATTTCACTGGTATGTCATTGTAGCAGTGTGCTATACCTGGGGATCATCCTCCTATGGTAATGTAGCTGACAATCACATGCAGACATACACGATCACTGTGTTGCTGTTGTCTGCCATACAGTGACCTAGCACACCACTACATCATAATAGGGCAACATGTAGACGTGCCCATAGATGCCAAAATTCTGCCACAATGCCAAAGGAAGTCCAAAAGGAAGATGTGTGAAGAAGCTAGATATCCAGCTTGGATAGTAGCTGCTATGCAACATACAGTAGTATTGCATTAATGATTTAGGTACCTATAAGCTTCATATTTGCCTTTTAAAGACAGATTCAGATGTGGCTTATTGTAGTTCCAAGAAATACAGTGTCTCCAGAGTCTTCTTTAGTAGTACACGTGCCTACTGCTCAGAACTCAGATGAAAACTGGACCCTGGCTGACTTGCATTTGACATTGGCTGCACCCCCTAGATGGAGAAAAGACTAATGAAACCTTACATAGAGAAGAAAGAACCTCATGAATCTTCTCTCTTCAAAGAGATACCTCAGTTCAGATTCCTGTGAGAGTCCAAAATGAGCAGAGGACAATAGGGATATATTAATTTATTCAAACAGCCATAATTATTTGCAATTACTACAGATTCATGATAAATGTCATGATCAGGGCACCTGGTTTTCTCTGATAAAAAAAAAAAAATCCTCAATTTTTGGATTTAAAGAAGTAACCCAAAATCCATGTTTTCCATGATTAAAATGAAATGCCACTAATATATAGATACAGGTATAGATATAACAGTGTTTCATTTTAATCATGGAAAAATGTGGATTTAGGGTTACTTTTTAAAATCCAGAAATTGGGGATTTGTTTTAAATCAGAGAAAATTAGGATCCCTGGCATGACTATTTTATCATAAAATTGAGATAAAACTTCCTTTTTCTTAAATACAAGTGTGAGCCCTTGTGAGAAGCAGAGATTATACAACCAAATCTATACATGACAACTTCCGTGTCATATTTCAGTGGATCCTATAGGAAGCAATATTCAAAAGAATTTACAGAGGGTCATTTAAAACTGAGAATCAAATATACTTTCATTTTATTTCTATAGCTGCAGAGTTTTTGATTTTCCAGTTAATTTCAGAGAAAGAATTATAAAAACGTAAAACTAGATTTTTTTCCCATTATGGAGATTTTATACTCACTTGGAATTATGTAAACTGTCAAGACATTTTACTAGTTTTTGAAATTCCACAGCTGTACTGCATGCAAGAACGATGTCAGATGACATCCTAATACCTCACCAGTTACATGTCTTTTGCATTTTTGCTAGAGAACCTCTTTAGAAAGTTAGTTTAGACAAACAGTTTAAATATACACTGGCCACCTGCAAAATAGAGTTTTGAAACAAAGGAGATATAATGTTCATGTTAGCAGGCATAAACACTGTCCATCTTCATACTGCATATTATACTCAGTATTTGGTTACTAAATCCTTATAAAAGCGCACACGGTTACGGCTTCAGTAACCACACAATTGCTTAAATTGCTCCTTAGAGTTCAGCAAATGCATATGGCCAGAAGTAATTTGTAATAATATTCTGATACTAAATTTAGGCAGCATGATGTAGATGCCTAATTGCCTAGCAGTTACAGCACTCAACAGGAAGTGAGAGAGTTGTGCCTGCCTGAAGTTCTCATTACCCTGAACCAAATCCCTTTGTCTCCAATGGGCATCTTCACCACCATTTTACAGGCTAAGGCAAAATGGTAGTGATGGAAACTTCCTGTTGACCTGACCTACTGAGAACACATGAATACAAAATTGGTGGGGCCAGATGGAGAACAAATAAGAGGAAGTGGGTAAAGAGGGTGTGGTGTGCTCCTGGGTCTAGTCCCTCCTGCCAGAGCTATTTATGCATTTTACATGAGACAACAGGTAGTTGAAAACCAGAAATAACTCCAGCAGCCTGGACTGGAGCATAAGACTCAGCTTTCCTAAGGGAATGGGCACTAAGCCACTGGATGACAATATATTTTTGTTGATTTACTTTTAGTCCTATCAGTCTTGCATATTTCAGCAGCTGAAGCTGAGAACCTCATACTTGAAGCAGACTTTGATGGCATACAGTTGGAAGATATGGATGTGAATCTTCCAAGAAGAGCCGAACATTTTTTCCCACTTCCCTAGAAAGGTTTTTGTTTGTTTGTTTGTTTGTTTTGGGTTTTGTTTTGGGTTTTTTGTTTTTTTTTTTTGTCATTGGGCTACTGGAAAAGGGTTCCTAAAATCCACTGACAGTTTCAGCGGAAATATTTTTTTTCTTCCAAAGTTTAGCATTTGGCTTACCTTGCATACCTCTGAAAACAAGAGCAGTTTCTATTTGTTTATCCTGCTCTGGAGATTAATGAGCATACTGGAATTGTGCAGAAAGGTAAATTAAATTAAAGAAATATTGGTGTAATTCCACCTATATAAGTGAACAAAACCATGCTTCTGGGATCATTCTGCACAGATTACTATTTTGATTCCCAAGCTACTTTTTTGATGCCCTTAGAAGATGCTTTACCAAAAATATCTTGTCCTTCTAGTAAATATCATTTATTCATTCATTCCCTAATCTATTTCTCTCATTGCCAAGTTGAGTTTTATAAACCTTTTGCTTGTGTGCTTTTTTAATGTGAAGAATCGTGTGTATTCATGTATCCATACATAACTCAAATATTTGCACTGACTGTTCAGTTCCTTCTCATTTCAAATGTCTAATTGTTTTCCTGTGTAATGTACATGGTAGTATAGTGCATCCTAATTTTAAGGAATTGTCACATGAGTTTTTCTTCTTTGTTTTAGACTATCTTCACTTTACTTTCCGATTGTTTAAATGCAAAATCCAAGGCTTAGTTTTCTTTTAATGTTTGCCCTTTAGGTCAATATTATGTAATTTTTTTGCAACATTTCATGTTCAAGAAAGATTCATTCACACTGGAGCAGTCACAGAGAAGGTTACTAGCATGTTGAGATAGAGAGCCTATCTTATGAGGGGAGACTTAGCACCTTGTTACACCTTACACTGTGAGCCCCACAAATGTTGATTGGTGTTAGTGTTAGCTTGAGTTTGGAGCAGTCACACTTCAGTCCAGTGGGGGCTTGGAGGACTGAAATGTAAAAATCTGATCTCCCCTCTTATGTTGGGTTTCCTCTCATCCCCTGCCCCCAGAGCTGCTCCCCTGCCTTCAGGACTCCTATCCACTCCATTCCACCCCTCTTACTTGTGGCTGCTCATGCTCTCTGTCCCAAGGGAACAGGAAAGGACCTACCTGCCTTGCAACTGCCACTGCTGGGCTGATGCTCCTCTCCTAGCTGAGTTTGCACAGAGAGCAGCAGAGGTAGCAGAGGCTGCTCAGGCAGGTTAACTCTTCCCTGCCTGCTACCCCAGGAAAGACAATGAGGGCAAACACAAGAAAGTAGGGTACATGGGGTGAGGGGAGACATTGAGCATGGTTCTGGGGTGCCAGGGAGGATGGGGATAGAATGGCTAAACCTTAGTGTAACACTGGCTGGATAACACACATAAGAGAGAATATTTCCCTGGAATGGCAAAACTTTGAGCCCCCTAACGTGTACTTAAAACTAGTTTCAGGCATTAATATGCAGACAGTCCAGGTGTTAAGAACTCCAGAAGCCACCCAAAATTTCCATGTAACAAGGCCCTTAAAGAGTTTGGTATGTTTATTCTGTGAGGCAGAATGTGATATGATCTGTTCCCTAGAAAAGCATGCAGGGAAGGGTAAACAACATGAAGAGAGAATAGCTATTTAACTAAAGGATAGTGTTGGTGCAGCAGTAAATGAGTTAAACTGACTTTCACTGTTAGCAGTTTGGGAGTTAGAATGAGATGTCCAACCAGTAGAGGTTCCAGAATTGCTTTCCAATAGGAGCAGTGGGGCAAAAAAACTGACTAGTTTTAAAATGAAGTTTTATCAATTTATAAAAGGGATTGCTTCTGATTATAGGGGCCAAGTTCAGTGTCCGAGGAGAAAGCTCTTAGGTCTATATACTTCATTTTTTATGCATTCACTAGTAATGTTTAATGTTTCCTTTACATCCTTTCCCTCCCTTCTGTTGACTTTTACACTTTGGTTATAATAGCTCTATATGTATTTCTACCAGTTTAGCATACCCTCCTTCCTCCTGTTTCAAGAAATCAGTAGATAGCTGTGCAATATAAAGTACAGCACTTTGAAAGTTCTGTGACAGGACATTAATATTAGATTAGTAACAAGGTCAGTAGAAATGGTAAACACAGCTGAGCTGAGGAGATAATACTCAGCTCAGCATTCAGATTAGGTTTAGACTGAGGTTCAGTGTTCAAATTCTTTACTTAGGGACACATCCAAAATAAACTGATTTCAAGGGAAAGCCATTGCATGAATGTTTTTGCAACTAGAGGAATTTTACAGAATGTTTTGAAGACATTCAGTTTTTTATTATTGCCAAAGAATCTTAAAGATAACTTTGAAGCCAATGACTTCTTCCTTGAATTGGATAGGCAACCTGTGCAGGCTGCAATGTTTACAACAGTATATATCTTGGTAGTTTTCCTACTTTGAAGAGTTTGATGCACTCTGAAATTGATGGAATCTACTCTAAAATGGAGGTGACGTGTCCTGTGACTAGGAATTTGTATGAAAGAGTGCCAGTTTACTGAGAAACTGGAAGCTATAAGAAGCGTAGTTGGTTTGGTTTATTCAATCAAACCCAGAGATTCCATATTTCTCTGAAACATGGAGAATGAACCCTCAGTAGATGGTGAAGTTTTGACAGCTGGCTTGTGTTTCAAAGGGTTTTCTTCTTTCTAGTGGAAAGCAGTTTATCTTTAATATTTTGATACAGTTTGTAGAAAGATTGTACCTAGCAGGTCAGTAGGTGTTGTATTAAAATTGTCCTACTCATAGTTTAAATCTCTGCCAGGTGTTATAGTTCATCTTGTGATACTCGTGAGTATAATTATCACAGGATAAGCAGCTGGGGAACTAGAAAATCCATTTTCTGTACTCATTCAGAATGGGGGTGGGCAGTAACTCATCTACTTTCTAGAAGATTAGTACTGAATTTAGGAAAATGGATTTTCTGTGAACTATGGATATAGGCTGGTGGAGTAGAGCAACAGATGCCGTCTGAAGTTAACAAATGGAAGAAAAATTCACTGGTCACTGCTGTTTCAAAAGAAAACTATGTAAAAACAGCTGAAAAGTGAAATTCCTCTGTGAAACAATAACATCCTCCAGACAAAACATTTTTCACTTCCTGAGTGATAATATCCTTGGCCCCTCCCTTGACTAACTACTTAGGTCAAGTGGATAACAACGTATTTGGAAACCAGATGTCTGTTAGTGAGGAGGAAAGAGGATTTGGAGGTTATTTTATGGCTGTGGAGAGAAAGAATACTACTAGCTTTGTGGTATTGTCTAGGGTCTTTATTCATGAAGCAGAAGCCAGTTGTTCTATAGTGCTGACAGACATGCAGGCCACACTCTAACTCATGGTGCTTTACATAAGGCACCATGAATTAGATTGCCCCTTCCCCCCCAACCCAAAAGGGGTTCACCTGTTGGGTCAGGAGTGGGGATCAATCCTGCCTGCAGGAGCCTAAAGAGCCTGCCTGAAGCTGAAGGGCTGCCTCTCTCCCAACCCTGCTCCCTCTCCCCTCAATTAATTGATTAATAGAGTGTGCTCCAACACGGTCTAATTGGAACATGAAGGAGAACATGTATGGGCACCCATAGTGTTTCATGTTCATCTAATCTTCTTGCCAAGACTGATTTTGTAACTGGAATGTTTCTTTCAGTCCTTTTATTCAAAGACCCAGAAAAATGGCAACAGATTTTTCACTTATCTTTACCAGAGGATTCAACTACCATGAACCAATAGAAAAATCTTTCACTTCCCAAATGCTATGGAATTGAAAACTGCTCAGAATCACTGAATAATCTAAAAAGATGAAAGCCATTATCATTTTAAAATTGTTTATGAAAACTTTCTGAGAACTTTGTGAACTCATTGAACTCATTTTGTTGAGGCTGTTTTTGCTAACTCAAACCTCCCAAAAACATTGTCAGTATGCTGATATATGAACAGGTGGGTCTCTAGATAAAGAATACAATTGGAAAACAGAGAACCTATATTTTTTGGAAAAGTAATTTAATTTTCTTTGACTTTTTTTCTGTCTGTAAAATGGGGTAGTACAATGTATAGCAATATTGTAAAGGATTTTGGACAAAATATCCTCTGCCAAGTAACAATAACTGCAAGGCAGCCAGATTCTCTATTACTGGAGCTTTGCATTTACCCATACTAAGGATCTGGCCCAATAGTTTTCAAATTGATAAAGGAAGTTAAGCACCTCCAGTAGCTGCGACTGAGGTGCTGTGTCAAAACAGTAGTTATTTAGATTTATACAACATAGGTATTGCATTACATTGGGTTCCAGTTAGTGTTATTGATTCTGTTTTTATGAGCATTGAATTCTAACAAATTAAAAAAACCCAAAAAACAACCCCCACTACAAAAAAAAGATGCTGTCTTAGGATACTTATGCCCTTTAAAATGTAGGGTTATCATATAATTGTTCCAGATTGTTTGGAAGACATCCAAGAAGCTTACAGCCTCAGGACAAACATAAGTCTGTGTGGTTGAAGGCATAACAGGAATTCTCCATAGACTAAAGCAATGTTTTGAGACAAGCAATAAAATAAAGATATAAATGAGATAATAAACACTTCCCTACCAATTACTGTTGCTGAATGTTGGTACCTAGCTATACAATAGGATGCTGTTCTTAAAAAGAGATGGGGCTGGAAAAGGTTTTGAACTGTACATATGTCAGATGTATCACATTGGTCAAAGGAGAGTGAGAAAGTCTTTTAATCCTCCTTCATTTTGAACACTCTGGGGGAAAAGAAAAATAAAAGACAGAGAAGCATTTTCCATTTATATCCTACCAACAGAATGTGAACTGTGGGTCCTTTACAAAGCTCAATGGGGCATGGTCATTAATTATGCTGCACCTTGTGTGTCATAATTGCATGTCCTTTGCACTGGATAGCACAATACAAGAAAAAAAATCATCTTATGCTTTATGCACATAGAAAACAAAGGAAAAGCTCTGCTTTGAGTTTGTTAAGTATCCTAATGTCCCTTCGAACATTTATTTCATACACTACATTTAAAAATTATTTAAAGCTTTTCTGAGCATTTGGGTAGTGAATTGAAAGTCTTAAGTTCTTAAGGACTGTATCTACAAAAGAGCATAAGTGTTACAAAGCTCAGCACTGCCACGTATAAGATTTAGGCATGGCATTCTTTAATAAAATCCACATTTCAAAGTTAGGAACTTTATATAAAGTCTGGGGTACAGTTAGGCACTTAAGCAAAGGGTTTATAAAAATCCAGTGACTTGAGCAGAATCTAAGCTGAGAGACCTGAGAATGCTGGTAGGATTTATGGATTTTATACCAAGTATTCACTGGAGTACATCTTCATTCCTCTCAAGGCACAAAGACCCAGGACAATTATTTAAAACTCCCATGGTAGGTGTTCTGAATGGCCATATAGTTAAGGGGGAGAATTGGTTGTTTCCCACAGATGATCCAGTTGTTCAGGTACTGAGCAGATAGCTGTCTACAGCTGGCCAATAGAAAATGAACTTGCAATCTTCCACAGGGCTTAGATGTCTGACTCAGGGCTGCAAGGGAATCATGATTTGGGGGTCCAGAATGTCTAGAGGTGCCAGGTCCCTGTGTAATTTTTTAAGACAAAGCATTAAATCGATTATACATGGATACATTTTCCTATTAACTCTCTAATGCTGCCAAAGCAGTGCCATCGAAAAGCTGGTGTATCTCTGGGCATATTCCAGCACCCACTGTAGTGAAAACAAATACACTTACATCATTTGAGGGAATTAAAAAACATATTTTTCTCTACCAAGGAGATTTGTATAACACCCAGGCTACAGAGTCCTCATCCACTCCCTATTGAACCTGACCATTGGCAGCCAAGAATACAAGATTCATACGGCCAGAAGGAGATGTAGAAAGGAGCATACAGTTCAGGTTATGTTCTTAAAACTGAAACCCCAAAGAATAGTGACCCTGAGGTAGAAAATGTGTTTGGGGGGGAAAAAAACCCTATGATTTTTCATTTTTACATATCCTTGAACTTTTCATTCATGCCATTCTGGGAACAACAAAGATCCATTAGCAGACAAGAACCTTTTAATTTAGCATCAATGATTGTTTTCACAAAAATTGCCGTGCTTCTGGAAGGATCCTAAATTTGCTGATCTAGGACAGTTAGATAAGTGTCCAGACTTTTGGGTCCTCACTTCAGCCGAACTTTTGAACTTTTTGAAATTCAGAAGCAGTAATGAAGGGGAAACAAAAAGCATATATATTATATATATATAAAATGCCTGAGAGATGAGAAAATATTGATAGGAGATTCAGGTGTCATAGCTATAATTAAGAGTCTGTCTGTCAAGTTTTCCTCTAACATAGCAGTTCAGCATTAATAAAATATGAATATAACCAACTGTACCATTCAGAAGATGTACCCAAGAAAATCTTCAGAAGCTCAGAGATGCCTAAAATATATGAGAAATGGATGAGATTTAAAGGGACAAACAAAGATATAAGCCATGCCTGAACAGACGGTATGAAACATAATGGCATGTGAGATAAATTAAGAAATGTGAGAAGAAGGTGTGATCTCATTTGTCTCATCTATTCCTCTTTTAGCGAATGAGCAATAAAACAGAAATAAATGAGCCAGTGTCAGATCTTCCATTTTCAAATGAATAAATCAAATTATTATAACACACTTAACTTGTCTGAAATTAAATCAGATGATAAACAATGTGTTTGTAATCAGTGTTTCTTAAGAAAATCAATTTATTTTTCCTTTTGAATCTAGTATATTTGATGTACGATGACATGGCAGAAGATAGGGAATTGAATTGAAAGACGTTTATTGAAAATAACTTAATTACTCAATAAAACCTTTCTGCAAACATTTCGTCACAGTGTAACTCAATAAGTTTGCAGTACTCAGAAAGGTAAGAAGCCAATTACTCACTTTTGTTTATAATTCGTGAAATATTATATTTTAGTGAGATTTACTAGTGGTGTCATAAATTATGTTTAAATGGCTTTACTTAACAAGGCTGGAGAGTGCATTCATATAGGCAGAGTGTAACATGGAGCCTCAGGCTCCTGTTACATTTAGGAGAGAAATGGCAGCAGATGAAGTCCAGACAGCTGAGTAGGGGCTAGCCACGAGAAAGAAGGCAGCAAAGAAACACTGCTGCCTAGGCAGGGAGCTGCCCATTAGAGTTGAAGAGCACAGCTGTGGTCAGTCAGGATAACTCTGCCTGGGGGGAGTTGGCTGCAAAATGAATAGGCAGCTAAGGAAATAGGGCAGTAGGGCATTCACCTAGCTCTCGCAGCAGGGAGGCTGCTATAGCAGCAGTCATAAGCTGCCTTGGCAACCAGCCTTCAGGCCCTAATGAGAAATCCCTGCTCAGCTGGAGTGCCACCCGCTTGGAAGGGGCAGGGTTTAGGTAGCATATAAGCCTGGGGCATGAGCCATGTCAGGTAGTCTGGCTCAGAAAGCTGCAGACTGTAGGAAGGGGCTCTTGGCTCCTGGAATCCCTTAGGGATGGAAGTAAGGCACTCAACGTTTACTATCAGGGGGCTATAACCCAAGGTGAGGGGAGATATGACTGCTCTGACAGGAAGCTACTGCTGGTGTTTGGATCCAGTGCAGGTTTAGTTTGTGTTACAGGCAGTGTGCTTATTCCTTTATTACTGTTCATTTAGTTCTGTAGAAATGAAATTTGGTGCCCAAGGTAAAGCCCACAGCAGCAGCCCCACATGGCCCTGAGCACAGATCCAGGGGGCATATGCCCCCCCCCACACTTGCCCACTTGTCACTCTTTCCCCATCCTTGTGCCCCCACCCCCAAATGAACTTCTTGCAGCTCCATCCTCTGCCCCACCTCAGCTTGGCAGTGCCTGTTGGTGCCCCTTTGCATCAGCATCCAGGATGGTAGCCCCACTGCTCGCCTCCCTTTGCTATGGTACCATGTTTACTCCACCAGTTTGAGACAATTAGATGTGACAGGAGGTCCTAGCACTGCCCAGAGCAGGGCAGAGACAAGGCCTGGAAGCCCAGACAAAGTTAGAGCAGGCTCATTGCGCAAAGCAGGGCAGAGACAGGACCCAGGCAAGATATAACCAAGGATCCACAGGGATCCAAAGCAAGCTCTGTGCCCAAAGTAGGGTCGATATAGGGCCAGGGGCCTAGGGATGAAGTAAGCAAAATAAGACCTTGTGCCCAGAATCCAGGTCCAGCACAGTGCGCCCAGGCTAGAAGACCCAGCTAGAGAAAAGAAACAGAGATTGAGAAAACTGAGAAGGGAGAAAAGCACAGACATGGATACAGAAAAGGGGGGAGATCATGAACAGCCCTTAAGGCTATAGATGCCCTGGGATGGACACAGATTGGGTGACAGGGCTTACTTAACATGAAGTTAGGCTCAAAACAGCAGAGTCTGGGAGGGAATACTGATAATACCCATTAAGCAGCTCCCCTTCTGATCAAGTAAACAAATCAAGACATAGCAGGCAAAGGAACCAAAGAGATAGAGTGGGGCAAGGGTTGCATGGTCATGAGGGTGAATTGCACCTGCTTCTGGAGCCTGAACTTGCTTCTGGCATTAATCTTTCCATATTTCAAATGCCCCAAAAAACAAAGTTATCTTCCTAAAGAGAAACAGGAAATCAATCTCCCTGCCATCTTATACTTCAAATATTTCTAGCTATGAGATAATATGCTTGACGTAAGTGACTCATACAGTGAATAAGCAAAAAGAATAATAGCAGTGGGGCTTATAAGAAGTTAGAATTAATGTAATAATGGTTATGCCTGAAAATACAAAAAGTAAGTACCAATTTCATTACTTCTTTCACATGTAGGAGTTAGATATAATTTCAGAAAGGTTCAAAATGTTCGAGATGAATTGGTTGTGAGAGCACCGCTTCCAACTTAAATTTCTTTAAATTATTTTTTGTATTCTCTGGCTGTTAGTAAGCCCTGCACACTCATTTCTATGATCCATTCTCTATATTTGGAACTGAGGTGGCAGGATGTTTCATGGTTGCCTCCTTCACTCCCCTCAAAATGACAACCACACTTAAGGGCAGTGGCAGGGGGCATCCCTAGATCTTCCTCATTGTCTCAGTTCTGAGTTTGGAATATGCAGACCAGGGGATCTTGGTTTCAACAGTGGCCTTGAGAGCAGAGGCAGGATAGATGTGCCTGAGAAGCACCTACACAGTTTTTTGGCATGTATGGTGGAATTTGATTCCCCTTTGCGTGCCTAAGTGGCAGGTTTCTAGCCATGTAAATCTTGGTTTTGATACTTACTTGCAGGTAGTGATTCTTTGTCCTGTAGTCCATACATGTAACTGCACATCCATAGATGAAATAGACTCAACTGAATATATACTGCCTGGACTGATATGCGCTTATGTATGTGCCCACTCTGGATGCACACATGTAGCTAAGTCAAAAACTACCAGCCACAACTAAAAGAGGTCGAATGCTCTATTTCTTTAACAGTCCCTCAGTGTCAAGGATGATTGGCCTCATCAGGCATCTTCAGACCCATAGATGAGGATCATGGGGATCTTAAGTCAATCTGTGATTGAGAGACTCCTGCAATTCTGGCACATGTTTCTGTGTGGGGTGGGTGGCTCCAGATTCTTGATTCAGTCCATGACATGCTGTTTCTGCTGCTCCTGCTTTTTTATCTCCTGTTCTTGTTCTGAGTTTTCAAAGTACTGAGATCCTTGCAGCAGGTTCTTCCTCGATTTGGGGTGGTCCTAGGCAATAGTCTCCCATGAGCTGATGTTAATGTTGCATTTTTTTTCAAGTTGCCCTTGAGGATGTCCTTGAACTGCTTCCTCTGCCCTCCTCTTCAGCACCTTGACTGATCTGGCAGAATAAACTTGCTACAAGAGTCTGGAGTCAGACATCTGGATGATGTGGCTTGACTAGCATGTGCTCCTGTTTCCTTAATGAGTGCATTAACACCCAAACCAGCCCAGCAAAGTTGTTGTCAGATGATCATTGCCTCTGCTTATGGCATTTTCTTGCAAGAGGATGCTAATGTTAGTGTGTTTGTCTTCCCACTACATTCCACGGACTTTCCCCAGGCAGCATTGATGGTACTTCTCTAGTGACTTGATGCGTCTCCTGTAGGTTATTCAGGTCTCAGCTCCATATAGTAAGGTAGGGATCATAACTGATTGATAAAACATGACCTTGATTTAAGATGTGATGTCACAAACTTTGAACACCTGTTTCCTTAGGCATCTGAAGGCTGCACTTGCACATATGAGGCGATGTTGGATTTCTTCATTAATGTCAGTCTTCTGTGAAAGATTGCTTCTGAGGTATGGGAAATATTCAATGTTCTTCAAAGTTTCATCATGAATCCGAATTACCAGAGCTGGGGACTGCTCATTAAGATCTTGTTTATGGAGGACCTCAGTCTTCTGAATGTTAAGTATTAGTCCCATTGTCTTGTATGCCTTGGTAAAGATGTCAATGATTGCAATGAAGGTCTGCTTCCAAGTGAGAACAGGATACAGCAGCATACTGGAGCTCAGTAATTGAAGTTGGAGTGTTAATGTACTCATTCAAAAATAGGAGACTTCAGTTCTAGGTATTCCTTAACAGGAAAGGCTTTGAACCTGTTTCTTTATGACTTTCTACTAGAAGTTGCTAACCATTATACCACAGTTCAGGAATTTATAATAGGCCTCTTTCAATTGCTCTTTTTAAGGGTTGTCCCATCATCAGCCAGGAGGGGGAAAGGTCTGGGCCGAGGAAGAGCAATAGAAAGACAAGTTAGAGGAGATGTGAGATGGTTGCTGCTGTCCCAGATGGCAGGTGGCTTTGGAATGTAGCCTAGATCTCCTTGAGGCAAAAGATTTTCCTAGCTATTATTTTTCCATTTTTATCCAGTGATTAATAAAGACAAGTGATAATAGGTAAGTTCTAAACTTGTAAACTGGTGGTTAGAGTGTTGCACTGGCAAGTTGGAGAGATGTGAGTTCAAACCCCACTCTGAATGTAGGGAGTCTAGAAACCGGGCTCCTAACTTGCTGGACAAGTGCCCTAATCTCTAGGTCAATGGTTTTCACCCATTTTTTGTATCAGGACCCATTTGTAAACATTAGCCAGTCCTGACCTACTGCCCCCCAGCACATGTCCCAGCTCCCAACTGTGTGGGGCAGAGGGGAGGAGTGTAGGTAGGAAGACCCCAAGTAGCCCCTTCCAGGCTGGAACTCTGACATCTTGGAAGGGAAAAGCCATGGTCTGCTACATTTTTCTCCATTAAAGAAGAATCCATTTTTAAAGTCTGTTAATCCATTTTTAAAGTTTGTGAGACCCTTTCATAAGTTCTTGTAACCCACTTTTGGGTTGTGAACCATGGGTTGAGAAACACTGCTTTAGTTGATTGGGGCTAGACCATATCATCCTGCCTACCTCTTTTTCCCCATACTTATGCACATATGTAGCTATGTATGTGCCCAGTCTACATGTATGAACATGCTCCATTGACATGGAGCATGACAATGGGCATGCTTCTTCAGCATATTCATGCTTACATAGCCACAGTGATACAGAAGGTCAAAAACTCCCAAGTATTCAAGTAGAAATTTGCCGTTAGGCAAAGGGGAATAGACTTCTGCCCTAAGTCACTAAAATGACCTCACTCCTGTCTGTGAAACTGCCAAAATTATGCTAAAGTGCTTAGAGATTTTATATACCTCAGTTTTATACTGAAATGTTCCCTACTGGACTAGACTTGGCTGACTATCCATGCTTAATTTTCAGAATCAGTGGGCACATCTAAAAAAGTTGCTATGTTGCCATAGTGACAAGCTATGGCAATGTAGCTCTTCGCTACACCAAAGTAGAGTCAGGGGGCACAAACTGTTACACCACCTCTACTGTGTAGTAGGGTCAGAAATGACCCATGCGGCACTGGGACTGTGCAGTACCAGCAGTTACTGTGCAGTCAGGCACATGTACAGACACACACAGTAAATACCTACGTTCAGATGCAAACATTCTATCTGGAAATATGCATAAATTCTGCAAAGTCCTCAGTAGAAGGAAAAACACAATCAGTGACCATTGGAGATCAAAAGGGGTCAGTTCTTACCTTCAAACCCAACAGCTTAGACAAGCCACTTTTCCAGGAAAGGGGATACCCCCTTTTTTAGCAGTTTTAAGCCACCATCTTATACTTCCTAGAGCAAATAAGTTGGCAAACAAGTGTTCCAATTTTAGAACTAGGAACATGTCCCTGCATTTCTGGAAGGTGATCCTTGAGTTTATTTCTAGCCACTGGTCCAGCTTCAACAGAAGCAGTGGTTCCATTTCTGTTCCATGTTGCCCCTGGACTGGTAAGAGCAATGAGTGATTTCCTTGAGTTAGTAGTACAGGATTTTCTCCCATGGCAAATAATATTGAGCATTCCTTAGTCCACCAAACCTTAGCCCTGCCCTTGACAGATGTTGATTATAAAGTTCCTTTCATAACCAATTTTATCATCAGTTTTATAACATATGAGTAACTAACTCTTTTGATCTGTTTATCTACAGCAGAAAGTAAAACATATAGAAGTGAAAAGCCAGTTGTGAAATTAAAAACACTTATTCTTTTTTTTATTTGTCTTTCACTTAAAAGACTTCTCTCCTTTTAATAGTATAGAAATGTTGAATAACCAAGCACCTGTAAAAAAAAAAGTATTTGTATTTCTGAAGCTTTGTACAGTCTGTGTCCTTGAGCAAAGAACGATAAAGCAGAAGTGTCATGAAAACACTTCTGTAAATGGATACGTTGTGACAGAACACTCCTGGGAAATGTCTGATCAACACTAGTAGATGGCAGGGCTATCTTAAAATTTCCCATGCAGGTAACAAAAGGAAAAACCTTTGATTAGATGGGTGTATGAAGTACGAAACTAATTTGACCTTTGATCAAATGATCTCACTTTTCTGGCACCATTGCCTATATCTCAATTATATTCTGCTGGGAAAAAAAATATATTTGGCTATTATTTTAACTGACACAAAAGGGCAGAATTGAAGGGTTCCAGCTTTCACTAGCTCCTGCAGACAGTGAAATGGGAAAATGAGTGGCCCCTAGAATTTACAGCCTCTTACTTATTACGGGCTGTGACTGCAGCAAGCACTGAGGGGATAATCAGCTTGTCAAGAGTCTGCCACTGAGAATGCCAACATCTAATCACTTCTATTGCTTGAGAAGACTTCTTAGAAAACTGTGCTGCTTTATTTGCATTTAAAAAGCCATGTTGTGCAAATGTGAAGAGAGTTTGTTATGAAAGATACTGTAAAACAGTGCTTAAAATGATTAAGGATTTATTCTTCCCTATGAATTCCAAGTAAAATTTTATATTGTTATACTGAAATGAAGGGTCAGATTTCTTAGAGTAGTGGATGCATTTAGGAGTCAGAATACTCTTCTTGACAGGCATTTAGAAATTGTGTTGTTTCATGCTCGGATCTTGGTCTGGGTTACCTGCCATGTAAAAATAAAATTCAGCTCTACTGGCATTTGCATATGTCAACTATTTCAGATACATTTTATAAAAAGTGTGGGACCTTGTTGGTAGCATCATAAATATCAGAATTAGAATTAGGCTTTCATATGTTGGCAGGAATGACTTAATTCACATACAAAATTCAGTATACAGAACTAAGCCCCAAACATGAGTAGCCACCAGAGGAGACAACTTTTGGAAAAGCATACAAAGAATAAAAAGATAGCAAAAAAGAGCTGTTAGATCACACAATGCACAGAGCAATTTTCAAGTCTGAGCATCCAGCAACCAAATTCAGTGCTGCTAGCTACTACAACCAGTCACAACTTGTTTTGCAGGCCACGGAGCCTCTAATGAACTGAACCCTTGTAGCAAGCAAAAGGTCAGTGACTAAGTGATATGAGATATAAATCCATTATAACATTCTGCTGTGGCAAGGAAGAAAGTGTGGTGGTAGGTATTCTAAAGGAAGGCTACTGGAGGGCCCTAAAAAGTAAAGAGAAAGCAATTCCAGAGCACTTAGGCTAGGGACAGACTTTACACATAAACAGATTTAAATGATCAGAAACTGGCTTAAACATGTAACAGAACAGGTGTTCAGTGCACATAAACCAGTTTGAAAAATGGCTGGAACTGGTTTGAGATAAACCTGGTTGAATGTAGTATCGGACTTAACTGATTTAGCTCAAACTGGTTTATGCAATGTCTGTCCAAAACCCCTTGCTAACTTAAGATAAACCAGACTCCCCCAGCATCCCAGCATGCTCTCTGGGCTGGGCAGGGCACTCTGTTACACAGCAGAGCTGGCCTCTCCCCTCTTCTCCCTGGCTAGAGCTCGAGCAGAGACTGTACACGTAGCAGGGTCTGCCTGGCTTCCCTCTGCCCTACCCCACCCCACCCTTGCTGCTCAAGCAGGAATCCCCCACTCTCTCCCTCACATCTCCCACAGCACAGACCCCAGTCCCCATGGACCCCAGGCATGCTGTATGCTAGCTAATGCTGAGAGGTATCTCTGTTTGTGTTTCACTCTAATTTCACAGAGCAGAGAGACAGAACAGTGACCGTTTAGGGCTTTTTGGAGCTGATCAACAGGTTAGATTGTACGCTGTTTAAAAAGAGTTTGAACTAGCATAGAGAGGCTATTGTTTTGCTGATGGGGTGATAAACAGTTATCATCTCCACACTGACTTGCTTGCCTGTTTGTTTTTTGCAAACAGTACAAAGAAACAGGGGAAGGGAGATTGAAAAGCCCTCTATCATCAACAGATGCATGCACTGCACCCCCCCAACACCTTGCCTCAGAGTGCTAGCACGGGGCTGGGTTCTGGCAACACTCATACCCCTTAAGCAGCCAGTGGGAAAAGCCTGGGATAGTGTAGGCACACTTCCTAATCAGAGGTCCAGCCAGGGCCTGGCCATGCCACCCCCTCAGCTCAGTGCTTGGGAAGGGAAGGAAAGGGCTGCTCGAGTGCCCTCTGGCTTCTAGCCTGAGCCACTGCAGGCATGTGCCTGAATTTCCTCAGTCCAGAGAGAATGTCTGTCCAGTTCCAGTAAAGAATGAATCAATTCAGGCTTTTTGAATGTCTGCCCTTAGTCTTATAGATTAAAGGAGCAATTTAGAAAAGGAAAGAATTTTGAATGTAAAGATCTGTCCCCTAACCCAAAACAAAAACATATTATCAAAAAAAGTATACCTTTCTGTAGCAAACAAACTGCAGACTGGCTTGAAATATCTGCCAGCAAAACTTAAGAACAAAAACAACAAAGTTCAAAGAATATCAAAAGCAAAACTTAGGGAAGTTTATTAAGAAAACAGAGATGGAAGCAGGACTAAATAAGCAACCTAACAGAATGGATACCAAATCATTAAAAAAGAAGAAAAAATATAATTAAAAAAGGGAGGATTTGGGGAATATGAAATGCAGAAAAAGTATGAGGATTAAAGGTATCAAGGAGGATGCTAGAAAAGGACATTTTTTCTGGAAATTGAAGTAAGGCATTCTTTCCCTTAAGAGCTTTCTGATTCTTTTTTCAAAGCCCCAGAATGCTGCAGAACAGGAGTTAGTGTCCCCTATATTGGCAGACAGAAAATTACTGAGAACAATGAAAGAGGCATCTAAACCAGTGACAGCTTTCAAAAATCTTCGTAGATCTGGCAACTTTGACCCCAAGAAAGAAAAGAGAACTGGGCTAAGTAAGCAAATGTTTGCAATGCTTACAAAATGAAGATTACCATTTAGATTATCCTTTAAATGGAAATTCATATGTGGGTCTGTTAAAGATGAAAATGAATGGAAGCAGATATTTATGGTTCTGGAAATAAGCAAACTGGCTCAGAAATGATAGCCTGATTGACTTATATAGACATCAGATCTTGACATCACTGGGAAAAAACTGAGAAGCAGTGAGAATGAGGAGACCATACCCAAATACCAGCAATACAAGTGACAGATTCAAGAGCAAAAATAATAATTTAAACCTAGAGGAACAATGTGAGTATGCATTAGGATATAAATTTCAGCATTAGATTATTTTTGTAAGGGTACATAATGATAATGGTTTATAGGTGTACCCAATGATATAGGTGTATATAAATGAAAATTGCAATTAATCTGGATGAATTCACAGTTAATTGAATACTGTCAATCATTGTACCTAATAACTAAATAATGATTTATAAAGCAACATATTCTCCCTTCATGAAATATATTTTAACTCAGAGTTATAAATGTAGAAATATTTTTGAGGGGCCAATAATTTTGTTAAATAAATCAATCTTATATCATGTAACCTGTGCTTGCATGCTAGGCTGGGTGATCTACAAGATTTAGGATTCTCGGGGTGCCAGCAGTCCCGGGAACCCCCCTTACTCAGATCTGCTGAATGAGGAGTTTTGTGGAAAGGTGTGTTCCTCACATTCACTGCCTAGGAATTTACTCCAAACCCAATGAACACATTAGTTTCTTCATTTCTTTTCTGTATGTAGTTGTACATAATAAATAAGCAAAAGAAGAAAAAAAAGTTAATAATAAAACCAACAATATGAATAATATTTACAGCTGCAACATTAGGTGAATAATTCCACCTTGCATCAAACAACCTCAATAATTACATTAACTTGGTTATGACCCTTTAAAACAGTCCCCCACCCCCATAACCCAGGTTGATTTCCTTCTGGTCACACCCCTCTTCCCATAACAATAAATGGCAACACAGCTTTAACTATGATCCACCACTATGTTAGAAATAGAAAATTGTTAGAAATGCGCAGCTTGCATCTTGCACCTGATAAGAAAGAAATACTGCCAAGGACTTTTTCTTTCCCAGCCTTGCCACAGCCTTTCTCATGCTAATTGCAGTTTCTCCCCCTCACCTGCCTTAAGTCTTTCTCATGTGGATTGCAGGAG
>NW_017728906.1:136317725-136338954 GCF_001723895.1 Crocodylus porosus
AGAAGATAAATTTCGCTTGCGAATACCAATGCTTGTTCAGAGTAATCTGAGTACTTGACTCTGCTCTGACCTTTGTTTGCAAACAAATATCACCTTTGTGCCGTTTAATGTATGTGTGTCTGTGATTTTTTGCGGGCCTCCAGAGAAATGAACCGCTTTATGCATCAATTAGATGGTGGAGGTGAGGCTTCTGCTCCTCTGAGGAAAGTGGACTCTTTGGCTTTCCTTGATAACTCCACAAAGCAGTCTCTGATCAGCCACTGCAGGTAATAGGCTTCTTTTCTTTAGTTTATTTCTGAAAAATACACCTTCTGCAAACACTAAGGATTAAGTTTTCCCTCACATACCCATGCAAGTTTGGGATTTTCACAGCCCGCTCCCTCTCTGCGTTGTCTCTGTCTCCCAGCACCTCAATATGCAGACAAGGGGATTCCCTCTGCAGGTCTCTGATAAGGCAGCTTATCCCAGCCAGTTTACCAATCCCTCCACACTCTTTCCCTGGGTACCTGTGTCCCTGACTGCACATCTCCAACCCAGGTGGGGAATCAGCTTCTCCTGGGATGACTCAGGCTCCCCTCCATCCTGATGTCTGCTCCCCAGCAAGCCTCAGCTCCATTATCTCTGCCTAATGAGTGGAAGGAGGGAGCTGAGTCTCTGTTCCTCTCTTCAGGTGGGCATTGTGCTCCTCCAGTTTCTCTGTTCTTCTTTTCCCTCCCTCAGGTTTTTATGACCCACTAGCAGCCAATCAGAGTCCTTGGTTTGGAATGGGGGCTCTGGTCACAGCTCAAATGTTCCAATAAAAATCATGCACTGTGCACAGCATACCCTCTTACCAGGAAAATCTATTGCACCCTCTGCAAACTTTTTGCTGACTTTCTTGCAAAGTTCTTAGGCACAGCTCACCCACTCAGCTTGCAGCCAAGCAAACCATTGCAGCTGTTATAATCATGTGTGTGTTTGTGTATGAAGTATGCATGTGTATAACACGTATGATTTTAAAAGACTTGGCATTCCTTAAGTAAATAGATACTCCACTTTAATAGAACACAATATAAACCTGCATGAAAAGATGGGAGGGTGGGGCTTGCCCAGATATTAGAAAGGAAAAGATAATTGATGTAGCATGCTTACCTTTCAGAGCTTGGGTTGAACCCCAGACTTGAGATCCTGCTGTTTTGATTGCTGGAACCCATCCACCAATCAGGAGACAGCAAGAGAAATAACATCACGCCCCTTTCCTGAGAGGAGGGGTAAAAAAGCTCCCCCGGACCTGATTAAAGACTGTAAACTGACAGGTCTGGAAGACTTCAGGGGTGGAGCCCTGGAGCATATAAAAGGAGTTGCATGCCCAGCCCAAGGGGAGATACATTGGGGACAGAGATGAGAGAAGAGTGGGGCTTAGAAGAGCTGAGGAGAGCTTCTCAGCAGGGCAAAGAAATAGCCCAGGAGGAGCGCCTGAAGACTTTTATCAGTGGGCAGTGTGGAATGGTTCTAGCGGTTAGGCCCTTGGTGCGCAGCACGGAGCATGGCATCCAGACCCTGGGAGCTGTGTGAAGCAGCTCAGGTCTGCAACCTCTGCTGTATGGCCAGAGACATGTGCACACAGAAGGAACTTTGGAGCCCCTAGGGTGGCTCAGGTCCTCAGCCTCCAGAAGGAGGCTGGGAGCTTGGTGCAAGAGGTGTTGCGTGGAGGGTGAGAGACCTGGGAGCCACTTGAGGTGCTGATATGGGGCAGCAGCTCAGTGCAGATGACACTGCCCAGAGGGTCCGGCAACAGACCAAGGCCCGGTGCTGCACAAGGCTGTCCTGGCCTCCAAATCCATAACATAAGGCGAAGCACCCACTACACACAGTGGTGCATGTGGCCCTAAGCCTTGAGTCAGGTGGCAGGAAAACCTGGCAGGGAACAGAGCTTGACCTGGAGAACAAGAGGCAACCCTCTGGGACTGTGGAGTAGTAGGTTATCCTGGAGAGAAAGTCCCCACAGGGGTGGGATCCCCCAAGGGTTACAAAGGGGCACCACGTGGGCTGCTCCTGGGTGATAGTGGGGGAGCTTAGGGGTTTTGGGGGTCTTCCTCTCCTTTTTCTTTCCCACAACCTCCTTTCCTGTAGTGGTACCTTGGAAGTGGGGCCCCTGCCCTGGAGATCACCCAGGTAGTCTAAGGACTGCTAATTATATTTGTGGACTGTGCCTTATAGTTTATGTGAATAATTTGAAGTAATAATTTGTATATGAATAGAGTTATAAGGTTTCCCAATCAATATTCTTTGGTTTGATTTGTTCTATTGTTCATCTATATTTTAAATGATAACTCTGTATATAGTTAAGTAATCAATTGACTGGACCTGACTCTATAGGGGACGGAAGGAGCTACTGGGCTGTTGTGTCCCTCCACAGCACGCTGCCCTGCCAATAATTCCCTCAATTGGAGAGGGAAGTACAAACTTGTGTACATCCAGGCTACACTGAGAAGAGGGGTGGAAAGTATAGAAAGTGGAGGAATGTCCCACATTAGATATTCTCAAATGTTTCAACCAGAAAGATTATTTCACATATTTGACCTATACATATAATGTTTATAATATATGACTTGTGTGATGCCAGTCTATACCACGCAAACCAGCACAAGTTTAGAAGAAGTAACAATAATAAAAACTGTGAAAATCCAGAGGCCTAATGATGCAGCTGAGAACCCAGGGCAGTGGTCACACACACAGTGGGTACAGCAGCAGTCATTTTTTCTTCCTTCTCCCCCATCAAGTCACCGCCTAGGGTAGGTGTTCTGGTCACCCCACCCTAGTTATGTCACAATTAAATGCATCCCATTAAACACAAACTTATAAACTCTTAGAAATGTAGGACTGGAAGGAGATCACCTCATCCAATTATTTGCCCTAGCTACCTAATCCTTTATGACAAATATTTGTCTAACCCGTACTTAAAAAAAACCTTCAGTGAAGGAGTTTGCACAACATCCCTATGTAGCTTGTTCCAGTGTTTCACTGCCTTAGCAGAAAGCTTTTTATTTTTTCCAATTTAATCCTGTTTCCCTTTATTTGCACATCAATGCAAATATTTTTCTCCTGCTCCCAGTAGATATAAAGAAAAAATGATCATTTTCACCTTTACAACAATATTTTACATATCAGAAAACCATTATCATGCCCCACCCCAGATCTCTCTTTTCTAAACTAAATATATCCAGTCTATTAATCTTTCCTCATGAATCATGTTTCCTAAATCTCTTGCGATTCTTGTTTCTCTACTCCAGACTCTTCGCAATTCATCTATGTCTCTCTTAAAATCCAGCATCCCCAAAGAGACATGGACAGTATTCAAGTTGAGGCTACATGTGAATTTAAAAACAATGAAATCTAGGAATAAGGCATAAGTAAATTATGTAAGTAATGGAAAAAGAGGTGGTGTATTTCCATAAGTAATGGAAAAAGAGGTGGTGTATTTCTTCTGAGAAACCATTATAAGAATGTCATGAATTTCTGCCAGTTTTTATTTTCACTTGCATGGATAAAAAACGGAAAATATTTTTACCATAATAAAAATACCATTTATTAAAAAAGAATTACATAAAATCTAGAAGAAAGTTTTATATGAATTAAGGGCACAACAGCTGTCAGAGATTCCACTTTGTGTATGCTTGGTAGAATCCTATTTCACTTTTTGAGCTCAAATTGCAGTTTCTCAGCTGCCTAACTCCCATTTTTGGCACTTCTGCACAGTTTGTAATCCTATTCAGTATGCAGTTTGGACACATAAGCATCCACATGGATACTGATTATGTGCAGTAGTCTGGCTGAGCAGGCAGGTGACTTTTTATATGCACGCTTGAGCACAACTTGAAATTGTGACTTGGAAAAAATTGGGAAGAGAAGGGGGTGGAGAGGATGGGGGTGGGAAAAGCATAACCAGGGAGTTAGGATTCTTGGTCACAGCCTGAGATCTAGGTTTTAGTCCCTCCTGACCCAAAGGAGACTTGCATATGTATCTCCTCAACTTCTCAGCACAGTGCTTGAACAATCAAGTCACAAGCTAACCATTATCAAGTACAGTCTCTTGAAATTGAGCTTGTGGTACTTAATATTCCCTTGATAAAATATATGGAAAGCCATGGGGAAGTATATGTCCCATTAGGAGCAAGGTTCAGGGTGTAAGTCAAGGCCTGCTCCATTCCACACACATCTGAGCCATACCCAAAAATGCACTCAGGAAAGGTGTAAGACTAATTAGTGTCACTCCTGCCAAAAATGTTTGTCCCCCACTGACCTAGAACAGGAGTAACGGGCTTCCTGGTTAGGTGCACTAACCACTGGACTAAAAATGCTTTTTTTTTGTAATAACAGCAGTTTCCAACCTGCCTGGGCTTCAGGAAGGCTTTGTACAGCCATAAGAGTGGGATATATTGTTTTCAAAGGTAAGCAGCCACAGTGTGCTTTTAAAGATGACACATGGCTCTACTGAGCATATCTAGTGACTGAGATGGCAATTTACCTGGTTAAAGGCTAGCCATGTGGGACAGTTAGCCATGTAAGTATGATTTCATTGTCAAAATCCAAACAAAATCTAGACATCACATGTTCAGAATGGACACATAATACAATGGCATAATCCTATTTACAATCCCTAATAATAATCCAGTACTAAAACTTGAGTGTTAGTTAACTCCTTAATGAAGCGTTTGGTTATTCTGAACTCTAATGAAAAAGGTGCAACATTCCAGGACAATAAGCACTGTTTGGGATGCATATAAAGCAATTGAAACAGTGTCTAGCATCCTGGGATAAAAAGAGTGCATACAAAGTAATGTTAACACTGGAAATTGGGTGGGGGGAAAAAGAGCAAGACCTTTATGAAAGAACTGGGCTTAGAAGTATATTTAAACATTCTCTTTCCCCAGAGAGCAACTAAACGTCATACTTAGAGAGAAAATTGAGAAGGCCTTCAAGTGCCTGAACCATAGGTATTATAGAAGTGGGGGGAAAGGCTAATAATCTTAGAAACTATAAATAAAGAGAAGAAAGGAATAAGAGTCAAATACAGATAATAAAAATGCTAGAAAAAGAAATAAAATTTAAGACTAGATAGAAGAATTTAGGAGGTTTTACACTAATCATTAGATCTTCAACTATAAAAAGTCTAAGGGGAAAATTATAGACTGTATTAATGAGGCTAACATGCCAAGGTTAACTCAAGAATGGCTGATAGGCCAATAGAAGAAGGAGAGGTATAGAGGTGCTTAAATCAATGCCAATGCAAAACTCCTCAGGACTAGATGGATTCTCTGTAGATTTTTGGAAGATGACATGAGATTACATTGTGACTAAGTTAATCAATATAGTTAATGAAGGTTTTGGGGTAAGGAGACACAGAAGATTCCACATAAAGTGAAAGTGTGAAATGGTAACAATATTGTAATACCAAAAGACAGAACTGCTATTTGACCAATCTCAGTTCTTAATGTTGATGTGAAAATATTTTCAAAGAAACTTTCCAAAAGAATAGACACAAGCATTCCTCAGATAGCAAACACTGATAAAAAGATCTACTTAAAACACAAATGAGTCACATAGTTAGGAAAAAATCCTAGGAGCAATTCATTATTATGTGAAATAAATTTAAAAGTTTACTGCAATGCTTAGGCACTGACAAGATTTGACAAGGTGGGGTCCAAAAATATTGCTATCAGAGATGAATTTTGGAGGCCATATGAAGACTTGGATAAATATGTTATGTGACTC
This sequence comes from Crocodylus porosus, assembly GCF_001723895.1. Classification (NCBI taxonomy): domain Eukaryota; kingdom Metazoa; phylum Chordata; order Crocodylia; family Crocodylidae; genus Crocodylus; species Crocodylus porosus. The sequence continues at coordinate 136,323,480 of NW_017728906.1, forward strand.
TTCCCAAGCTAGGATAAAAAGTTAGTATGGTAGACTGAAAAGAGTTTCAGTTACAAAGATGAACTGGAAAAGGCTATCCTTTATACCCCTTGTTGCATACCATCATTACTGAATCCATGGCATAAAAATATCAGCATAATAGCATAACTGGGATTACAATTAATAAAGTAGAAAATAAAGCTAGACAGCCTAAAGACAAAAAGGTAAAAATGTTGTAGTACAATCTATGTCTTTAATTTGAAATAAAACACCTTAAAGAGATGTGAATTGAATTCATAGACATGTAAATAGGACTTGAGTAGAATTTTGGTTCTTGATGGTCTAACGAAGCCTGACAAAATGTCAGTGACACAGCTCCTGATGACTTCATCATTTCTGTAATAGGTCTTTAAATTGAAAAGGGAAATCCAGATTATATCTACAAGCCAGAAAAGTCATTAGGTGCTGAAGGTCAGGCACTACTGCCATCTCAGACCTCAAATACTCTAGACACATACAGCAGAATTCAACTTCATTTTTACTGCCAAAATGGCAATTTTTCAGCAATGTAAGTGGAATGCTTGGCACTTATATACAGTTTGCAGTTCTGTAATCCATGCCATGTGAGAGCACAAGTATCCCTATGGCTACATGGCACCTGTGGCACTGAACATGAACAGTGGGCTGCATAATAGGCTACATAATAGGTTAAATTTTTAGGCATGCCTATGCCAAAGTGTAGATGCCTAGATGACTCAAGTGTATCTGGCACACTGACACTACCAACTGTTATAAAATATTAGTTGAACCTGTGCTTCACTGCAGAAGATTAATTTCATTATTTTTTTATAAACTTTTGTCATAATCATCATCATCTTCATTTTATGGTGTATGCATCATTGCTTGTTCCAACTTCAAAAGCCTTCAGACCACCTTTTCCATCTGGTTTCTTCTCTTTAAGACTGTAATTGAAATTTTTGACATGGGTAAGCTACCAACACCCCCCGCACTATGCCGAACCTGGAGGACCAGACTAGCGCCCTTTTAGCTGACATTTTCACAGTTCCCTGAAGACCTTCATGGCACTTTAATTATTTAGGGAACATTATTAGATGCACTGTAACTGGTACCTAGGCAATACTGAATCTTAAGTGAATCATTTACTGAATAGCCTTCATCATTATATCACTATGAATTGCGCGTAGGCCAGGGTGGTCAAAATATGGCCCGTGGGCCACATCCGGCTCACCAAGCACTTTTATGTGGGCAGTGGCCCCCCCCGCCCCCCAAAATTGTGCCCCTCACAGCCCTTCTGCCCATGAAGGTGGGAGCAAGGCACCTATGTGTACATGAAGCTCCCAAACTGTACCCTAGCACTTGGCTCCCACCGGTAGAAGGGCCTGGCCAGCCAATGCCCAACTTCTGTGTGGGGCTGCTGCTGCCACACCCCCTGGGACCTGCTTACTTTCCCAGTATCCTGCTGGCTCTGGGCAGCAGGTAGGGAAGCAGTGTTGGCTGGGGAGCTGCAGCTGGGAGGGAGCCTGGAATGTGGGGCTGCAGCTGGTGGTAACATGAAGCCCACACCCAGAGAGACAGGGGTTGGTGGCAGCACAGAGCTGGGGTAAACAGCACGTGGGTGTGTGGGAGGTGTGGGGATCCCCCATATGTCTCCTGTGGTATACAGCCCCAGCAGGCAGTGGCAGCAGCTACAAGTGGGGCACTGAGGGCACAGGTGCCTGGCAAGGTTGAAACTGGTGCCTTCTGATTCTGGAAGGGCACCAGCAGCCAATCACTGCAAACACGGTCCCCAGGGGCTGGTTGCTGCTGCCGGCAGAAGTCTCAGTGGCAAACCCAGAAGTGTCACTGGCACTTCTCTCAGCATCTCCAGATTCTCAGGGCACCAGCCATCACCCCCCACTCCCCAACTGGTGAGGGCCAAGCTCAGGGGGGACACGTGCCCCCCATGCCTCCCCATGTGCCTGTGCACACTGTAAGAAGGGGCACAGGGTCTGTGTGGCTGCCTGTATTGCTAGTGCTCCCTGACACTCATGTGCAGCCTCTACACTCACATAGGAAGGAGGGAAGCCCCATGTGCTGGAGTCAGGTGTCTTCCCTGCCAGGGCTGCACAAATACCACCCCCCCACACACACACACACGCACCACACACACATACCACACATGCTATGCACATACCACATACACACAGCCTCCTCCCACAATATACAAAACTAAGAATTTTTTGAGTTATTATACAATCACCTCTACATACACTATGCTAACACAAATCATGACAAAAATATTTTTTTGTAATAAAGTTAAATATGTTTCAGTAGGTGTTTAACTTTTAGTGTGATTTAGTTTTTTTTCTGGTTCCAAGGCATATTTTCAGGGTGGGGGGAAAGGGAAAGGATTTCTGGTGGCAAAGGTCAGGGGTTGGTGGTGGGATTTCCAGTCCCAAGATGGCAACAAGGGGATAGGGCAACTGTCAAGGGGCAGGACTACCCATACAGCTCACCAAAACTCACTGAACAGCCCTCCACCTGAAATAATTCCCCACCCTGGTTTCGGCCAATATACCTGTCCTCCAGAATAACAAATCTAACTTATATAGATTATTGTGCAGCTCAGTTAAAATCTTCAGCCAGGTACTGTGGTGATCCCAGTAGTAGAAACAGAAGTGGTTTGAAAATAGAAAGTTGTCGTACTGCATTTTTTTTACTTCAAATATTGAGAACAAGATAAAAAATCCAGGTACTATAACAATACTTCAAATAGGGGAATTGACTCAGATAAAAGATAGTCTCTCCCTTTTGCATTGTCATTGTCAGAAACCATGCAAAATTGCAGATTTTTTTCTAACCCAATATGCAGTATATGATAGGAAAAAGGACATACAGATAATTCATAATTATAAAAGACAGACCCACTAATTTAACTTATTATCATACAAGTATAGAAGCATTTCAGGCTTTTCAGACATGCAAGTGTCCAATCTATAGGACTAGATCTGCAAATCAATTTAGGTTAAGAGTCCTATTTAACTTCTGTTTTAGGGATATAAATGTGAAAACCGTGGTCCTCAGAACTCCTGTTCAACTGCTATCCAACCCTGGAAATGTCTGAAATCTTTAGGTGTCCATGTTTTCAATGTACATTTTCACTAGGTGCCTAACATTCTGCTTCTGGGTATGTACACAATTACTCAAGCTCTGACTGTTAAATAACAAGGTAGAATCAAATCCAAAAAACAGGCATTTTTACTCACCTTAGGAGCATGCTCTGAGTGTACCTAGCAGATCAAGTTCTTCCCAAAACCTAGCAGCCAGTTCTCATTTCCAACAAGGCTAGTGGAAAAAGGTCCTGACTGGATTGCTTAGCACACCTGTGCAGGATGTAAGGACAACATGGACAATGCCCTCTTCTTCTTTAGTAAACTCAAAAACACATCACCCACCCACCCGAGTACCTAAACCAACCAGCTACTCTTGATGACGGTGGAATAAATAAAGATCATTGGGCAAGTCAGAAAGAGAAAAAGAGCAAGAGCGAGCATGATTCTGTATCCTAGTGGTCAAAAGAAGTTAGGTGGCTTGGGTTGGGCTGATCTAAAATGGGAGCCAGGTCTGTCCTTCTCTCACCCACCAGGTAACTAACCTAACTAACAGGATAAAAAGTTATAAGTTCTTGCTTAGTCTGATTCAATGACTCTTTAATTATTCTATTAAAAGTAAAATGCTTCAAAAAGATAGATGGAGAGAGTCCCACCCCAGAGTATCTGAGCTTAGTGATTGATTCATTTACATCTTTCAGGTGAATGCTCAAATTTCCTCAGTTAAAGGAAAAGAATTAAACTCATATCTCCCACGTACTAAGTGTTCTAATCACCACATTATTTAATCCACCCCCTTCAGTGGCAATGTTTTAAGAAAGTTCAGAGTACTGCTGGTTTAGTCAGAACTATTATTTACAAGTGGAGAGAGGCACTTACTTGTAGGTCAGAATAAATTGGGGTGCATCCAAATGAGTGGGAACATGTGTTTCCCCATGGATAAAGAGCAGTGGCACAGCTTGTGCTGCTGCTCCTTGTCCCCAGGGAATGCCTATGCCAAGCATGCTCTGGCACATAGGAGGTAACCCCGGGTGTAGGGGGCCAGCAATTGTGTTGGCCCCAGCAACATTACCTGGGGTCCTGGGGCTCACCAGGAGCTGCAGCCATGGCACTCCTGCAGCAGAAAGTCTGGCTGGCAGCCAGAGTTTGGCTCCAGCTGGCCAGGCTCCAGTTTTTGGCACCCTATGCTACCAGCACGTACACTGCCTGCCTTTTTTTTGGTAGAGATTTTTTTGACCCTGAGATCTGCTGGGGTCAACCCCTGCACTTCGTCCATGCTGCAAAGTGGCAGTGCAGAGAACATCTGTGTGTCTGGTGTGTGGCACAACAAATGGGTATGCAGTGCCACATATCACACATCTGTGCTTGTCCGGATGCACCCATGATAGCCAACCTGTGGCATGGCTGCCACAAGTAGTAGGGACAGCCTCTGTGTGTAGCACATGGAAGGTTGGGAAGGGGACAGGCAGTAAAGTAGCAGACAGGGCAGGAAGCAGAAAGCAGATGAATAAATTGGGAAATCAGCACAGAGTCAGGAACAGAAAGCAGAGAAGATCATTGGGCAACAATAGGGGATCAGAATGGCACTTGAGGAAGGGACAGGGCATACCTGTGAAAGACCCTTTCTACTCAGGTCTAAATACTGGACTATAGTCGGACTTCACACAAATCAAAAACCAGTGTCTTGCACTAGACTATAGCTTACAGCCAGCAATAAACTCAAAACCTCAAACACCTCAAAGCTCAAGACACAAAATCTCAAAAGCCTCAAGACAAAACAGTCTTACAAGCATTTCTGCTGGAGGGGACCTACCTCCGCCTTTTTCACCCACCTAGCCCTATGATCACTTATGCTAGTGTGGGGGTCTTCTACCAGAACATACTGGTTCCTGGACTTCTGTGCCCTACAATGACCACAACAACAACAGACACAATGATAACAACAACAAAAAAAAAGCGCTGTAGGTGCTCGAATCCCTGTCCTGCAGGAGTTCCCTTTAACAATGCCGACCCTTCACCAGGTATGCCCGGCTCTCTCTGGGGCAAATTGTATAATGTTGACCCATCACTGGGTATGCCCAGCCCTCACTGGGCAAGTTCTGTAATCACAACAGTAACAGTGTAGGCATCCCTACAGTAATAGCAACACTTCAAATACAACACAAACACACACAGAGTACACAAGCGCAGTAGCTCACCCAACCCATACTTCTTACGTTCACTCCCAGTAACACCTACAATATGCCCACATTTTCCACCATGAAACGTTGCCCTGTGGGGTCAGGCCAACTCTCAGGATCTCAATATTGTGCTGTTAGACAGGAGTGTGTGACACAGTTGCACATACACACTCACACAAATCGATTTGGTGCATACACACACACACACACACACTACCAACTCAGGCACATATACTTCCAAACCAGCCTAGACTCATGCATACCTATCACCAATTCAAGCACATACACTATACACCCCAAAAGTTAGACAAAAATCAATTGTCCATACCCGCACACTTAGTACATATACACAGATCACTAATTTGTATACCATGCACACAATGACATATATACACAAACACAGACACAAACACACTCACCAGTTCACACACATACAACCTGCCTACACATACACACAGGTAAGTTCCTAACTTGGATGGTACAGTGTGCATGTGTGTGCTTGGGATACCCAGGATAAGGTTCAGGTGAGAGAGAGTTAAAATGTAGGGAGTGAAAGTTGCCAGAACTGGGATTAAAGCCGGTGGACTAGAGAGAAGCTGGCTGAGGAACTGAGGTTTGGGGTTACTTAAGGTAGACTGGGGCTGGAAACTGAGGCAGACAGCTGAGATATTGGGGGCAGAGGCATATAAGTGGTGGCAAGGAGGAAACAGTCAGGAAACAGACAAAACCCCAACTTGGGGTTTCAAAATAATAGGTTTATTAAACAAACAACACACTACACAGCCCTATGAAGTTATTGGTTTGCATGTACACACACACACACACACACACCCCCCTATCCAGTCTGGAAAGGGTTCTTTGTCCAGCAGGTGTTGTCCAGAGGGGGGTTGCTGTTAGGGCCTCTGGGTGGATAGGTGGTGTGGCATGTTGCTGGTCCAGATGGAGAGAATATCCCAAGGAGTCAGTCCTTTACTGCTTCTTTTTACAGGGCAGATTACCTCTGATCCCCTATGGGGAGGGCCTGTCCAGGCCATGTCAGTTCTGTTTCAGAGGGCTCCAGGTGTACTTACTGAGCATATGCAGCTTGGTACAATGGTGAGTTGCCTCATTTTTTTTTTCTTGAATGCTGAGGGTGGTTCCAAGGGCTGGGTTGTTAGTCCAGGTATTGGTGTTAATGGTTCAGTCATTCAAAGGGAGCTATTTTTAGACCTACTGCCATTGTCTCTCAAGCACCCTCATTCCTTCAGAACCCAAGTTACATAGGAGGGGTAGTATGAGTCATAGGTTACACAACAGGGCATGGGGATAAGATGGAGGCTTGACATTACAAGATGGAAACTTCACATGACTTACGCTAACTTCCATACAAAGGCCTAAAACAGTAATCACACAATATAAAAGCAGTAAAAAAATCAATACAAACATAATAATTATCACTTATAAAACAGTAAATATTTATAACAAAATAGCAGGGCATTTATTTGCAGAGGAGAGAGAAAAAATAAAATTTATTACCTAAAATAAAATGTGAAAGCTTATCCTACATCTTAGCTTACTTATACTTATCTATAGAGAATAGAGAGGGAGGGGAAAAGTCCAAAATAGTTGAGGAAGGGGAGGGAATGCATTTTAAAAGGAAAAAAAAAAGAAAAACTGGAGGGTTTGGTACAAACTATCTAAGCCTATGAATTTAGTTGCCTTTAATTTAAACTGATTCAGAATAAGACTGATGGGTTCATATCAGCAACACAAAAAAAATTGGGTTCAAGCAGCTTGAAACAAAAAAAAAAAATCTTTTTGGAGTTATGAGAGAAAAAAAAATTCAACAAAATCAAGAATTTTCTTATAGAAAACTGTGGTTATGGAAAATAATGTTTTCCATTAGAAGATTATTCTGAGGGAATTTAGCCAATCAGCTCAACATACACACACAAGGATGTACAATCAAACCGAAATAATAAAAGAGAAGAAAAAAAGACTGTCATTAATATATGAGTTTTTTTTCCATTGCCAGAATATCCCTGTGAAATCACAGATAAAGAAGTATAAAAATATTAGGAAAGAACAAATATAAATAATTGCAACGCTAACTCCCTCCCCCTCCAAAACCCAAACACACTATGTGACTATTTATATATTTCAAATTCCCACCTACAAAATACCAGGTCTATGATATAACCAAAATTAGCTTTATTAGTTGATTCCAAAGCTCATTAAGTGTATTAGGTCTTGAACATATTTTTGAGCTAATTATATTTTATATTTTTCTAATTTAGTAACATTCTGATATAACAATTACTTTGGGGTAATGGGAAGGTCTACAGTGTCATTCTTGAAAGTGATAGATCATCAAACCTTTATGCTTTAATAACACCTCTACAGAAGATTCATAGAACTTTTTGAACCTATGCAAGCCCTTGGTGTATCTTAGTACTTTGCATCTCTCAGGAGCATTTGTTTATTACTAGACCTTATCACACACTTTTCCTTCACAAGCAGCAAGAAGGGTGAAAGAGGAGCCTGAATCTGTTTGAGTCACAGTTAATGAGTTAAACCTCCTTGAACTGACTTTCAGAAAAGCCACTAATTACAGAAAGGTCTCATAATAATGAAGGCATCTTGAAACTTGTTAGATATCCTGGCTATAAAAGGGGCCATACAATCAAATTATTACAGACCTAACATTAAATCACCACATTTTTAAAATTTGCTCCTGCTCTTAGCCTGTTCTCATTAGCTAGGCAAGCATATTTCATTTCCTCTGATTTTCATAGTGGATGGGTTTTATATTGTACTGTGGGGGTTACATGACTAATAACACATTACACTTAAAATAAGCATTGAAGCAGCAGAGCTATATAAATACCCCCTATAATTTCCCTTTCGTTTTTGGAAACAGCCCAAAATCAAACAGAGTTTCAAAGAGACAGCCAAGGTTCAAAGCATCCCCTCCCCCCAAAAGGAAAATGTGTATCGTTAGTTATATTGCTTATCCAATTCCCCTTCCGGAAAGCAGGAAGGGGAAGCACTTCACCTGACAAATGTCCTGAAAATATTTCATGGTAGCTAGACCCTGCTATGTCATTTCTGTGAAAGGAAATCTCTCAGCAGCACTAGCTCATAATGAAATATGTTGTGAATCACTGGCAGCACAGTAGCTGGTTAGGCAAAGTTCATCCTCCCCAGCTATGTTCTTAGAATTGCCTCATTGTTTCAGCACACCTCCTGTGTTTCATATGCAGATAAGAGGCTGCATGCCAGAGGATGCTAGAGGCAGTCATGCAGAATGCATACCCCATGCATAGCCTAGTGCTCGGAGGACAGTGTTCATGAGCCAAAATACAGCAAGGCATAGGTAGCCTAGACCAATGATTACATATTCTCCTGTGGCTCTTTCAAGTGAGGAGCATATAATAGTTGTTTGAAAGGATATTTTAAAATTGCATTCCACAATTAAAGGGCATGTTAAAACTGTTTTTTTGTTTAGTTGGAGAAGAGAGAGGACTAGAAAAATATTAGTTAAATGTGAAAGACAATTAAGTCAAGTTCCTGCCTTTTTCTTTTGCATATCACTTGTGTATCACTAAAGATGAATATTCTCTGTATTCAACATTTAAGGGGGGACCAGAAGAAATGGAATAAATACTTTAACATTGTTAGAAATACTAGATTGTGCTCAGGAAACACAAAATAGTTTTGTTGTTAAAAATCCATGTTTTGCTGCTGACCAGCAATTAGTAAAAAAAATGAGTTTAGGTATTCTACCTTCTGTGAAATGGTCATATTTTCTCTATAGAAATATTTTTCAGAAAATGCCAGTAGAAATGTCTTTTAATCATCATCCCATTTCATTTTTATATCTAAAAGTTGGAAACTGTAAATTTATGCGATTTGTTTCCAAATATTTCTATTCTTTACCTGTTTAAACTGAAAGGTTTTGACTTAGCGACCTGAACTGTGAAGCTGCCTACAACAAAAATATTTTGGGAATTACACCTAACAGGTTTTGCATTTAATTACTGTCATTGCTTTAAAAATGTTAAGAAAAATTATTTCCGCTGAGTCTTTGAAGTACAAAACTACTGAATAAAGTAGCTGTCTCTCATTAAGACTGAGTTAAGCTAAGGTATTTTTGTATCAATAACCATAGAGGTGTTTTTCTTTTGGTTAATACTATATAGATGAATATAAAGAAAAAGATATTTCATACTAGAAATTGCATAAATTCTATTTACATTTATATTATGGATTCTGTTTAAATTCTGGTTCTGTCAATATGAAAATGCCCGTGACATTCTTCATTATTTTTTTCCTCTCTCTGTTAATGTTTCAAATTATTGGTTTTCACATAGGAATCATTGTCATACCACTTTAAAAGCTCTGCTTACCATCATAAGGCTCTCTCTCAGACCCGATCTACATGTCATACTATATCTCTTACCTCTTTCTTAAGTTGTTAACCTTTTCCTCTCAGCTCTTTTCCTCTATCCAAGCTGTTTGCTGTTCATGAAAAACTTGGAAAAAGCACAAGGAGAGAGTGCTTTCTTGGTATCTTTCTTGGTATCTTTTGCAGAGACCAACTGCAATGTGTTTTGGATGAAGAGCTTTGTTAGCACTTGTGACATCACTTGCATGACATCACAACTGATGTCACGAGTGCTAGCAAAAAGCTAGCAAGGGCAAAAGGAGCAAAAAATTGAGTTTTCTCTTAATACGCATCGTATTATGTGCCAAGTGAGTGCATTGGCTTGGAGTTATTCACATAGTCCAACATTTAAACGATGGCTGCCAGTCAAGCAAGTGGTCTTTAGGAATATAGTAAATATACAATCCAGATGTCTGTCTTCTCTACACATCCCTGATTTCAGTCCACATTTCATGGACACAATTTAATAATGGCTGTGTAAGGTAACAGGATGAGTGCTTTTATATATACAAGACCCATACTATATAAGAGGCTGTATTCAAGTAGGAAATGTGCACATATGAAAAAGAAGAGTATTCATTTGAAATAATAGATAATCCCAAGGCACAAAATACAATAGGAAATGAATAATTTATAGTTTCATAGTTTCTAGGGTCAGAAGGGACCTGAGCAGATCATTTAGTCCGACCCCCTGACATGGCAGGAAAAAATACTGGGGTCAAACGACCCCAGCAAGATGTGCATCTAACCTCCTCTTAAACACCCCCAGGGTAGAAGCCTGCACCACTTCTCTTGGAAGCTGGTTCCAGACCCTAGCCGCCCTGACTGTGAAGTAGCGCCTCCTGATATCTAACCTAAACCTACCCTCTGCCAGCTTGTGACCGTTATTCCTGGTCACTCCTGGCGGTGCTCGGAGGAACTGTGACTCCCCCAATGCCTGCTGATCCCCCCTGACTAGTTTATAACAGGCCACAAGATCCCCCCTCAGCTTCTCTTGTGGAGGCTGAACAGGTTCAGGTCCCGCAGCCTCTCCTCATAGGGCCTTCCCTGTTGTCCCCTGATCATACGAGTGGCCCTCCTCTGGACCCTCTCCATGCTGTCGACATCCCTCTTGAAGTGTGGCGCCCAGAAATGGACGCAATACTGCAGCTGCGGCCTGACCAGTGCTGCATAGAGGGGAAGGATCACTTCTTTGGACCTGCTCGAGATGCATCTGTGGATGCATGACAATTCTTCTTTGCTAGAAAAAATAGAAAAGGACACTTTTACCCATTTGTCCCAGCTGCCTGTGGAGGGTACGGGATTAAGAGTGTGGTCAGGGGTAGAAAGGTAAGAAAGGTTTATTGACTTAACAAAAACACAGCTACGGATAATAACAATGACAGACAAAAGCAATTCGCATTGGCAACTTATCGGCAGTCCCCTCCGATTCCTGATACACAGAAAGTTCCTCTTTCTACAAAGTTCAGTGAAGTCAGGCGTCCCCGATCAGTGCTGTCTAAGGGGTACCAGGAACGACCCTGGAATGCAGTTATTGGGCTCTTTGAGGTCCATGAGCCCACTGATCCAGGCAACAGCTAACTAATCCTTTTCACAGAGCTGCATCTTCCTTCTGAATGGTTTCCAGATATTCCAGTTAATTTATAGCTTCTGAATTGTACTGATAATGCACAACCACTCAGATTCCTTTTACTTCAGCTGTCCTTAGACTGACCAATAGCAGTACAAGCCTTGCATTCCTTTGATAAAGGTAAGTTTAACTACACCACAGGGCCTTACTACTTTTAGACTTTGTTAAATTTACTAGGCCTTACTTTATACAAGACCTCACTACATCTTAAAATTTAATTAGGTTTTTAGCAACAACATATAGCTTAATATCTAAACAAATACAAAAAAAAAAAAAAACCATTTGGTCTAATCTTCATAGAGCCTTCAGCAAGCACCTTTATCACACAGACATACTTTTCAGCTGCCACACCATGCTCTGGGGGTGGGGAGAGCAGCAATCCAAGAGCTGCTCTAATTAAAGTGCTGCCACATCTCCTGTATCAGCATCCCCGTGCTTTAAAATGGTGCCAGGGCTGCTTGAATTAAAGCTTGTTTGACAAGCTTTAGTTCAAGCAGCCCTGCCACCATTTTTAAGTTCAGAGATACTGATACATGAGGCTCAGAAGGCTACTGGAGCACAGCAATTGCCTTACTCCGGCAGACTCAATTAATTGAGTGCTTCAGAGCAGCATATTGGAGGAGCCTCCATGCTCACATATAAGCTTCCAAAATGTCTTGCAGCGGCAACACATAGGGGGTGCAAGGTGGTGCAACTCCTGAGGGTGTTGGTGCACCCCCTGACAGGCTGCACTCCCTGCTTAGGCTATGGGCAGGGGGGGAAGTGGTAGCACTGGTGCCTCCTCTATGAGTGGCAGCTGGGGAGTGGGAGCACTGGATATAGCGCTGTGGCCACTTTCTTGTTGGTGAGTTTTGCTGCTAGGGGGACCTTTGCCATGGGGGGACCTCTTCCCTGGTTGGTGAAATTGGCTGTGGGGGTACTCCCCTTGGTTGGCAAGATTTGCTGCAGGGGGACCACACCCTGGTCAGTGACTTGTCGCTGGGTGGGCATGTTTCCCCCCGACTAAGGTGGCAGCAGTTGCCCATGGTGTCTTGAAATAGCAGGGGCAAGAATTTCTTAAGGTGATATTTTTAATTAGACCAACTACATAGTTAGGATAAAGTTAAATAAGTTTCAAAAGTAAGAATTTTTTCCTCAGGTCTCTGATTATAGGAAGGTAAGCACAACAAGTGAAGCACAGCATAAGGGAAGAGCTGGAAGAAATTCTCAGGTGCAGCTACTTAGTTGGTTCAGAAAAATATACCAACCTAAGAAATCCTTGCCTCTTGCATAATTGCTGGACTATTATAGATACGATATCACTTTTACACTACCATTGAAATAGCAGGGCAAAATTAAAAGCATGTGAGGTGAAGTTTTTCACATCCTGGAAGTGGACCTTATCCATCTGTAAACCAATATAAATTGGTTTTTAGAATTTTCCATACGGTTTGCCAATTAGTTGAGTAAACTATTCCACCTGAAAAGCACAACATGATATTCCTATGTGCTTTTACGGCTTGGTAAGAGAGTTTTGGAAGTCAAACTTTTGCTTGTTCAAAGTCAGCCAAGTATTTGGGATGATCCGTTGCAGAATGTGTGTGCAGAAATCAATGTGGCTTTAGGTGATTATTCTTGTGCCATCTTTGGGGAATATGTGCATTGTCTCAAGGCATTGCTAGAGTTTGGCCATAAGTATTTCATTTATTTGAAAATTTAAACCCTTTGCAAATGAAAGTTTTAAGTGGTATAGCAACAATGCAACATGATTTATTAATGCTACCAGCCAAAGACTATGCATTATAGCTAAGGAAATGTTGTTTTGTATTTAGTGTTCATCACAGTGTCACATGAAATCGTGTCTGAATTCAGAGACAATCTAGAACCATTTCATGCAAACCCCATTGGCTGGATTACAGTTGGTAATAGGCTGTAAAAGGAAAGTCAATTTACCCTTTGATGGAGATTACCGTACTAAATGTTGCAGAGAGCTCTGTAAAATGTGACATGCTTTCTGTTCAATGGTGAAAAAGGCTATTAGTCCAGTTTCTCAGCTTTTACAAAGCAAAGCAATAGGTCTGATTTTCTAATGTTCATATCACAAGAATCAGATTGTTTTTTACAAAGGCTTATTAGTATAAAAACATAAACAGATTTTTTTATCCATATATGGAATTTCCCGTTACTTTCATCTCTTTTCTTTCCCTAAATCAATACACTGTCTGAAAGTAAGAAACCTTCTCTCTCCTGGGTGGAATATTTTAGGGGGAAATTGCTTAAAATATATCTGTAGTATTCCTATTTTCCCCAGTTAACAATGTCACTATCTTTAACTTTTCTAAGGATCTGGTATTTTCATTCTAACTCTTGGGACTAGAAATGTTTGAATTTCTCAGTGTGATTAATTGATAGGACAGATTTAATCCATTTTTAAAAGTCTTCAGTAATCTGCAAACAGACTTCAGTTTTTATTTATTATTTATAATTTTTAGAGCTGGTAAAAATGTTTTTTTTTTCTTTTTTGGGGCTGAGTATAAAATTCTTCTGAGAGGGACAGTGAAATATTGTGATACAAGGCATGTGCACATCACATAGATAAAGTTATTAAGATTAAGATAGATTAAGTTATCTTAATCTAACAGGGAACAAGGATTTACTGAATCAGCTGCTCTGCTATAATTGCACATGTGTATATTTTTACTTTGATTCTTACCTTTGAAAGAAAAACTGGCATTTTAGATAGTATATGAAAGGGCGGTTACTGTGAAGAAACCTGCTAAACCCCTATTGTCCTCTTTGTTTCTTTATTATAAGTTCATCTCAATAGCTCATCCATGCATACCCAGAGGCATCATTATACTGTTGATTGAAGACAATGTGGATTTATTTAAAGCTATTGCCTAAGATACTCAGAACAATCAATACGGTGCTGTCATTGACTGATGACACTGGTACTGGGTATTACAAACCTGAGAGTGGTTGTGAAATCCATGACCACTTTACACATTTAGGCCTGCCTAGGAAACTGGACTAGAAGCCAGATTCCAAATTTGTTTCTCTTCTCAATGCTGAGAAAGAAGAACCAAGTTAAAAGGAGTTATATAATATTATACTGCAATGTCCGAGTGGCCACTGAGTTACAGGGAACTCCATTAAATGCATTCTGACCTCACAAGCACTGAAGACTGTAAATGTAATTGAATACCAGAACATAGGCTTTTTTTGGTGTCAGAATAAAGGAGAAAAAGAAACCTATAGGAAAATTCCCTTCCATACTTCAGATTTAATTCTGCATAGCCCCTAGCATCATAGAGGCTCTGACAAATACGTGGCCACATCCAGAAGAGCAGGGCTATGCAATCGCAGTGCCACAAATAGTATTGGAACAAATTTATGCTGCTACTTTGCACTAGGGCTGTGCGAAATTTCAGTTGCTGATTTGATTCAGAGGCAAGTCAGTTTGATTCGGTGGCTGAATCTCTGAATATGAATTAAATCAGGAGACTCACTAATCTTTCCAAATCAAATAGGAAGCCTCCAATTTAATTCAGAGAGATTCGGCAAGATTTCATGATTCAACCTTAGACACAGCTTTAAATGTTTTTCTATGTACCTCAAGGTACCAGGGGCAGCTTCTGAATGCTGAGATGATGGGGTGGATGAAGTGTCCCACAGGAATGTGCAGGGGGTCCACCACATGCTCAGCAGCAGTCCCAGAAGTGGACCAGTAGTACTTCTTGTCCACTTCTAGGTCCACCGCAGAGTGCATGAGGGAGCCCCCACCCTCCTGCTCAATGACTGGTGCCTCCTGGGTCTGTGGGGGGGAGGCACCTGGAGTCCCTCCATGGCTGATTGCAGAGCCAGACGAGTGCAGGGGCTTCCCCATGCATTCCACGGCGGTCTTGGAAGTGAACCAGAAGTATTTTTGATCCATTTCCAGGTCCACCACTGAGCACATGAGGGACCCCCCCAACACACATACACACTCCTGTGGGATGTTCCATCTGCCCCACCATCTCAGCATTCACAAGCTGTGCCTAGTACTTCAAAGGTACATGGAGGAAAGGCAGCAAGAAGGCACAGCAGCCCTCCAGGGACCTAGCGGACCTCCTGTGGCTAAAGCCTAGAAAGGATGGAGGATGGGATTCACCTCCAAGGAGGATTATTCTGC
>NW_017728906.1:136339054-136366181 GCF_001723895.1 Crocodylus porosus
TAAGGAAGAATTTCTTTACTGTCCAAGCCCCCAAGGTCTGGAACAGTCTGCCAGCGGAGGTGGTTCAAGCACCTACGTTGAACACCTTCAAGAGTAAGTTAGATGCTTATCTTGCTGGGATCCTATGACCCCAGCTGACTTCCTGCCCTTTGGGCAGGGGGCTGGACTCGATCTCCCAAGGTCCTTCCTGCCCTGATGTCTATGAAATCTATGAATTCAGATTCAGTTAAATTGAATCAGGCAGTGACCCAAATCAGGAAATTGAATCATTGTCCTCTGAATTAAGCTGAATCCTAATTGAGTACTGCCCACTTCACACACCCCTACTTTGCACCTCTTTTGTTCAGGGTTTTTGGGGGATTTTTTTGCTATGGGGAAATCCTGGTAGCATGCATAGCTTAATATACAATGTGTGTGGTTTGATGCCACAAAGTGGTTTGTGGCACTACAAACTGCATGTGCATCTGGATGCACCTCATGACAGCATGTGGCAGTGAAACTAAGAGCCACAAAAAACAGAGCCACAATGGCTATCCTGTGTCATCAGTCAACAGTGGCAAGCACTCCCAGCCCTGCTCTTTCAGACAGGAGACATCACCAGACTCCTGTACTCTTCAAGCCAATGACAGCAAAAGTGTGTGGGATAGGGTTTACAAGGAGAGAATAGGACACACCATGTTATTTCCCTGACAAATCACCTTTCCCTGTTTGCAGAGGTGGAAATCTAGGTGTGAGGAGAGGATAGAAAGGGGAAAAAATTAGAAATTCACATGTTTGGAAAAGATAGAAGGTAAAAACGGGAGTAGCAGAGGGAGTTGTATTATATTTTCTGTTACATTATATTACATTCCTTCTAATGTATTTCCATTGTTTCTAAGGCCATAAAAGCTATATACCAGTTAAGCTAAGAATTTAATAAAAATGGAATTTTTTGCAATGATATTATGTTTTTAAAAATATGTATTGAATGGCAATCAAAAAATTATAACTAAAAATATGTTTTTTAATTTTAAAAACCTTTCACATTTTAGAAAATGCAAACTGGAAGAAAAATAGTACCCAGTAAAATGTATTGGGAAAAAACACACAAGGAAAACATGTTGTCATCAAATTTTTTCATGGAAACCAATGTTCACAGGAAAACATTTCCTGACCAGGTTTAGCAATTGCTCCATAAACAGTCTATTTAAAGAAATTTCAGGCTTCAGATTGTCTACAAAGAGCTGACTTGGTACATTTACTCTTTGTTATTTGCTATTCATAGCGTGCAATAGGTCATCCAAAACACATGGCATTGCTCCTGCTCGCTGAGCAGATGACTGAAACTTTTACAACTGGAGAATAATGTATGACAGAACAAAGCCAGAATGTGAACAATGAATGCTTTGCTTGCATGCAAATACAAGTATTGCAACCAAGAACTTCCCAAAATTCATACAAGAAAAAAACCAATTCACATTAATGTTAGTGCACAGCATAAGAAACAGAGTGGATGATCAAATATTGTCTGAACAACTTATATTCAGAATTGAACAGATCCACCTAAATACAGGTTTACAATATTAGCTTAACGCTAATCAAAACTAAAATTATGATCATTAGCTCTACCCTCATAATAAAAAACAATTGAACGTTCGGCCACCTGAGTATTCTTCTGCCTTGGAAAATTTTTCTATGTCCTAGATATGCCTTAGCAACTAAAGCCTCTTTGCAGCCATTGGTACAGGGGACACTTCTAGAAGGAAGGGTATATTGCTGGAGTCTGTTTCTGTGGCTGTAAGAACCATTGTTACAGGCCCATCTGAGCAGGAGGCCAAAAGTCAGGTTGCATTAAATGATATTGCAGACTGGACTGATCTTACATTTGGAGACCTGTAAACATGCCTCATTATTTTTTCCACGGTCTTACACCAATCTGGACATCTTCTGGACTTAAGCCTTATAAAGAGTTTACTGGAATAATGGCAGGAGTAGAAAGGCTATTCAACTTCTCATTAGTTTGTGGACACCTGGTGGTTCCAGGCTACGTGGAAGCATACATTGAAATTTGCTTTAGTTTGAGGTATTCAACAAATTAATATTTTAGTAAAAATTGGTGAGAAAGTTTTCAGTATAAAACTGTAGTTTGGCTCAGCTTTTATTGAACAGTTTTGTGAACCTTAATGACAAATTATTGGTTTATGAGTTTAGATTGGTCTCATTTCCCCATATTTCTCCACGAACTGGTGGGAACAGTTCTATATACACCTTACAACTTAAGGTACATCTATTAGATAGATAGATAATTTGTAAAAATGAAATTACCGTATCAGGAAAAAAAGATTAATGTAAAGAAGAAGCAGGATAGTGTTGAACGGCATTCTGCAATGGGGAAGAAAAGGAGATAAGAAACCTACTTTATTACTTTCCCAAGGACATAAATCCCAACTAATTGATACTTTCTAAGTCCTTGACAGTTCTGGTTCCATCAAGTTTCAAAAGTTTCAGTGAAATAAAGAAATTTAAGTAAGGTAATTTAAATCAGAAATCATCTACTGGAATATTAGAATCAGTCATCTATAAATATGGAGTCTAGGTTGGAGCAAAATTTGGTAACTCAGCAAATTCAAAAGACCTGCTGCTGAGCTGTATGCCACCCTTCTCCCTAGCCAATATGAGTGAGAATATATGTTATACTGTCATAAATAACTAGATAGACTTTGGGATAAATGGGTTTTTTTTGTGTTTTGAAGTGCAAGCAAATAAAACGTCAGGCTGTAAACCTGTTTCTGCCTCTTGTAATAGCCAGTTTGCAAGGTTACCTTCAATCTAAGTAAAAATGTAAGGTTCAAAGCCTACCTTTGACTCTGGCTAAATGTGCAGGTGGTTAGTCTATGCTGCATCTACAGGAGATGTTTACTGAGGAGCTGCCTAATCAGTTCTGCAGTAAACATCTCTGTGTCTACACGTGTGCCCCCATTAGGGCGGAGGAAACTAATAAACTCTGGTGTAGGCTAGAGTTATTTACTGTAGGTAAATAGTACTGTGTGTGTGTGTGTGTGCGTGCGTGCATGTGCCTATATATTTATTAGAGAGAGAGAGAGGGAGAGAGAGAGAGAGAGACACACACACACACACATACAGTAAATACAAGTACTAGCCTGCTTCTGAGTTTTTTCATGCACAGCAGTGTATGTGCACTGCCCACCTGGCTGGGACATGAGGGTGTTTCAGTGTTGGCTAGCCCTGTGCTGAAGCACGTCTGTGCCAGAGCCAGCCCCTTCACAGCACAGTGAGCCCAGTTGGAGCAGCCCTGGGAGAGCTCAGTGCTCTGTACACAAATACATTCTGGAGCAATAAGCAATGTAATGGTTTACAGTAAGCAATAAGGTCCAGAGTTAATTCATGAACATTGATTGCACATATAGATGTGCCTGCTGAGCTCCATCTTGGAATTTTTACCTTGCTATCAACTTTAGTTGGTTTAAAGCTGGCTCAGGTATGCCTACATGAGCTGAAGTCATAGTAGTATGTAGGTACATTCATGTATGGTAGTAGGGATGTGGCTATTTTACAAGCAAATTTTTTTCACAGTTCTAAGTGATCCTGAAAATACAGGAATAATTACATAAATATAGAAATGTGCCAAGAGTGGAACTATTTGTTAAAGCGAAATATATTTATACAACAAATATTTGTTAAAATTCAAACTTTGCTCTAAGAAAATGGGTAGGATGTGACCTCTCTCTGTTTTCTTTCAGTACAAGTGTTTCTTTTGAGTAGGTTTAAAGGTTTGTTACTGAAAGGACTGAAACAGATGGATTGGAAATTCGGAATTTTTGTAGCAGTATTGTTTATGTTCCACTCTGTTATGATTTTCTGTAAAGTCACAATAAAGTCAATGAAGTCACTGATTACTGAATAAAAAGCTTTTATTCCAAAGATTCATTTTTGGGTGAGAGGGGTTATATAGAAAATGCTCCTCTATGGGTGTGATACGTGAGTGACATGCTGAAGCCATCTTAAGTGCCTAAAATGGTTTCATCAGCATTGCCTCAGAAAGATCCTTCGTATTCAATGGGAAGACCACTGCACTAATGCCAACACCCTCTCTGCAGCTAATGTAACCAGCATTGAGGCAACGATCATGAAACATCAAGTCCACTGGGCTGGCCACTGTGTGCGGATGGCTGACACTCATCTCTCAAAGCAAGTCCTCTTCTCTCCACTTAGTCATGGTAAGAGGACCCACTGAGGACAGATGAAGCGCTACAAGGACATCCTGAAAGCATACCTTAAGAAGCATGGCATCAATCCTACAAATTGGAAAGTGCTGGCTGGTAACAGGTCTCAATAGCACTGCACCATACATCAAGCTACAGCCTACTCAAGAAGCCGAGGAACAGCGGAGGAGGAAGGAAAGTGCACAACATCCTGGCCAACAGCTGTACCCCAGCCAAGGCACCACTTGTCATGTCTGTGGAAAAACTTGCAGAGCATGGATTGGACTTCTCAGCCACCTTAAAACTCACCAGAATTACCCCACCCCAGCAGACATCATCCTTGTTTCTATAGCTGATATATAAGTTAAAACTCCATGTTGATCTTTACTGCACAGAAAAAATGGAGTTGTTTTTTGTGGCTCCCTATGCACTTGCTTAACTTGAAGCACATTTTAAGTGCTTTGTTAGACTGGGCCCTAGTAAATGATACAAACTATTACATAATTATAATCTGGTAACAATCATGCATTCTTAATTTAACATAATGGCACTGTTAGAGTGATGCTGTTGCTCTTCTGATGGTCTAGGCATTGTGAGAGAGGTAAGGAGTTGTTTGGGTGGGGGGAAGTGAAATGTTTTATTGAACCAATTGCAAAGCAGGGATAAAATATGTATTTGGTCCAGTATAAGATGTCGCCTCAAAAATTCTTTTCTCTTGTATAATTTAACATAAAGAACCATTACCATATATGTTTAGAGGGTGAACAAAACATATATGAAATGTATGATGATATGATGAAGCATAGAGGCTATACATGTCTGAAACTGAAATGGCTTTGTTATTTATCAAGACCGAAAGTTACTGAGATCATGCTCAATGAGAAAAAACAAATCCTTTATTTTGTATGACTGTGAATTTTATATATGTAACAGGCAATAGAAAGGATTTAAGTGAGATTTAAAAATAATTGGGATTCTTTTTACCTCTACCATTCACATGTAAGATTAGGTGCCCAAGTTACCATTAGTCCCATTGTACATGGCTCAGAGGGACCTATAATCTTTCCTAAAAATGTCCTAAAATATCTTTTTTAAAACATAAAAATGTCACAGTTTTAAACTTCATTATTTGAGCTTTACCAAGGCTAAAAATAAATTCTAGCCCTGTCAGAAAGCTAGGGATCCGCCTTACTAATGGGATAAAGTGCCTTTTTCTAATTGCATAGAAACTTCAAGATAAAAAGTTCTGGCTGAAGTCCTCGACCATCATTGAAAACAATCCTAACCTTACTAGCTAGGACGCAATTTTGATAGGAGCATGAATTTGGATACCCTCCAGTGGTGATGTTTGGTCACATGAGTCAATCAGGATCAACGAATACAGTTCTCTGGATCCTTTTTCTTATCCTCTTCTCCCTCGCCCCATTCCCCATAGGAGGGCTAGCCTGTAGGGATTTTCTGTTTCTGTCTCACCCTGTTCACCCTTCTTCCTCGATCTCTGGCGATGCCTGGGACTAGACTCATCACCAGTTTAATGGTGCCAAAGGGATTTTTCACCCCTAGCAAAATAGCTAGCTAGCTAGATATCTCTGTGTGTTTTCATCTTCATTTGAAATTTCAGGTTGTCTTGTGGTGGTAGTTGTGGACTGGGGAGGGATTAAATTACAATTACTACAATTGTAGAAGTTTTCTGTACAGCCCATTGGAGAGAAAGTATCTGGTTAAGGCCTCTGCAGTTCAGTTAACTAATTAGACATTGGGCCCGAGCAGTGTAGTGTATGAGGCATTTAGCTCACTGTCTTGAGGCTGCCTTCATTTTTCCTTCTAACTCCAGTTAGAAATAGACTCTGGATTACAGACAGCGTCTTTTTGCAAACCAGAGATGAGAAGAGTGTGGCCTTCACACACACTCTCAGATGCATAGTCTACAAAAGGCATTGATACCAGCTGAGATCTGCTGTGCAAATGCATTGTTAGATAATTTTGGGTGGCTACTGCAAGAAGATGAAGCTTCAGCCTCCACAGTTAACCACACTATAGTTTTCTGTGCCTCACTGATTTTGTCTTCATCAGTAGGAGTTTTGCCAGTGACCTCACTGGGAATACGATTTCACCCTTTCAATTTTTGACATTTTTTATATAAAAAAAACCTGTCACTTTTAGAACTGCATCTGGTCTATCCTGGGCATGTGGCCAGAATAACTTTGAGTAGCGATAATTCCACATTTGAGGAAGAGACTAAAAAAAAATCCCACTTTTTATTTATTACATGGGTATCAGATTTATCATGCAGCTATCACCTTCACAGATGCAGTATATATACACTTAGAATTGTAACAACTTTTCATACATACCATTTTAGAGATTTGAAGTCTGATTTTATTGATGTACCTTTTGAATTTTGCTACTTCTGTCTTGGATAATAGCTGACTGCCTCATTTTACAAGTGTCTGAAATACATTTAAACTAAAATAAGGACTAAGAAACTGAAGCTGGGGACATTTAACCCACTGCCAGAATATTCTGTTCTGCTATTCTTTCTATCATGGTAGAGCATGATATTGGAGCAATAGAGAAAATGATGTTCATTGTTATAATCTGCTGATCTCTTAATAACATTACATATTTTTATACTGAAGTGATTTTCCAAGTGACTGTCAAAACCTGATTGATTAATGGAAATGGCTTTATAATAATTATAGATTAGAATTATAGTATTATTCATTTGGGGGGGATTTCTTCAGTAGTGCCCTAGAACTGAATGTTGCTTTATAAGAATCTGAATAAGAGTCTGTGGAATTTAACTGGGATCTTCCCAGTTGGGTCTAAGGTATCAATTTTCCAGCAAAGAAACATGAAGGGAAACCACTCAGCACCAGTAGGATGAAGTCGATAAATTGACTCTGCAGCAGGTTTCACTCCTTATAGATAACAACACTTCATTACTACTAAATTGAGATTTTATCTACATTTGAGATCATTTTCTATAAATAGAAAATGATCAAAAATTTCAATTAGAACTATACATTTATCTGAAAAATCAAATGTAGAAAAAAGAACATATGATAATGCCATCTAGTCCAGTTATTATTTTTTTACCAACCAAAAAATATTTACTTCTTATCCATTTGATATATCTAGCCTGATGGGAAGCAATTCAACAAGACAGCTAATTTCCAATATTTTAAAATATTGGAAGTGAAAACATTATAAATACATGTAATCATTTTAATGTTTTTATAAGCATTAAACTGTGTGATCCTTCAGCTATGGCAGTGAAAGAATTAGTAAAACTTTTAAGAATGGGGCAGTCACCCCAATAGCTAAATGGTTTCACTTATTCAAAGCTCAAACCTATTCTATTGCAGAATCTTTGTCATTATTTAGCATCCTATATAGGATATCACTCCAAGTATATTTCTATGCCAAGGAAATTTCACAATAATCTTTCATTATGTATTCAGAGCTGGTCAAAATAGAAGATAGAGATGGAAAACACTTTTTGAGTCCTTGGGTAAAATTTGTAAATGTGTCTAAGTCTCATGGACTTTCAAGCCTCTTAGGCATCTTAAAAAATTATATTCAGCCAGGTTGTTCCTCTGACAATTGTATATTTACTAACATTTTCTCCTGCCTTTGCATGGGAAAACTTTTTCACTATATTGTAGTTAACGTTTTCCCTGATATACTGATTTTCTTTACTTCATCCCGTTAGTCCCTTCAACTATTCTAAATAATTATCTTTCATTACTCATCACAGATTTTATTGCTAGCTGCTATTATATTCCTTGATCCTCACTTAATCCCACAAGATACAAATTGTACTCAGATCTTATTATCTTACAGACTGGACCAGATCCTTAGTTATGCCTTAACTCATCTGTAATATATTTAGGTCATTATTTTGGCTGACTTTTTATGTTCTCAACTCACAAACATCCATGAGCATCCCTATGGGAATAAAATAGCTACAGCATGACATAATATTCTAGATGTGAAAGCACCATAATTCTATTATTTCTCTCCCATGAACTAGAACTATTGTAATGCATACGTACCTCAAAATTAGAATCATAGAAAATTAGGGTTGGAGGGGAACTCAGGAGATCATCTAGTCCAACCCTGTGCTCAAAGTAGGGTCATCCCCAACTAGATCATCCCAGCCAAAGCTTTGTATATTTGGGTCTTGAAAACCTCCAAGGATGAAGATTCTACCCTCTCTCTGGGTAAACTGTTCTAGTGTTTTACTACACTCCTACTGAGAAAATTCTTCCTAATAGCCAACCTAAGCTTCCCTTGCTACAACTTGAGACTGTTACTCCTTGTTCTGTTGTCTGTCATTACTGAGACTAGTCTAGCTCCATCCTCTTTCAAATCTCCTACAGGTAAGTTAAAGGCTGCTATTAAATTCCCACTCCGTCTTCTCTTTTCTAGATTAAATAAACCCAGTTCCCTCAGCCTGTAGTCATAAGTCATGTCCCCAGCCAACTCACCATTTTTGCTGCCCTCCACTAGACTCTCTTCAACTTGTCCACATCCACTCTGTAGTGGGGGGCTCAAAACTGAACACAGTACTCTATTAGCCCTTTTTTTCTGCTGCATAAAAACACAATCTCTCTCTGTATAGCTACAGATCTGGGAGTCTTTTGAAAGTTAACACCTCCTTATAACATGAAGTTTTCATTTTATTGTGTCAAATATAATTAGAACCTAGGATCTAAATCTTATTTCCCTTTATGCACCTGAAAGGCATGTACACAGCTGTGTAACTGCAGTTTTTGGAATTTATACCCAAAGTATTTGCATTTTAGCTCTGGATGGATAAGTCTGTATGCACCCACATTAGCATGCACAACAGGCCTTTGGCCACGCAGCTGCACAGCAGAATGAGGTTGATCAGGTATGCTCTTAAGGCTGGGTAAATCAAGAAATGGTAGCTGCTGAAAGTGCTGGAGAAGGGGAAAGGAGCCTTTCCAGCTTTAGCCTAATGGCCTAGTGGATGGGGCATTTGCCTAGTGGGCAGCAAACCCACTTTCTATCCCTCTTCTTATCCAGAGTAGTCTTGTACATTTATCTCCTGTTTCCCACGAAAGACCATGGGTTAGGCATTACCTAGATACCCATGCACTACCCAGGCCCACTGTGAAGCCCCCTGTGGGATCAGAAAGGGGAAAAAAAGCCAGAAGGTGTATGTTCCAGTGAGTTGAATGTAGCCTTAAAAGGGAGGAGGCTCTGGGCTCTATCCTGGAGACTCTATTCCCAGTTGAAATTTTCCAAGTGGTATTAATCCATTTTATCCAAAGAATATTACATCAAAGATACAACAGACTGGCTTCAAGAAGAGGACTGGAGAGGGGCCTGGTAGAACATGGTACAGGGCAACAGGTAATGTAGGTCAAACCTAGAGCCTAAGTCTCCCACTCCCTAGGCAAATGCATTAAGCACCGGAAAAAAGGTACAAGGGCCTATTGCTGCCACTTTATTTCTGGCAGGTACAAGTATCGTTATTTTGGTGCACAGCTGCAGAGAAAAAGAATCCCAGATTGTGTGTAGGTACCAAGAACAATACTTATATGGCTTTCTGTATTCCTGAGGACACTCACAAGATACATTTGTGGTGCGACTAGTCTGTTAATTGTGCCATAAACTATAAACATTCTATATTTGCAGCTGAACAAAATATGTTGAAAATCTTTGTGGCTCATTTGAGCCACATCTTGTTGGCTCCCTTTTATTAGGGCTGTGCAAAATTTCACCCAGTGTTTCATTTCAAAGCTGTTTCAATGTGTTTCAGGCTTGAAACAGTGAAATTGAAATAAAATAAAAGCCTTTGAAACAGCTTGGAAATGAAACAAGCTGGAAGACAGAAGGTTGGTGCTGCTGCCTGGGAGCGGTGCCGGGCACTGCCCGCACCCAGTGCTGGGTACAGCCCACACCCAGTGCCTAGAAGTTTGGTACTGCCACTGGCCCTAGCCAGCAGCACCAGTCTCCTGTATTCTGGCAGGCAAATTGGGGGTTCACATCCCTGGGAGGAGTCCAACACAGTGGAGATGAAAGGGTAGCGAGAAGCCGAATATGAAGCCCGCGGCAGCAGCACAGAGTCATCACAGCCACTCCACCTGGCTTTGTGGGGCCCCCCAAAGCATGGGACCCAGGGCAGTTGCCCCAATTTGCCCCCTAGGGATGACCCTGACTGCCGCTGGCCACAGATAGCAACACCAGCCTCCTATCATCCAGCAGGCAGATCAGGGGTCCTCATCCCCGGAAGAAGTCTGGCACAGCCCCACAGTCCTCCCAGGGATGCAGACAAGCCCCCAATCTGCCTGCCAGGTGACAGGAGGCTGGTGCTGCTGGCTGAGACCAGTGCTGGGTATAGCTCATGACAGGAAGCTTGGTGCTGCCGCTGGCCCCAGTCAGCAGCACCAGCCTCGTGTCATCTGGCGGGTAGATCAGGGGCTTGCCCGCACCCCTGGGAGGGCTGCAGGGGCTGTGTCAGACTCCTCCTGGGTGTACAGACCCCTGCTCTGCCTACTGAATGACAGAAGGCTGGTGTTGCCACCTGGGGCCTGTGGCAGCACCGAACTTCCCAGCACTGGGTGCGGGCTGCATCCAGCACCTGTTCCAGGCAGAAGCACCAGCCTCCTGTCAGCCGGCAGGCAGATCAGGGGTCTGCATCCCCAGGAGGAGTCTGGCACAGCCCTGCAGCCCTCCCAGGGGTGAAGATGAGCCCCCGATCTGATTGCCAGATGACAGGAGGCTGGTCCTGCTGCCTGGAACTATGGGAGTGGGTTATAAGGTTTTCTGATGGGACAAGCTGAGGAATCTGGCAACCCCCATGCCTGGTAGCCTTCTGTTTCTTGTTCTGCAGTCCTTTAGGGATATTTTAAAGTCTATTTTTAAAGTTAAATTTTTAAGGAACCTCTTGGTACATTTGCAACCTCCTCTTCCCATTGCGCTCACTCCCCTGCCTACTACTGCTTTCTTCACTGTTCAGAGGTGGGCAAGCTCCAGACCTAGCTGCTTGAGACAGGGCTGGGCTCAGCTGAGTAGGGTATAGTAACAACAGGGTGGCTGGAAAGCAGTTCCCCCAAACCTTCCTGGTCCCAGAGCAGGCATGCTGCCACAATCCCCATACTCAGCTAAGCTCATCCGTGGTGCAGGGGGCAGGAATGGCTCTGGTGTTTTTCTGCTCCCAGGCCAGAGGGGAAAGGCAAGTAGCTGGGTGAAGGAGCAGGGAAGGGGTATGCCTTTGATCAGGAAAGGGAAAGGAGGGAGGATTTTCACCTTTTCCCTGGAAGCTCCTGTGGTGTACTCCAATCTAAAGGGGGGTGGGGGGCAGGGCAGTAGCCATACCACTTCACCTGCTCTGAGTCTGCCCCTGCTTTTTTCTCATTCTTCCATCCTGTTCCTGATGGAGATCCATCAAACTGTACTGTCTATGCAACATTTGAAAATTATACCTTTTAAATTCACCCTGAGGCTCTTATTACCCAGCACTTTTATAAACTATTAAGTTGCTCCTTCTCTGTGTAAATTTAAAAACCACCACCATAATATTTTAAATCATGCCTAAAAATTAATTGGTGTTCTGATCTCTGGAAATTGAAGTTTTGATACTATAATTTCTATACAGGCAGTTTTCATTTGGATCCAAAATTAATTAAACAAAATAGTTTATACATTTCTTTGATCAGAAGAAAATCCATTTCCCTGTGTTATTTAAAAGTAAAGTATATAAATTAATAATTGAAGTGAAACTCAAAGTTATTTTTGAAATACCCTGGGGTATTATGGAGTTTTCTTTTAAAAATATATTCATTAATATCTTTTTTTTAAAGTGGCAATATACACCTATTTGTATATATGGCTATAGACAGACTTAGCAAGTATATAAGTATCAAATGATACTGGTATAGGCAATTACAATGTAACTGTTGCGACTGCATTCTTCTATAGTGATACAAGTTTAGCAAAAGCATTGCAGCTTTAATTTTGTTTAATTCAAGGTTAAAATTACAGAAATATAACCCAATTGTATAACTATAGAAATATGTACAGGTAACAGTTACATGCTGAAAAATGATGCAGGATCTTGAGCAGCAGCTATTCTCCCCCATTTAATGGCTTAAAGTCATATCTGTCCATGTTATGAGACAATATTGCAGTTTTAGATATAATGATATAGTACTAACAGTACAAAAATATTTGATAAAGGTATTGATATTGATATGGGTAGTAAATCAGAAGCTACATCAGATGAAGCCAACAAACCTCTAGGTGAACAATTAGATTAGTATATTGGTCTTTTTCCAATCTGCTTAGATAGCTATGTTCCCTAGATTCCTTTAAAGGGAACAGCATCTTCAAAAATCATAAATGAGACTGGTAAATTGATACATTATGAAATGTGTCGATTACCAAAGCAAAATATGTTATAGACCCTACATGTACTGTTAAAATAATACTACAATCTAGATATCTCTATTAGGCAAATACACAATTAATTCTGGGATGTTTGTTGGAATTTAGGCTTTGTTATACATAGTACTTCGAGTTCTTCAAATGCTGATTGGTGTTGGTGCTAGGTTGAGTTTAGAAGAGTCACACCTGAATATTAAAACTTTCTCTGACTGTCTCCAATCTGCACCACTGACTTGCCACTAGAAGGCTGGCAAACTGGGGCTGGCCTAGGAGCTATAGCTGTGAGTTGCCACTACGAGGCTGGCAACCCAGGACAGGCTTCTACCACTGCCGTAAATGGAGGTATGTAATAGACCTGGGGAGGGGGCTAGGAATGTGAAGCTGGGAAGCATAGAGTAAATGGAATGGGGGTGTATAATGAAATGCACATTTGAAAGGAAATGGGGTGTGGAGGAGTGGTGAAATGAGATAGAAGTTAGCTACTGGAAGATAAATAAAAAGAAGTAAAAAAAATAAAAAGAAATAAGGAGGAAATAAAGATATGGTTTAATACATTGGGGTTTGAGATTGGGGTATGGGGGTGCTGGTCCTATTTCCTGGCATGGTTGGGAGGTGGGACCAGTGTGGAAAGGCACTTTTGGGGGAACTATTTCCTGTGCTCCAAGAAGAAAATCCCAGTTTAGGGGGACCTGATCTGGCCTCTTAACTTCTTTCCCCACCCCTCCCTAGACACCACTCCCGGGCACATTCATGCCTTTCAGCCTGGCTAGCTGGCATGTGATTTGCAGACTGTTTGCATAGGATTGAACCCCTGTGGGTGGGAAGGTCACAACTCCTAGGGGTAGGAGGGGGAGTTGACTTTTTGCCAGGAAACCCCCTGCCCCTGGGCAGTGGAATTCAAGGGGTAGAAATTTTGTCCACACAGAACAAGGGGCTGGGGGAGAGGACATTGCATCCTGAGATGCCAGAGGACTGAAACTTTGGCAGCTCATATGTGGGGAGTGGCCACACGTTTATGGAACAGGAGCTGGGTAATGAGATAAACCTGCCCTGGGGTGGTATCACTTTAAATTGCCTGAAGTGTGTTTAACAAAAGTTGTAGGTGTTAATTTGTGGATAATCCAGGGGTTAAGAGCTCCAGGAGCTGCCTAAAATTAACCTGTAACGGCCTTGTTACATTGTCATTCTGCCTGGTTCCTGGAGCTCTCAACCCATGGATATCCTGCACATGGACATACAAAACTAGTTTTAAGCACTCTTTATGCAGCTCAAAGTTATGCCACTCCAGGGCAGGATTATCTCTCATTCCTGTTACTCAACTTGTGTTACACCAAGATGTAGCCACTCCAGGTGACACCTTGGTGTGAACAGACACCCTACCTACTCCTCCCATCCCTGCTGGCTCAGATCAGGCCCACTACCTCTCCCTACCCTTCCCAAAAATGTAAAACCCTGTTTACTGTCCCCTGATGCCCACTGCACTTCCTTGTGGCTGCCTGCTCTGTCTGCCCTGGGGTACCAGGCAGGGAAGTGTTAACCTGTCTTCCCAGTCACTGCCACAACTGCAGCTCTCTGGAAAGACACCCTAGAAAAGAGAAGCAGTCCAGCAGCACAAGTGGGAGACAAGGGGGAGTTCTGGGGACAGAGTGGGTGATCCCTGAGGGTGGGGTAGAGGGGGATCCCTGGGAGACAGGGGACAGGGGAATGAGAGGGTGGAAAATCTAATTTTTCAGTCTTTCAGGGCCCTGCTGATCTAAATGTGTGACTACTCTAAACTTGAACTCGCACTAACACCCATCAACATTTGGATGTTGGGGGAATGGCTCACAGTGTAACATGTAAGAAGGCATCTAAGAAGGCCCTCACAGTTAAGAGTGGCAAATATAAATCTTAGTCCAGAATTGTTGGATAAAATAACAGTAATGAATGCTGCAAGATGAAGCAAACTGAATCCTTGGTATATCCAGGTACTGTAGTTCTCTTTAAAAAGACACAAGGTAAGAAATAAATCAATAGAAAGGCTTTGGTGAACTCTGAAAGGTTTTGAGTTATGTGTCACCAGTACAAATACCCTTTTCCTATCTTTTAAGAATAAAAGTTAATGGGTCCAGAAAAGATTGTGGTAGTTCTGTGAAGAATCAGATTTATAACAAGCATTGCTTTTGTATGGTGATAACAAAAGTTTTGAACTTAGAGCTCTGGTTTAAATTGTAATAAGTATTTAATTTTAAATGGTTTTAAAGTCCCATTGTACATTTTTTACATTTTTAACAACAGCAATAAGGTGATTTCGTATTACTGACATGTTAAATTGTATATATACTTTCCTAAATGCAAGAATGTATCATAACAGCAAAAATACTTTATCATTAGTAAATTTAAATAATGACATTAGTTATTATAATTAACTTTGGGGTTACAGTGGGCAATAATCTGAATATTAGCCAACAGTGTGAGCTTGTTGCCAAGAAGGCTGACAGCATGCTGAGCTGCATTAGTAGGAGTGTTGCAAGGAGATTGAGGGAAGTGATTATTTCCCTCTGTTTGGCACTGGTGAAGCCACATCTGGAGTACTGTGTCTAGGTTTGGACCCTCCATTACAGAAAGGACATGAATAAATTGGAGAGAGTGCACCAGAGGGCAGAAAAAATTGTTAGAGAGCTGGGGCACATGACTTATGAGGAAAGGCTGGAGAACTGGGTTTATTTAGTCTGTAAAAGAGAAGACTGAGGGGGGATTTAATAGCAGCCTTCAAATACCTGAAGTGTGGTTCCAAGGAGGATGGAGCTAGACTGTTCTCAGTGATGGCAGATAACAGAACAAGCAGTAATGGTCTCAAGTTGCAGTTAGGCAAGTTTAGTTTAGATAGGGGGGGGTGGGGGGCAGATCTCTCTCACTATGAAAGTAGTAAAGCCCTGGAACAGAGAGGTTTTGGAATTTTTATCATTGGATGTTTTTAAGACCCAGGCAGACAAAGCTGTGACTGGGATGATATAGTTGGGGGTGGCCCTGTTTAAGCAGCGGGTTGCACTAGATGACCTTCTGATGTCCCTTCTAACCCTAATTTTGTATGGTTTTGTTATTATATTGTGTTGATTTCAGTTAGCAGAAAAGTTTTTGGTATCAAGAACTATATTTTGGTGGTTTCAGTTGGAATGTTAATTTGGGGTGCAGACAGAAATGCAACTCTCAGCTGTAACTCAGAATGATTTTTGCAAAGTGTTCTCAGTTACATTATTCCAAACCAAACAGAAGTTCACTATTGGTTCCAGGGGGAAAAGCAATCTAGCTTTGCGGTGAGAGCCTGCAGCCAGGTTCTCATAGCAATGACAAAGTGCCTAAGTTCAAACAAATGATCCACTGAATTCCGCTTAACTATTGTAGCAGGTAGATCTCATTTAAAAAAGTAACATATCTGAGCATGTCCAGAAGATTCATCATTTTGCCTGAACACAGTGTGTATCTATCTAAAATGCATCTACATTTACTTAGGAGTCACAAACCAGTTTATACCTATATTCCCTAAAAGATCTCAACCACAGAATGTCAACTAAAGAAAGAGCTTGCCCTTTGCCAGTATCATAACAGTTAGAGAACTCACCCAAGAAGTGGAAGACAAGGGTTTGTGATCCTTTTCAGTTTGAGGAGTCTCAAATCCACATCACCAACTTCCCAGGAAAGTGCCCAAATGACCAAGTGAGGCTTCATCTCTCTCCTTGAAACTTGGCCACTTATTAGAAAGGAATGTAAGCATCATGGGACCAGAAGAAGAACATGAAAGAGAAACTCTGATTCTGTAGCTCAGTGGGGAGGGCATTAGGCCTGTGTGAAGCAGCTAATATTCACTATGAATTCTGATTCAGCTGATTCAGGGGACAGTAATTCAAATCACTGTCCTGAATCAATTAGGCTGAATCTGATTCAGAGATTCAACCGCTGCTGAATCAGTTGAATCTCCAGATTGGAGAGACCCCATCCCCCGCCCCCTCTCCCAGCCCCATCAATGGCTGCTCTGCTCAACTGAAGCTCCTTGCTCTTTAAAAAAAAAAAAAGAGCCCCATACTCACTGGCTCCTGCCTGCCTGGGGTGGGGGGGATCCCCAAGGCCTTGTGTTGAATGGGGGTCTCTGCCATGAGCCCCCAGAGGCCCCAATGACTGCTGCAGCAGCTGGTGAGTGGGGGCTTTTTCTTTTTTTTAAGAGCCAGGAACTGGGGCTGAGTAGGGCAACCATGGGGAAGGGGGCGTGGCCTGGGAGAGCAGGCAGGGGATGGGGCCTGGTGGAGGTCCCCCCATGGTCCTCTTCCCCCCTCCTCCAACCCCACTTCTCCCATCTCCTACTTACAAGCAGGGAGTCTGGGTCCAGCTTCCTGCAGCAGTGAGCAGGAACTGCCTGAATCTCTGAAGCTTACCAAATTGATTCAGAGACCCTCAAATCAATTTGGACCTTTTTATTGGTCTCGTGCTTCAGTTCAGATTTGGAGATTTGGCTGTTGAATCTCCTCCAGATTGAATTAGCACCTGAAGGTGCACAGCCCTAGAGGGCACTCCCCTGGAAAGCAAATTTGATTCCCTGCTTGCAATGCTCTTTATGAGATATAAAGTGCACATGCATTCTCAAAAGCAGGAAAAAAAATAACATTAATAGATACTGCCTAAATAGTCTGCTCCAAATATAATAAAAAGCAGTACTAAAGTCAAGAAGGAATGGTTTTGTGTTTAAAAGAGTTAAAATCATAAAATATTTTATAAGACAGGAATACAGTTGAATTAGAGACATTCCAAGAGAAAAGCTTTCCAGTACATTACTTATTTACTATTTTGACAAAGCCTATATTTTGATGAAGAGGCTTTTGTCTTTCAGTGTCATTCTTGTCTATTGATGAGTTTTAAGACCAAGTTGGCCACCGCTAAGCTTTTAAAGTTAAGTTTGCCAATTGCTTAAAATAGCATTAATATAGAATTCACTGTAATTTTGCTATATGTTGCATACATTTTCACAGTGACTGGAAGTGTCATTACATTTTTGCAAAAGCCAGGTGTGTTTCTTGATTATATTGTCTTTTGTCTTCCTCTTAAGTTGGTCTAGTTTGAAACTGAAGTAAGTGTGTTAGCATCATCAATCATTAATGCCTGACTGCTGTCCAAGCTATTCACTTCTCCTTCTCAGCCCTTGTCCAAATGTTCTGCCGCCTGCATGTTTGTGAGTATATATGCATGTGTGTGTGAGAGATACTTTCTCTACTCTTTCCTTCATGCCTGTACTGTAAATTGTTTTGGAAAGGAAAAAAAAATGTTTTTTGTTTCAAAACCTTCTTGTATGTATTTTTACAATGAACATCAAAGCAGTTTTTTGTACTATGATTTCTATTTCTGCTAAGACTCACTAATCTAGAAGTGGTCCCACAATATGTATGAACATTTTATACACATTTTAACACCATTTCATTCTCAACACTGTTTAATTCTCATTTGTGTGCATTAAGATGGGTTTGAGTGGCATAATTCTGTTTAATGAGACCTTTGTTTGGTTGGTGTTCAGTAATGAGCAGGGAAAGAAACCCAGGGGGCATAAGCCTACTACTCTCATATGGTCTCATAAGTGATAAGAGCCAGTGGTATGATCATTTGATTCTGGTCTTCCTAAACTAAACTTATGGAAAAAAGTTAGCAGTTCAGTCCCATCACTGATTATTAATCTCCATTATAAATCTTGACAATCTTTATCAGTTAAAATAACCCAGGTTTCAATATTTTAAAAATTGACCAATATTGTATTTTTGCATATCTCCCATACTTTGGATCAGACATATACCTTGTTTTTGGAAGGTGGAATGAAGAAAAACAGATTTTTTCTTGAAACTACTGGTGAGTAAAATACTCATAAACACAGACAGCTGCAGTGAGGGCTGAGGAGCAAAAACCTGTGGTACTCTATTAACCTTCTAGATGCAGGATATAGCAGGTGCTATTAGCTACCCACCCAGATGGAAAAGGGATCAGGCAATTTGGTTCCAGCTGGATTGGGGTCTCAGGTGACTTGGGCAGGTGTTACTGGTTGAACCAAACTGCCTGGATTGTTTTCTTATTCTGGATGGGCAGTCACCAATGGTTGTCAGGGGAGCTGAGGGAGTGGTAGAGTGGACCAGCCCAGCCCAGCCCAGCCCAGCCCCTGTTCCAGTCAGCTGAGCACCTCCAGCTTGAGCAGAAGGGCCAGGCAGCATGGCTTAGCCAGCACTACCTGCTGAGTTATATGAGTTTCTAATCATGCTCAGCCCCTCTAATTGATGTGGGCGAGCCCTCAGCTGACTCAGAAGGCACTGCTAGCTGCCCACCTGGCTCCAAGTGGGTTCAGCAGTTCAGCACTTGGACAGGTAGGCACTCTGGGCACCTACACATGTGCCTGATATGGTGGAACAGTTCACATGACTGGAGCATGGTCATAGAAAGGTATGATTTGTTCAGGAAGGATAGGCAGAGGAAAAAAGGAGGTGTTTCCCTATATATAAGGGTGATGTACATGTGTTAAGAGGTACACTACAAAGTGGAAGGTAGGCCTCTTGAAAGCCTCTGCTTAAAGGTCAGAGTAGAGAGCAACAGGGTAGATGTCACATTCTGTCTGCTTTGGGGCTCCAAACCAAGAGGAGGACTGGTAAGGTGGATACATAAGTAGCTAGACACTTACACATGTGCCTACACCTGCTCTGATACATGCTAATTAGCACATGGAGCAGACTCAATTAATTAGCATGGTCCAGAAGCCTAAGTGATTCATGTATTCAGCATCCCTACACTTCAAATGATGGTGGGAGCACTTTAATGAAAGTTCATTGAACAAACTGTAGTTAAAGCTCCCCCACTGCCATTTTGAAGCATGGGATGCTCAATACATGAGATGTTGTGGGTGCTTTAATTAGACTGGTTTCCAAGAGCCAGTCTAATTAAAACATCCCCACACCCTAGAACATGTATAAAGAGATGTTCTCTATTCCCAGCATTTCCCTGTTTAAGACATTTTTGAAGTGTAGAGCCTAAAACTGGACACAGTACTCCAGCTGAGGCCTCATCAGTACTGAATCAGCAGAAGAATCACTTCCCTTGATTTGCAAGTGAAACTACTGTTAATACAACCCGGTGTGCTGTTGACTTTTTTCTTGCATAAAGTGTATACTGTAGGCACATATTCAGCTTATGGACTATTGTAACTCCCAGGTCTTTCTCTTCAATACTTTAGTCTAGCTAGTCATTTCCCAGTCTGCATTTGTGCATGCATTATTCCAGCCCAAGTGCCAGACTATATACCGGTCCTTGTTGAAGCTCATATGATTGATTGTGAACTATTTCTTTAGTCTATCCAGGTCATTCTGGATCTTAGGCTTTCCCTCTAGTTTCCACAGTTTAGCTCAAGTTGATATCATCTGCTTTGTATGCATTTGATCCCATTATACAAATTATTAACACAAACGTTGAACAAAAATCCAGGGCAGACCCCTGGGAAAAGCCATTTCATACCTCTTTCTAACTAGACATTGAGACTTTTAGGCCTACTCACTTGGCACATCTATAGGAGACATTTACTGTGGAGTTTCCTGATTACTCCACAGTAAAAGTCACGGCACCTACACATGAAGACTTATTAGGGTGCAGGAAACTAATAAACTCTGCAGCAGGTTAGTACTTATATATACAAATACTACAAATATATACATACTCCTGTTGAAGAGGTTTTTGGTTGTAGCTGTTTTGCTCTAAGGAAGAAGGGGGGAGTTGTGCACAGCAGCACACGTGAAGACACTAATGCAACTGGCTGGGGCATGAGGGTGCTTCAGGGTGGGATAATTGACAGGTTCTCTGCATGTATAGTGGACATGGTATACCTTAAGTTTAGCAAGGCTTTTGACACAGTCTTCCACAACATTCACATTAACAAGCTAAGGAAATATAGACTAGACAAAAGTTTGGTAAGGTGTACACTTAAGTAGTTGGATCCTTATACTCAGTGGATGTATCTACAAGTGCATATTAATATGTAGCAATAATAGTTATCTGTCCACTGCACCACACTGGAGCACCCTCATGCCCTAGCTAGCTACTCCACAGCACACTGAGCCAGGTTAGAGTACCCCTGGGCTGGCAGGCTGACCCCCAAGACCCCCTGCCAGCTAGGACTGTTCTGACTGAGCTCAATGTGCTGTAGTCCTGGATGCAGATGTAAACACAGTATGTGCCAGAGTCTATTGCCATACTCCTATTTATGAGGAAGGCCACTCCTATGGTTAAGGGTTTGCAGGCCAGGCCTTATGAGGAGAGACTAAGGGACCTGGATCTTTTCAGCCTCCACAAGAGAAGGCTGAGAGGTGATCTTGTGACTGCCTACAAATTCATTCAGGGTGCATGTGGGGGGGAAGCACAGCAAGGAATTGGAGATGCTCTGTTCAACAGGGCACCTCTCGTGGTACAAGGAAAAATGGTTACAAACTGACAGAGCAGATTTAAGCTGGACATCAGGAAAAACTTCTTCACAGTAATGGTGGCCAGAATTTGGAATGGGCTTCCAAGGGAGGTGGTGCTCTCCCCTACCTTGAGGGTCTTTAAAGGAGGCTGGATAGGCATCTGGCTGGGGTCATCTGACACCAGCACTCTTTCCTGCTTAGGGCAGGGGGTCGGACTCAATGATCTGTTGAGGTCCCTTCCAACCCTAGCATCTATGAATCTATGAATTAACATGCACACGTAGATGTGCCTACTGAGTAGGATAATCTAGCTACTTATGTATCCACCTTACAAACCCTCCTCTTGGTTTGGAGGCCCAAAGCAGACACATGCACCACGACAGCTGCCTTGTTACTCTCTAGTCTGACCTTTTATGCAGAGGCTTTCAAGAGGTCTACCTTCTACTTTGTACTGCACCTCTCAACACATGTACATCACCCTTATATATAGGGCAACACCTCCTTTTTGACTCTGCCTATCCTTCCTGAACAAATTATATCTTTCTATGACTATAGTCCAGTTATATGAGCTGTCCCACCGTGTCCCCATAATCCCAATTACACTATAATTCTCTGATTGTCCTAGGATGACATTATTAGATGGGAATTGGGAAATACTATGAAAAGAATTTAAAAACATGCAAAAATTAAACAAATGTCAGAATGGGCATTTTGGTTTGAAATGAAACATGGAAGGTGTTATGTAAACAAAGCAGGCAATTTGAATCAGGAAAATGGCAGTCGCACTCTTAAGGCAGTTGAATACCACTCTGGACAACTGAATTCTATCCAGGCTTCTGATACAGAGTTTCTATGATATACTAGTGAATTTACTTAAAGTTAACTTCTGACAAGTGGTCACTAATTGTATGTTTCTCATTTTCTACATGATTAGACCCTAATATATGACTTATAGAAGTTTAGAGACAATAGGAGCTGTATTTAATAATATAAAATAAAAATAGGTATCCTGAAAAAATGAGACCAAGATATCTCAAGTTGGGCAGTCAAACTTAGTGGAAACTTTAAAATTTAATCTCTCTGTGCCTCAGTTTCAGACATGTAAAATAAGGCTTATTCCACCCACTGATTTCATCGAAGTGATGTGCAGATAAATCCATTAATATTTGTGAATCATGTGGATATTATAGTGATGACTGCCATATGAAATCCCATAGAAAAAATCCCTATTTGGAGCAGAGTTTGAATATTAAACAGTAAGTAAGGCCTGGGGCCACAAATTGAGCAATGAGGATAAAACAAAATATTTTACAGCTTTTCATAGCTGTCAATCTGCTGTATTGAATACGCCAGGAGTCATATCAAAGAAATAGGATGTGATCATGTAATTAAAGACTGCATCATAATGCACACAGGGGGCAAATAAGGTTGCACAGAAAACCTCAGTTCTGGCATTTCCTTATGTTAGAGCGTTGAATTTCCAAAAATACTATAGTTACTCAAACATACATAGTTATAGTTTGTGCAATGCAATAGAGAAAAAAGAGGCCAGAAAACACCAAACCAATTAAACAGGGTACCGTGTACAACTGTTTTACCATCATTTCAATATGTTTTCTAATTTTTATTACTAGATCTTATCATATTTTGCAGAAAATATAAATGGGGAAATAGGTATGGCCTCTAAACTCAATCAGCCATTAAAAAGGCTAGAAAGACTTTCAGAGTATTTAATTATCATAAAATGCTAATTGTGAACTCTATTAATATACAGGCTTGCTAAAAATAGTACCAACATTTTTAATATGTTCAAGAAATGTCATCACCAAGAAGCTTTGTCCTCATCAGAAAGGTCCTTGTATGGCAGTTGTTTCAGGACACTAACAAGCACACTTATGATTGTAAATGTGTTTGCTAATGTTGCTCATAAACAACATTAAAAAGTGAAATGGGATGAAATGGTTTATGGAAAGTTATATATGCTTTAGTGTAGTGATACCTATTTACTCATTTTTAGAAGACAGTTAAGAGATCAGATTTTATTTTTCCTACTGCGTGTCTAAATAGATTTAAACATGTAAGCATGATTATAGTCCATTCTGCTCAGTCACTGGAAATCCATTAATGCATTTACTTTAGGAAGACCTCACCATATTGAATAACCAAAAAGTTCCAAAGACGAGAAGGAAACACTCATCTTTTGTACTAATTCCTAAGTCAATTTATGTGCCTAATAGGTAGAACAAAAATATGGCCGTAGTTTTCTTTCTTACTACTGTACAGCCTAATACTAAGAGGATATCACAACAAATAGGTGACTATAACGTTTCTGGAGTGGAAAGTGGGCAGTGGGATTTGCCCCTCTGCTCCAGTCCCCTTGGATATTGAATGACTGGAGTATCCCATTTCCCCAAACCGGTCTTGGGAAGGTGTAAGGAGCAGGGGACAAGAGGTGGTTGCTGACCAAATACCTGTACTGCATCATCTCCTGGAAAGATTTCTAGTGGTGGACATTTTTTACCACTATAAATGAACATTTGTACACAGACTAGAACTGCTTGATTTGGTCCTTTATTTATTAGTGTTCATAACAGAGTGTTCTATATATGCTATAAACAATATCCCAATCCACACAAACTGTACATGATCATACACCATTCTGTGAACCTAATTGCTTCATCTATAATGGTGTGGGTGCATCTACACAAGATGCTAAATGCACAGCAGACTAATTCTACTGCTCGTTACCAGGTCATGGCAAAATCCTGGGGGAAAAAGGGCAGGGGACAGTGCATCAGAGCAGACTCGATTAATGAAGTCTGCTGGAGTGTGGTACTTGCCATGCTCCAGCAGACTCCAGTGTCTTCTGTACCAGTGTGCCCATGCTGAAAAATGGTGGTGGGAGTGCTTTAAGTAATTAAAGCTCATTTGATGAGCTTTAAAGTGCTCCAGCCATCATTTTTCAGCATGGGGACGCTGATGTACTGGATGCTCCAGGCAGTTTAATTAGAGTGGTTCTTGGAGCCACTGTAGTTAAAGTGCCTCCCACCACTCCCAAGGCATGTGTGTAAACACCACGAGAGATTAGCTAGGCTGTTTACCTGATAGAACTGCCTGTGATTAGTGCTGTTGGCAGTGGCAAACCCTAGATTTGACAAGCTTTTTCTGTGATTAGAATGAGTTGGGGGCCCAAGGACTCTCGCTGATGTATTGCTGTGAACTAAGAAAAGTTGGCTTTTTCTAAGAAGTGTGGCCTACTTTACTGTATGTGACTTTGGGTCCACCCTGGTTCTGCTGAGGTACCTACCTAAAGAGAGAATTCTACTGCTGGATCCTGACATGGGAAGGTAAAAAATTGTGAAACGAGAGGTGGAAATGGCGACGTGCATCATCACATATAACACAACACAATATTTTCTTCAGCTAAAAATAAACTAGAGGCTTTACAAATACACTAGGAGCCTAGGCCTGTATTATTCAGTATTAAAGTGAAACCCCCCCCCAAAAAAAAACACACTGCAACTTCATTGGAATGAGTTTAAAAAGTCTGCAGAGCTGTGAAATAGGAGTGTCATTATTAGCAGAGATCCTGGTTTTCTCTGGAAACCCCCCCCCCCAATTTTCAGATTTAAAAATGACCCAAAGGGATGACGAGGTCGAACGGTCACAAACTCCTGCAAGACTGTTTCAGGCTGGACATAAGGAAGAATTTCTTTACTGTCCGAGCCCCCAAGGTCTGGAACAGTCTGCCAGCGGAGGTGGTTCAAGCACCTACATTGAACACCTTCAAGAGTAAATTGGATGCTTATCTTGCTGGGATCCTATGACCCCAGCTGACTTCCTGCACTTTGGGTGGGGGGCTGGACTCGATGATCTCCCGAGGTCCCTTCCAGCCCTAATGTTTATGAAATCTATGAAATCAAAATACATATTTTTGCCATGATTAAAATGAAACACCACATTGTCTAATCTATCTAATTTATCTAATTTAATTTTGATCATGGGAAAATGTGGATTTTGGGTTACTTGGTTTTTAATCCAAAAATGGGGAATTTTTAATCAGAGAAAACCAGGATTTCTGATTATCAGGAACTACTAACAGACAGCAGAACTGCAGAACAAAAGATGGTTTGACAGATGGAATATCAATGCCATTAAAAAGAAGACGATATCATTAATACCTGTGGAAAGGAGCTGAGAAGGGATCAGGTAGATTATACTGTAATGATAGTACAATAGCACCCTCAATACTGTCTACTTGAAATATTGCTGCCTCTGTCAAGTAGTTGCTTTTAAACTTTGGGTGGACCAAGAATCAAAGACAGAGGGAGGAGGAGTGCAAGTGAACCCATAGTCCACCCCTGGATCCTGACTAAATGAACATGCCTTCCTGGTGACTAAGTTTGCTTTTAGATCTGAGCCAAAGTGATTTGCCCACACTCACACAGGAACTTGGAGTAGCATATAAAACCTGATTATCTTGAATATCAGTCTAGCTCCCTGGCTACTAAATTCTTCTCTTTTCTGGTGGGGAAAAGAACACACTTTATCATTTGGTAAATTGGAAGCACCTTCTTTTTCTCTCATTACTATTTTTTTTTCAAATGATAAGAGTAGAAGTCTTAAAGGTCCTTGTCTTCTTTGTTCTTTTCTTGATGTCTTCTTAAATGGAGCTGCTTGATAGGGCCACAGATATGTATTTGGACAGTTGTCCTTTTAAAATTCTGCCTTGTCAGACTCCTTCCTACTTCAAGTTGTTCTTGATATAATCCCCATGATCCTTCTTGCTATAAAAGGTAATATAACTCAGTCAAGTCACAGGATCTACCTCTGGGATTAATTAATTAGGATTAGTTTATGTTTGTGAAGTGCTCTAAAGGTGAACTATGCACAGTAAGTACTGACTTGTTTAATATTATTGGAAAGGAGACCATGGAATGACTAATACAGCACTTTCTAACCACCAGAGAGAAAGTATGACTCTATCCCAATAACAGATGAAGGGCTAGCTTCACAGAAAAGCTGAGGTGCACACTGTTTAGCATTGCAGCACTCAATTTTTAAGCTCCTTCCACCTAAGGAAATCCATTACCCAAAATTTGGTTCATATGCTTTATTCATATTATATGGACAGAGTTGTATGCCTAAGAATGGAAAAAAAACCCCGACTGGCTGAGTGGGGAATGTGCCTAAGTGAGCAAGTAAATAAATAGATCTTTCTTAGAAGACACCAGGAAAAGGTAATGATTGCCTACTCCTCTTCATTTGAACCAAAAATCTACGAGTTAAGATCAGTTGGCTTGGACATAACAAAGTTCAATTAATTTCTTCTGCCATTTGAACTCACATCTACCATGGGAATGTGTTGTCAGGCTATAGGAAATTATGAGGTTTGTGGCTTTTGGGTTATTTTTCTGATTAATGTGTTTCATTTTCTTTAAAATAATTAAATTTTGGAAAAGGAGCAGAACCTGTTTCTCCTGTTGGGTGATCTACATATTCATTTTTGCTCTGGTCTAAGGAATGTTTAATTGCTCTATGCAAAGGAGAAAAGCTTCAACAGCAGACACTAGAAATTAGGTTGTAACAGTGGTGGAAGGACACCCTGGCAAGTAATCACTATGGATTCACATCCACCCTTCCTAGCTGGTGCTGAAGTGTGGGGTAGGTGAATTGGACCCCTTCCACCTAAGGCAGGGCTCCAATACACCTGTCCCCCCCCTCCAGGTGTTGCCCTGTGGGGTCAGGCCAACTCTCAAGATCTCAATATTGCGCTGTTAGACAGGAGGGTGTGGCACAATTGCATGTATACAAACACACAAATCAGTTAGGTGCATACATACACACACTGCCAGCTCAGGAACATACACATCCAAACTAGCCTAGGCACATGCATACCTATCACCAATTCAAGTGCATACACTGTACACCCAAAAACTTAGACACAGATCACTAATTTGTATATCATGCACAAGATGCCATATATATATATACATATGTGTATACACACACACACACACACACACACACACACACACACACACGCACATACAC
>NW_017728906.1:136366281-136374875 GCF_001723895.1 Crocodylus porosus
ATATATATATATACATATGTGTATACACACACACACACACACACACACACACACACACACACACACATACAACCCACCTACCTATCCAGGCTGGAAAGGGGCCCTGGTCCAGTAAGTGTTGTCCAGAGGGGGGTTGCCAGCAGGGCCTCTGGGTGGATAGGTGGTGTGGCATGGTGCTGGTCCAGATGGAGAGAGCATCTCACTGGGTCTGTCTTCACTGCCCCTTTTTCTCTCCAAAGACGGGAGAGAAAAATAAAACTCGCTAGCTAAAATAAAATGTTAAAGCTTATCCTATATCTTAGCTTACTTATACTTATCTATAGGGAATAGAGAGGGAGAAAAAAAATCAGAAATGGTTGGGGAAGGGGAGGAAATGTATTTTAAAATAAATTAAAAAAAAAACAACTGTGGGTGTTGCTACACAAAGGGTGCTGAAACCCCCACAATCTCAACTGAACTCCCTCTGCTCCCTTTCCTCCTCTCATTCTGAAAGCAGTGAAAGGCTGGTACCTCCACAGACACAAATTACAAAAGATGCTACATTTTGAAACATCTGTATCTGATGCCTCATGCAATGAGGGCTCAGATTTTCACCTGATAGGCCATTTTTAAAAGATATCTGCAGTCATGTACTTGTGTTTGGTCACAGCTATAAACTGCTTTCTGTGGCCATATCAAGCAAAAATGGTCACTTCTATCTTCATCTTTAATTTGTGAATCCTGCTTAGATTTTTCTATGAGTTGGTTTGAAACCAGTCAATATTGTCAGGACTTCCAGAGTTTTAGGTATAAGTTTTGGGTATATCCAAAAGCAGTCCTTTAGGCACCCAGAAAATGGTACTATTTAAAATGTAGGTGTTTATGGACTTCAGCAGCTGCCAACTAACCCTAGATAAGTCAGAAACAAATTGTTTATTTGTTCACTCAGTTTTTTGGTTTTTATTTTAATTTGTTTATGTATGCTGCCCATCCCAAAAATGGCTCAGGGTGGTTTACAGGAAAAAAACAAACAAACTAAAAAAACCCAGAACAACAACAACATTTATAAAAGCAGCTAAAATATTAAATAAGATATCTATTTAAGCACCCAACATGTTAATTAAGTGATTCAGTCCTTTTGGGTACATCTACACATTCACTTCACTGTGCAGCTGACTAATCAGCTTCACAGTAAAATGTCACTGTTTACACATGCACCCATATTAAGGTTCAGTAAACCAATTAACTCCACTGTAGGATAGTACTGTCCAGGACAAATACTGTCCTAAGTGGAGTAATTACATATGCCAGAACAGAGCTGTAGATGGTGACCAGGGCTGGCTGGGGCATGAGGGTGCTATAGTACTGGGGCTGCATATTGGCTAGCCCCACATTGTAGCACCCTCATG
This sequence comes from Crocodylus porosus, assembly GCF_001723895.1. Classification (NCBI taxonomy): domain Eukaryota; kingdom Metazoa; phylum Chordata; order Crocodylia; family Crocodylidae; genus Crocodylus; species Crocodylus porosus. The sequence continues at coordinate 136,367,670 of NW_017728906.1, forward strand.
TTTCATCTAGCCCCAGCATAGCGATTTGAACTTGGTTGGAGCAGCCCCAGTCTGGCAGGATGACTGCCCCAACCCTCTGCTAGCTGGAGCTACTCTGCCCCAGCTTAACATGCTGAAGTCTGAGGAGCAGGTACACCCTGGTCTGAATTGCACTGGAATTTATTGCTACATGCTAATTCCATGTGTAGATGTATCCAATTTGTATCTAAGTGTAAAGGACCAAAAGAAGCCTGAATGAGAACCATAGAAACTCTTTTTATCTAAACATACACCTTATTTTGATTTCTCTGTAAAAAACCAAAATGCTTTAAGCATCTGTGTATGCAAAATACACCTACCAAACATATTCAAAATATAGGGCTGTTTATCATCATAATTTTAAGAGGTTTGTTTGTTTTGATACAATAGACTAATATATAACATGTTGTAGCATTATTTTAGAATACTTCTTTCTCAATTTCTTGTGGAATAAGTAAATACCTGTTACAGCTGGTAAATAAATTGTCTGGTAATAAACATTTCACATTTGAAGTGGTTTCATATTCTTAAAATACTATATGAAAAAGTATGCTGGACTCAAATGGCATGCCTCAAAGAAGCTCTCAAAACACCAGAGAGCACTTATACATCTGATGGGAGTTTAATTCCCAAGGCTTTATATTATGACCCCTCAATTGAAATGATAAGTTTTTAATTGAAACCCAACTTTTCAATTTTTCCATCACAATATGGCAAGGGGACTGATCCTTTTTCTTTTTTCTTTCTTTCTTTTTTTTACATAGCCAGATCATGCCTGTAGCTGGAGGGTGAGCTGTTGGTGGGGACCCTCGTCCTTCCCCCCCCAAGGTGGTGGCACCTCCTGGAGCCATCTGAATGGGTTGCTAATGGGCAGATGCTTCCCCCCTCATACATGGCACCTGACCTGATACAACTCGAATCGGGCTGGGTGCTGCCTCTGAGCTGGGGCAGCACCCACCCACCAGCAGACTGCCTGGGTGGCCCCAAGGGGTGTCACCATGGAGAGAAGGACTAGGGCCCCCTGCAGCTCAGAGGCCACTCAGCCCACAGGCAAACCCTCTGGCTGCGGGCAGGCTCTGCCAGAAATTAAAAAGATTGGTCCCCTTAATGCCTTCAACAGTTACCTTCAGGCAGCATCCAACCAGAACCAACTCTTTCCCAAACACGCAGAGATTCCAGTGTGCCATTCACTGTCCCTGCCACTTCCCCACCTCTTAGGATCACACAGGAATGGGTTCACTTGCCCTTCGGACAGTACACTAAGGCATCAGGAGGGCGACCTGGTGTGTTGGTGGCTGGACAAGACCAGGAGGGTCTTCAGCCTGGCTTAGTACTGGAAGCTCATCAAGCCTACACTTCTCTGAGCTCTCATGGTCTTCCAGTGCCCTCTGTACCATCCTTGCCATGTCTTCCAGCTGCCAATATACCCAGCCACCCTCCTGGCACCAATCTGTACTGTGCTGAGACAAGCCAACTTGTTTCTAGGCAGTGCTAGTCAGTGGAAGGTGATAGAGACAGTGCATGGGATGCTGGAAGCCCCAGTAGGCTTGGGGAACAGTTGGATCTGGCCAAGTGAGGCAGCACCCCCATGCAGACCCATGGGGTGCCCCCACAACTCAGAGACCACTCTGACTGCCAGCAGCTTGTTCCCCAGGCATGGGAGAGGTGGCCAGGCTTCACAAAGGGAAGAAAGGATCAGGCCTCTTGCCACTTTTGCCTTCAGCAGGTGCTTGTGAAAACATTTTTTTCTGTGGAGCCTGCCTGCTTCTCCTATGGCTAGGGGGTGAGCTAACAGCTCTGCATCATTGCATTTTGCACAGCTACATCCAGATGTAGTTTAGTTTGCAACAATGCAAAGTCATTTAACCCTCCCCCCAGACTGCTGCATGTGTAATGTGTGATACCATTAAGCCACACAAATACATTTTCATCATGTGTACATCGTGATGACTGCCATGTGTACAAGTACCCAGAGACCCTTAAAGATTTTCAAAAAAGTTGTTCCTCACTTTCCTGAGCTGGATCATTCATATCCATTTGGGAATGGATGCATTCACAGCCTATAACCACTAACAAGAGAACTCCCTGAATTATAGAGAGTACATATTCAAAACTATGTTCTGCAATGGGGAGTTGAACCTCTGATTCCCACTTCCAAAGGGAAAGACCTAATCATAGTGGCTAGTCTTGGCAGAAACTTTTAGAGGACTGTTTGGAGCTGTTTCACTTTGTATTAAATAACTAAATAAGTATTGGATTAGAAAAAGAGAAAGCAAGTAAGTGTGCATGCAAGCAAGAATGTAAACCACAGGTCAGGGCATTTCTCTGAGATGTGAGAGGCTGAAATTTGAGCCTTCTAATTTAAAAAATAATTTAGTTATTTGAACCAGAGCAATCACAGCATGTGACATGGAGAAAGCTGTAGCTTGATATACCCAGGAGATCCCAGGAACTTAGGAGATGCCCTATTGAGTATTTTGGAGTAGGAACCTTTCCTTCTGTAGACAGGTGTTGGACACCTCATATCACATGCATAATTAGCAGGGATCCTGGTTTTCTCTGATTTGATAAAATCCCCAACTTTTGGTTTAAAAAAAAATAAAAAGCAACCCCAAATCCACATTTGTGCATGATATAAAAGATACAGTGGCAGCACCCCACTGGGCTACCTAGGTGGACTGCTAGCCAGGGGATGCTGTCCCAGCTGAAGGCAGCACCCAGCCAATCCAACTGTTCCCCAAGCCTACCAGGGCTTCCAGCATCCCATGCACTGTCTCCACCACCTCCTGCTGACTAGGACTGCTTAGAAACAATCTGGCTTGTCCCTGGGAAGTACAGAATGCTTCCCTCTGCAGCAGTGGCAGCGCCCCCCAGGTGGTGCCCACCCACAGGCACCCAGCCCAGGTCGTCCTGGGTGGCACCATAGCCATGGAAGGAAACATTGCCCTCTCCTCCCTCTTCACCCCCTCCCGCCCCTTCCCCCCCGAAGCTGAGGCAGGCAGGCTTCAGGGAAGGAGGTGAAAAAAACAGGTTCACCACTATTTTTTTCCCTCTTCAGTGGAGCCTGCCTGCATGGGCTGCTTCTGAGCTACCTCCAGAGCCCCTGAGCTGCATGGCTTCCCCCCATGACTGTAAGGTAGCAAACTAAAACACCTTGGATATGTTTTATTTTGCTGTGTCCCAAAGTCATTTAATAAGCAATACGCCACCTAGAGTGTAAACAGCAGTACCATTAAAGCACTGCGAAAGGGCATTTAAGCCACTTTAATGGCCAGTTTTGTGGCATGTACAAAGGCCCCTAGGATCCAGTGTTATACCATATAAGTACCTTGGAGAATGAAGACTTCATGTCTCTCATGCCCGCTTCCCCCTTTTTTTAATCTTATCCAAGAAGCTCCTGTACTCTATCTGGTTTTATCTGATTTATTTGAAAAGATCTCCAAATATTATTCTGCTTCAATGATTTCTGTCCCCTCATGCCATTCCAGATATCAGCAATAAATGTTGTCCACTGCTTATTTAGGTTTTCCCTTTTATATAGACTTATGATAGAAAGCTGAAATTCAGCACTTCCAGGTTTTTTTCTAGTAAAAAACCCCATTCCAACTAACTCTATGCTGTATTGTTTTATTATGATATCCAATACTTTAAAATAAAACAGTTCAATACTTTGGCCCAAATTCCAAAAAGAGTGGCTACAGAAATGCTGAAATAAGGAACATCAGCCTCCTGTAGGGCATGCTGAATTTTTATAAAGAAAACCCTTTGAATACTTATCTATGGATCTTTCCCATAATAATACCATTGCTTACAAAATAAGCACAAAAAACATGTTAGCATAATAGAGAGAATGGAGCAGATGGTCAGGGTAGCTATTACAATTTTATAGAAACAAGGTCCCCTTCTTTCAGGGTGGTGATTAAAATGGTCTTTCTCAGAAGCCGGTTTTTCATGAAACTTACTTCAGCTTTTTCCTTCTTTTGTTGCAGCTGCTGGCTTGAAAGGGCATACTCGGTTCCCCAAACACAATTACCATACTTTTTTTTCATTATAGAACAAATATGTCTTGCAAAATATATGATATATATCTTAATTTAATTAAGTTTTTGTTAAGTCTTCTATTTCCACTCGTATTACTTGCTTCAACAATGTGATTTTCTATATACTGTTTGCATTAAAGAAGGTATGCAGATGAAGCTGTTGTGTTTTACAGCACTGTATGTAACTGACAAATTGTGTATTAAATTTAGAAACACTTTAATAGGCCATGTAGATGGAAGAAAAGTGAACCTTGGTTGATTATATCTGCATCTTGTCTTTTCCATTTACACCTTAGTTTGTGATTGATTTGGTCCATAAGCTATTCACTAACTAACTGAACTAGCAGTGTTAGTGCAAAGTACCTACAACCAGGCACTGATAAATTCAGTAACGCTGAAAATTTAACAGTGAAATATGAAAAAGATTAAATGTGTTTCCTACAATTTATAGCTTGAGTATGCAAAAGAGGGAGATCCTTTGGTGATACTGTAAGCAACATCACTTCACATTGCTGACACCTACAGCTTGGGAAGTTCCAAAGTAATGACTTATTTCTGGCTACACAGCTAAGATCTATGCAGGAGAATTAATAAGTAAATGCCTTCATTTCATCATGATGGCATTTTGGAGTTTTAGAACCCTGTAGGCCATTAGTCAGTTTTGTTAATGTCTGTGCTTATCCTTTTAATCATGTGCAGCACATTGAGTGGACTTCATTTAGTTCAAAGTGCCTTTCAGAAGCCGGAATGAAATCTCAGTGCTGTAAAACTAACTTTTTAGTGCAAATATATTGAATTACGTCTATTGGTGGTATAAATGGTACCGTAAAAATGTTTCTTGATTCTAAATGAGTCAGAAAACATATTTAAGTTTCAAAGTACTTGAAACTGGAATTCATTAGGCAACCTAACTTGTGGCTCCCTAATAATGTATTAATCACTGTCGTTGTCATCATTGTCTTTAATGACACATTTTTGTACTAATTGTATATGTTGAACTGCAAATTTTAGATCTATTCTTTCAAATACATAAGTAACATTACCTAAACAAATAAACTTGCTCAGTTTTTAAAAATTTACAGGACTGGACTTATAGACAATGCTTTCCTTGAAGAAACATGTCTTAACTTTGGAAAGGCTACCATTATGATTAAATCAATTAATATGGTTTGACCTTTGACCAGAATGGGCAAGTTTCCTAGATACGAAGCCCTGATAAGGAATACAGCAACATTTTTTTCTTAGCAACACAAATTATTGCTAAGACATCAAGCCTGTCCCCTCTCTCTTCCCCTACACCTTATTACACTGACTTATTACAGGAAACCCTTGTTATTTGTAGATTCAGTATTCACTGTTTCAAATATTTGTGAATGCTGAACCCACATTTTAAATACACTTATACACTTCCAGGAGCTCCTTGGGAGCTTTGCACTTGCTGCCACCAGGCTCCCGCCTGCCGCCGCTGCACTCCTACCAGAGCTGCCAGAGCTGTGCCCCTCATCCCCTCCAGCTGCTTGGGGCACTGGATTCATGAATGAAGACTGTTTTCATGAAGGCAGTGCCTTTTTCATGGATTTTGCCATTCGCAGGGGATACGAGAACATATCCCTGCGAATGGTGAGGGTCGCCTATGTAGAATATTATGACAAATTTAACATCTGTCTTTGGGCTATATACTAAAATAACTTGGGTCCTAAAGGTGAACATAGTCACTATTTCTCCTAAATAAGCTACCTAGAAAAACTAATTGGCTGCCGGTTAGACTGGAGGTGTGCATATTCCATAAATGCAGTGATTTGAAACTTACACATTCCCATGGTAGGTGAAGTAATTTTCTGAGCATGCCCAGAAGCTTTCTCAGTGTTTAGGCCTCATCTAGAATCTAGGTGCTTATGTATTCAAGTCCTCTGAGAGACTCAGTCTAATAGGCATAACTTTCATTGACACGATTAGGCTTGGCACAATTATTCAGTGGCAGATACTACTGTCTTTAAAATGTGACTAATGGAGGACACAGTAGAGATGCCACATTTTATGTTAGGTTAGAGTATTGACAGGATGTGGGAGACCTAGGTTCATTTCCTTCTTTTCCAATGAAAGTACCGTATCCCATGAAAGTGCCTTTACTAGGAGCCTATAGACTTTTCTAAGTATGCAAATGGAGACAATTGTCACACAGTTCCTGTTGTGAGGCAGAAGAAGGTCTACAGTCTTGTCTGGCCTCTGAAGCTAGGCCAGGTGTGGCTTCCAGAAAAAGGGAGCCCTAGCTCCTTTCCACAATAGGACTCTGGTTTTACAATCCTGACACCCTGTGGTTGTTCATCAGCCTGAATCAAAGAGCTATCTTCCAGTTCAGCTTCTGAGAGAGGGACTTTGTCTTGCTGGAGAGAACAAGTGCAACCTGAAGTTCCAAGCAGCCTGTCTCCAATACAACCACTTACTGGGACGAAGTTCACAGAGCAAGAATACTTTCTCCCCTCCAAAGGATTAAGCAGTCCTTCTGTCCCAAATCCAGCTGGCACAGCCCTGAGCCGAGCCCTGAGCACCTCAAAGTTAACTCAGTTCTTCTCTCTCCAGTCTGCCCAGCTGAATTTGGGACAGTGAGTCCCAAAGCTGCTTAGCTTCTCTACTTCTCCACTCTGTCTAAACAAGAGCTGACATGCTGCTTGTCCAGCCGACCTGACCAATTGTCATACTTACCTCCTTCAGCTTCCCTGGAGCCTCCTGGGTGTGCCATCCCACCTTTTTGATGTGTCACATAAAGCTTGTCAGATCTTGTTGATACTGTAGCTCTGCCTTGTCCTTTCCTATGTGTAGGCAACTCTGGCTTCACTGGCTCTTTAACCTAGGAATGGGCAATTATTTCAGCTGGAGGGCCATTTAACAAATTTTGATGAGCTCTTGAGGGTCATGCACATACAATTAATGGTGAAGATATCATTTTAACAAATTAAATATAAAAAACAATATGTTAAAATCAAATATTTACTATAAAATATTTTCATTTTATTTAAAAAAAGATGTTTTGTCCTGATTTTTTTTTGGGGGGGGGTGGTTAGTAGTGTAGTTTCATAGTTTCATAGTTTCATAGTAGCTAGAGTCGGAAGGGACCTAGGTAGATCATCTAGTCCGACCCCCTGCCTTG
>NW_017728906.1:136374886-136387741 GCF_001723895.1 Crocodylus porosus
GTCCCCCCTTAACCTTCTCTTGTGGAGGCTAAACAGGTTCAGGTCCCGTAGCCTCTCCTCATAAGGCCTGCCCTGCTGACCCTTGATCATACGAGTGGCCCTCCTCTGAACTCTTTCCATATCGTCCACGTCCCTCTTGAAGTGTATATAGAGGTGATTGCCTAATAGCTCAGAATAAAATCTTATTAATGTATATTGAAAATTAGGTCAAAGAAAAACAAGAAACTCACTCAACAGGAAGAATGAAGCCTCTGTACATTAACCAGATAGTTGAAGTTGGGCATTATTTCCGTTGTTATAATGTGGAGCACTGCTGCAAGGTGGTTATTGCTCATCAAAGGTCTATATTTTGAGTTATAGAATTTAATCACAGAAAATTTCTGTTCATATATGTATGTTGATCCAAACTGCACAAGTATATTCTGGGCATGAGGCTTAATCTTTGGAAGGTTCTGTTAATGAACGATGTATAAAACCTAGGAAGTGGCACTGATTTGAATTGCTCCACAACCAGTGCATCACATTGCAGGTCAATAAGATTGAATTGGAGGTCACATAGAACATTGTTAACATCATATGTGAAAGGTGAGGAGACCAAAGACAGGTAATTTTTTATTATTCAAAAATCCTCAAATTAGCCAGAAAATTCAGCATGCAAGCTAAGTAGTGATAGCATGTATTTTTAAAGATTTTTATGACAAACAGAAATCTGTCACAATGTAGGAAAATGGGTAAACTCATTGCTTCCTGTCCAATGGGAGAAAAGGAGTAACTGGGTGTATCTACACATGCACTATACTACATATTAGACTAATTTAATGCACAGTAAAACATCACTATCTGCACATGCACCACAAGTAGTGTGTAGTAGATTAATTTACTTTGGCATAGGATAGTCCTGTGAGGCACAGATACTATCCTATTACACAGTAAATTACTGTGCTTAAACATAAACAAAGATTGTGATGTTGAGATTAGTTTATTGCAACTCAAATTTAGCTACAGTATATTCAGTCACACTAAAGGCACATGGAGATGTGTCCAATTTGGCATAAATTATTTGTTACTGAAATGCAATTCATAAGCAAGAAGCCCCTTGTCTTCCAGTCTTGAATTCAGTTCGTTCACATGGCCCATGATAATCAACAGTGAACGTAAAATCAAAGAGCCAATTTGCATTGTTCAGCTGTGGGAAATCCGAACCCTTTTATTTCATGTTCAAAAACAAACTAAACTCAGCTCTCAGTTCTACACCCTTTTCAAAACATTACCAAAACTAAGCCATCTTACATTGGTATGATACAGAACATCTGTGTGCTCAGATATTCAGATTTCTCAAGCAGAGTTACAAATTGCCTGTGGTTTAACCCTCTTGCTCAAATGTAGTTGATCACTTTCATAACCATATCCAGGATAGGGCTTAATTTTAGAACATTTTTACAGAGGACCTCTTGATTAATTTAATACTGCAATGTAGAAACATAATTTTCTGTTCTGCATGTGTTTCTTTGACTAGGTCTTGAATTCTTTTCAGCAATCCAACATGTTTGTCTGTCAGATTTGAGTTTCCATCAGCAGTCACACCTGCCAATTTTTCCCTCTCCACTCCTAGTTTTGACATACATTGATTTACTGCCTCCAATAAATCTTTTCTACTTGTCTTATTTTTTTATCGACTGCATTGATGCCAATTCTTCTGTAAGCTCAAAATTTTGGGTGCTACCTTGAATGAAAATCAACATCTGGTCTGTATCGTTGACATCACAATTCTCAATGAGTGCCAATGCAAAATATGAAAAAAAAAGAATTGTTTTCCTTACTCTTCAACTGCAGATCCAGGTTTTTAGAGAGATCCTCAGTGTATCTCACAATAATTCACCTTGAAAAGCAAATATTCTCAAACTTTTTTTTTTTTTGGTCTGGGCACAACATTGTGCAAGTCAACCATACACTCCTCTATAAATTCACCTTCAGAGAATGGTTTGCTGTTCTTGCTGATATTGTGTGCAGCCAGGGAGTTTGTTTTAGTCATTCCATCCTGTGCTGTCAATAGTTTTGTGAAAAAATACTTCACTCTTTCTGCATCAAGCAACCATTTTCTCAGCTTTCTTTGCTTTTTCTTCAGTAGACAGATTCTTATATTTGGATTCACACTTGTTCTCAAAATGCTGATTCAAAATGTATTATTTGAACACTGCCACACTTTCTTTGGAAACTAAGCACATAGCTTTCCTACCCATTGGTAAAAAAATATTTAGAATTCCATTCTTTGTTGAATATTTGTCATTCAGTTTCTACCTTCTTCTTCTTTGAGCTTCTTTCCAATTCCAGATCTGGGTATTTCGGGTGGCCTCCCCATGAGCACCCTTGGCATTGCCATGGGCTCATAAGCTGCAGAAAGGTGGGGCACCACTGGCCTAGCCCAACCAGACATGTTGGGGAGCAAGTATTAGGTTGTGCAAAGTGGGCCCTATTCTCTTTGGATTCAGATTCCGTCTGAATTGGGGACAATGATTCTATTCGTTGATTCGGATTGCTGTCCCTGATTCGATTCAGCCTAATCCAAATCTGAAGATTCAATGCTGATTCAGAGAATCAGTGATTCAGACATATACACAGATTTAAAAGTTTTTTCTACATACCTTGAGGAAGCAGGCATGGCTTGTGATGCTCCATGGGTGCATGGAGTGTGCCACAGGAGTGCAGTTGTTTAAAAAATAATTTAAGATTACTTAGGCCAAAAAGAGAATACAAGTGGGAATATGACTTTGTAGACTATTGGGTAAAGGACTCAACCAACCAGTCCTGGGTACTAGTCCCATTTCTCAGGATTGTTAATGTATTTTTATCCAGTGATTAATTCATATAAAATTAATGAAAGCAGGCATCAGGACCCAGGTCCCTCCAGGTTCCCCTACTTATTTGAGTGTTCTAGATAGTTGAGAGCTATAGCCGTTATTTATTAATGGATAATCTAATATTCATTATATGATCAATACAATAACTTATATCTGTAGGTACCCAATTGCTACCATTTGTGGATTCCTTTGTAATCCCATTTCGTACATCTAGGCTTTTCTACTTTATTTTGCTTTTTGACTGAATGTTACATCCCCCTATACCTGAAGAAGAATGATTGTGCCCAAAAGCTTGCAAAGAAATGTTTTCCAACTCCTCAGTTGTTCTAATAAAAGATATCACATCTACCCAAAGAACCTTTCCTGACATCTGCACATACACACAATCACATTTACCACTAACAAAGCATGGTGTTACAATTTCTGCTGAATTCTACTGCTATTACCTCACCTTAAAAATCTCCTATTGCCTTTTGTCTCTCTACAGATCCCTGGTTAAAAGGATTCCAACCCATTCAGTAAATCTGCTTGGATGAAAACTTACCAAAGTGGATTCTGTTTAGATTCTAAACTGATTAAGATAGCAATTGTTTATGTGATTCCAACAAAAAATGGCCCGTATACTATATCTGTGACAATAATATAATAAAAAATTTAAATGATATAGAAATATGGGGTCCATGTAGTATAGCACAGAAACAAAAAACCCAACCTGTATAAATCAGACTGTAACTAATGGTAATGTTCTATACAAAATTTCATTATAATTCCATTTCATGTACACACTATTTTTAAAGTAATTCTAAGAGAAATTATTTTCAACATAATTGTATGCCTTTTGTCTAGGATGGTAAGTAAATTAGGACAGAGAATTTTGGTGAAAAGATTTTTTAAAAAGATTTGGTAGCTGCAGGGGCTTTGACTTCTTCTGAACATCCAATTTATAGTATGCAAATTAACTAGGGTAAAATTAAAGTTAGTTTTTTAATTGTTTTACATCTAGATATATGCAGAATTTCAATGGACTCAAATACAAATGGCATTCTCAGTTAAATTGGATAAATCCTTTGAAGTTACTCTAGATTTACCCCAATGTAACCAAGAGCAGAATTTGACCTATGAATTATAGCTTTTGTGTAAATGTATTTTTCTCATCACAGAGGAGGAGAATAACACTGGTTATTTTGATACGCTATGTGAGAAACTTTTGTAAATACTATGGTAACTGAATGTCCCAAGTATTCTAAGGGGGAGGTTGTTTGACATGAAGATCTTGCATCGAGAGACAACATGTTGTTAAAGATATCACAACCCTAAATAAAAAAAAAAAAAAAGTTAAAGAAGGTGGCTTAAAGTAGGAATCTTTTTTTTTTACCTGAATCAAAGTTCAGTATTTTGATACTTTGGAAATAGCCTCTGCCTTCCTTTCAGATGAAGACTTCCTTATAGGGCTGTGTGAGGCTTTGGATAGAGCTTCAGATCCAGAAAAACTTTGGACACTTTGGGGTCTGAAGCAGCACATCCAGGTCGAAGCACTGGCCTCTTTAGACTTCCCAAAGCAGGTCGGAGCTGCCTCAGAGCTACCTCCGTGATCCGGCCATAGGGTATAATGGGGAAACAATAAAATACCTATAACTTTGTTGTTTTTTGTCTGATTTGAATGAACTTTTCAGTGGTGGTAGACTCTGCAGAGAGGATGTACCCCAAATTCTTGAAATCAAAACTCCTGTCACGTCTATGTGTTACAACACAGGGGGGTCAAAACTGCAGGTTTGGTAGCTCTAACTGAGGCCACAAAGCCTGACAAGTTTCAAGAAGATGGGTGCAGAGGTTTGAAGGGAACTGCCCCTCAAGCTGTGGACAAACAAAACTGGTGCCATGAGTGCTTGTGGGACTGACTCTGTCTGCCTTGGGGGAGGGAGGAGAGCTGCTGTGTTCCCAGTTACCAATCAGTCATAAATCACTCAGGGACCAGGGACTCAGGGACCAGCTCAATATACAGGACCCAGCTACTACATAATGACTTAATGAGCATCAATTAGCACCTACAAAACCAGGCTAAGGAGAGGAAAGAATCAATACAAAGAATCAACTGCCCCAAGACAGACGCACAGTCTTGGCAGGAATTTTCTCTGTCAGGGGTGCAGGGCCCCAGAACCCCCCTGCACTGATCTCCTCTACAGCTGGCAGGCATCACAGCAGGGGCCACCACCCCTGCAGCTGTCACACTGCTGCGCCTTAACACATGCAGTGTCACCCATGGCTCCAGTTTAGCTTGTCTGCAGCTTGAGGTGTAGTTCCCCCCAAACCCCTGCACCTATCTCCTTGAAACTTGGCAGGTTTTGTGGACTCAGTAAGAGCTACCAGCCCTGCAATATTGACCCCCCTCTAAAGTAACACACGGCTGTGACATGAGTTTGGCTTTCAAGAATTTGGGGTACAGTTCCCCCCAAACCCCTGCACCGATCTTCTTGAAACGTGGCAGGTTTTATGCTCTCAGCAGAGGCTACTATCACTACCAGTTTCATTCAAATTGGACAAAAACAACGAAGTTATAGATATTTCATTGATTCCCCCATTATACCCTATGGCCGGATCTCCGAGGCTGCTCTGAAGCTTCAGCCAGATGGAGGCAGAAACATGGTCTGGAGCTCCAGATTGGATCTGAAGTAGCCAGATCTGAAGCCAGGCTTTATTGAAGACTTCCTGGGTCTGAATTCTTCAGCTGGTTATTAAATAGCTGGAAATAACCTCCTCATGGTTCATTGTTTAATTGGTTTAAATCCTGTTGGTGTGAACTAAAGCCTTTGCATTGATTTCAGTGTAGCTTCTGTTGGGCTGCTGAGTCCTTCCCAAGATTTTAATACATTGACATTAATTTCTAAGAGCAGATCTTCTCTCATCTAAGAAAATAAGTTATAGATTATCAATAATATTTCACTTACATAAAGGATGATCTGTAACTGCTCATGGGCTAAGTACAGACAATCAGAAATTCCAAGGCTAAATTGATTCATTCTCTGCAGATTAGTCTAAGCTTCATAGATTGAACCAATAAGCAAATGAACAGATATTCACTGTTGATACCAGAAATGAAGCCACATGCCTGCAGTGGCTCAGGGACAAGCTGGGCGGGGGGGGAGGTGAACACGTCTCCCCATTCAGCTGGGGCACACAGCTTGGGCCAAGGCTATCCCACCCACCCTGAAAAGGGGGGTGGACAGGGGAGTCTGCAAGGGAGTTGCAAAGCATCCTGGGGGACTGAGAGTTAACTTTGATCTGGAGGGGATCTGGGACAGAAGTCCAACAAACCAATTTAACCTAAATTAGTTAAGTCTGATAGGACATCCATGCAGATTTATCTTAACCCAGTTTTGTCCTGTTGGTGCATGTTCCCATTCCTGCAACCTGCCTTTTCCACCTCACCCCAACTGAGAGCTGGCATTCTGGATCACTAGCCCTCTGCTGGCAAGTCACAGTTGTACCACTCAGAGATGGCATTAAGCCTGGACATGCAAGTATTCAAAGCTTGTTCTGACATTAATAACACTTAACATTCCATAGCACTTAATATAACCTAAGGGGAATGTGTAACAACACCCCAAGTTTTAAGCACTCTAACATAAACTAATTGTAATGGATAATCTCACCTTTAGTTTCATTATATAAACATTCTAAATATTCCTGGATTGTTAAGGTTATGTTATGTACATGTAAGCTCATTTAAGCACTCAGAAGGAACCTGGAAGACTTCATACTGTTGCTTATTTGATAACAAACATTTATACTTGAACCTTTTTCAATGTTTTTTTGTATTATAAACTTCTGAAGGACTTCATTTCATAGAATATATTGAGACAATGTTAGTTAATAAAATATACCTGTTATAGTTCTCTTTCTACAAGACCTTTTATAGACTCACATTTATTAGGGGTGTGTGAAGCAGGCCCTATTCGATTTGGATTCAGATTCAGCCTGACTCAGGGACAGTGATCCAATTTGTTGATTCAGATCACTACCTCTAATTTGACTGGGCCAAATTTGAATCTGAAGATTTGATGCTGATTCAGAGAATCAGCGATTCAGACATAGACACGGCTTTAAATGTTTTTTCTACATACCTCGAGGTACCAGCATGGCCTGTGAGTGCTGTGATGCTGGGGCACATGGAGCATCCCACAGGAGTGCAGGGGCCCTCCATGTGCTTGGCGGTGAAGCCAGAAATGGACCAGAAGTACTTCTGTTCCACTTCCAGATCTCCCAGGGAGTGCATAGGCCCCCCCCACTCAGGGCCCTATAGCTTGGCAATCGGCCACAGGGGGAACCTGGGTGCCTTCCCCCCCAGACCCAGGAGGCAGCAGTCGCCAAGCTAGTGGGGCAGGTTGGTCCCCAGCATGCTTTTCAGTGGACCCAGAAGTGCTTCTGGTCCACTTCTGGGTCTGCTGCCAAGGGCACTGGGGAGTCCCCCGCACTTCTGTGGGATGGTCCATCCACCCCAGAATCTCAGTGTTCACGAGCTGCCTGCTACCTAGAGGTATGTAGAAAAAATATTTAAAGCTGTGTCTATGTCCAAATCTCCGAATCTTTCTGAATCTCTCAAAATTGATTTGGAGAGTTCCAATTTGATTCGGAGAAATTAAAGGGTCCTCATATTTGATTTGGAGATTCAGCCCCTGAATTGGACCAAATCTCCACTGAATCAATCAGAATCCAAAGCTCTGCACAGACCTAATATTTATCACATTTCCTGTTTATTTTAAAGTAAGCTTTGCACCTAATATGGGTGTTAAGAACCCCAAATGGCTAGTGTATTTCAAATGTTAACATAAAAGAATGAAATGGACTAGAGAGGAACTTTTCTTTTAAAAATGTATCTATTTAGTTGATTTATATGAATGCATCTGGTTTGGTGTTGCTATAGTTATGGCTATGTGCTTCCCAATTGTATTGCTGATAATCAGAATAATAGAAGAATTACAAGCTGTTGTAAAGAGACTGAAATCACATTTTATTTCTGGAATGCTGTTTTGTCTAATTTTCAAAGTGTGCTTAGAGGGAAAAAATGATTTCAACTTTTTAGTTATGACAAACATAAATCTAATTCTAGCTTCTGTCCCATGTGCTGGGCAGTGTATGTTCTTAAGTAACTGCCAGTGCTCCACTGAATCACTACCATTTCTCAGGAACAAACTGTGGTCTATTGCAGAAGAGGAGTTACTGGAGACTACAACATGAAGTTATATAGGAAGCACATTCTACTCTTGTTCACAATGCTCTTCTCAAAGCAATTGCATTGATTTCAATGGATCAACTTATGAAAGATGCTACTGCTCACTGTCAGTAAGGGTAGCTGAATTGTGTCTATAATTTTTATAGCTCTCAGAAATGAATTTGTACTTTGGTTTATAGGAAATTAACTCTCAAACTTGGGTTAAATTTCAAGGGAGTGATTCTGTCTGAAATTGCTGTAGAACATTTTTCATCCTTAGTGTAAAAAGGGTAAGGAATGGCAAGTTTAATAGAGAGCTATTGCAAATAGACCCTAAGGGATCTGGTTCAAATTTCATTTCTGACTGGGATATATTGGAGTAAATTTTGCCTACTCTTTTAGCTGGGCAATCTCATTTATTAAGTGGGATTTTACAGGTAAAACAAAAAGAAGATTCAGGTTCAGGGAGTCAAGCTAGTATTCATTGGATTTGATTAATTCATCAACTCCTTTTAAAAGTTTATCAAATAATTGGTCTTACAACACACTGGAAAGATATTGCTGTTGTTTCTGCTATTATTTTTTTCTTCTAATGGTAAATCTTGAAAGTTTTGTGGTGATCTCTGCATAAGACCAAATTGTGCTTGATGCTGAACAATCCAGTGTGTCATGGGACAAGAACAGATTTCTGCAAAATTATGCCACTCCAGTGGTATCACTCTTATAGTGTTCAGTCTAGAGCAGCTCCAGATAAAAATAAAAACAGCCTGCAGGGAGGTAACTGGAGATTTCCAAACTACATCATTATCTGTGATACTTAAATATGTCCCTGCATGCCATATAGAATGGGTGTGTATTCACTAAGCATAGGCTATGCCAGCCTTAAACCACTTAGTTTTTGAAGGTTTACCATCGTTGTCCACCATTAGAACTGAATGAAGTGATGCTAAATTGGTGGGGGGAGGGAATCACCCACTCAGCACCCTAAATCATCTGTATTTTTGAGATTTGAAATGCTGTAAATATTTTCTCTTTCTCTCTTTCTCCTTCACCAGAAATTTTAATTTTGCTTTAGCACTACGGGCAGAATTCTGCTTCACGTCATGCAGGACTGTCCAACTGGTAGGCCAGGTGTTACATTCAGCCTACAAAGGGTTAAAGTGCAGCCAGGGTATTTAAGTTTCCCCTCCCTCTCTCACCTTTCACTTCTTCCTCACACCACAGTGGGTGGGTTGGCACAGCTCATGGTGCCAGGGGAGCCCATGGTGAAGTAGATCAAGGGATTAAACATCAGAGGCCACAGCACATGAGCAGTGGAATGGCCACCGCTGTGCTCGTTGCAGTGGTGGAGGGGGAATTTCAGCCCAGGGGTCTGTAGCTAACATTATTGCAGCCCCCAGTATGTAGAGCCACAGCCCATACCACATGCAGCCCCTGGGGCCATGTACAGACATTAAACTTCTACCAGTATAAGTGACTGGAAACCGGTCTATACTCTTAACGGAACAGAAGTTGAGCACACAGAGAATGGTTTAGAAGTGACAGAACCTGGTCTAGGATTTGCACCACTCCCTACCACCAAAGGAAAATGTGTGTTCTGCTTGGTACCAATTTAAACTATGCTGCTTACAGAAAACTACTCAGATCAATTCTACTTTGGGCTTTTTGAATGTCTGTTCCTAGACTGGCTGGACAGTCCTGACCTAGTGTATGACAAAAGTACAACTTGCAACCAACTCTGAGTTACCTGACTAAAGTATAGTTGTTCCTAAGAAATAAGGAGATGTTTGTATGTCCCCAGAGGATGATCCTATTCCAGTAATGGGGGCACTTAAATTCTAAGTTTGACTATAGGAAATATCTGCCTGTAAATGCTGAAACTTAGTTCATGTATGCCTGCTCTTCAACTAAAATTTGTGATTCTATCCCAATATGCCACTGGTATCTGTGTTACTGGAAATGCTGTAGGAAACCTGTATAGTATGAATGACCAATATTAAGAAGAGTAATAGAAAAATTTAGAGAACACAATGGAAGGTCAAATTTATAGTAAAAAATTTATGGGACCTAGAAAGATTTAACACAAACAGCCCATTCAGGCTTGCATTAACAAAGATTTTGGTTGTAGTTGTTCACAGTGTGAAGAAGGGTATTTGGAGTTGTGCTTGGTTTCTAGGAGGTTCGTAAATCTGTACACGAGAATTACTTTTCAATACCACTATAGTGTTTTGAAAAGTGACAGGTGGCTGTACTACTTCATCACAACTCTTTTTCATCAGTTAAAGAAGCAACTCTTTGACTCTCCCCTAAATAAAATACAGCTGAAAAGGATTTAGATAACAAATAATTCCTTTATCCTGCCGAAATTTGAATGGGAAAAAACAATACTGTATTTAACCTTGAAGGTAGACCCATTTTTCAAAGTTTATGTAGCTTTGTGGCTTATTTCACCAAACCTCAGTGGTTTATATGGTGAAGTGCCTTCTTTCTGTATGCAGAAGAAAGTGTTGCAATGAGTCTTTCAAATGGAAAGCAAAACGTTAAGCATGTAGCAGTAGTAAAGCAAGACATGATTTATGAATATTTATCATATTCAGGTGTAATGCTTAGGTGACAGAGACTACTCTTGTTCAGTCTGTTGCAATATATCATAGATATTTCCATAGCCAATATTTTGCAATAAATGTAGTATCTTTATTAGGTAATTGTCCATAATACAATACCTGCTGTTACAGTTCACACTTTCTCTGGCTGGGGTCCCAGGAACCTTGTACATAGATATTTCATTCTTTAATTTATGGCAAATTATAACATAGATTTAGGTATTTAAAACTGAACAATAGGCTAGTTGGTAGTAGATTCATGTTAACAAATATCAGTAGTCACCTGCAAACTATAGGCTTCCTTGCAATAGCAGCGATACTGTTTAATATTACATTTAAATTTCATTAAAGGACTCTATCTAGGATCCTGGGCATTTTCCATGCATTCATGAACAAAAGGGTACATCTTCACAGGTAAAAAAAAAAAAGTAAACAAACAAAACTCACTACCTTTTTATCAGCTCATTTTCTCAAAACATAATTTCCTCCTTTGATAAACAGCCTTCTCGATCAGCCATCAGCAGTACAGGTGAGCCATTTGGTATCAGTGGGTGCATGTACATGAGACACCCACTGAGCAGTCATTACTGCACAGTCATTTAGTACTTGCATAACCAAGTACTAAGTGACTGCACAGTAACTCGCATTACTGCTCAGTAGCATCTTGGCATGGTTGCCTAGTGATGCTTACTGCAGAACAGCTCGTTACTACTGCACAGTAGCTCATTAGTACTGCTTAGTAGCATCATGTCACAGTTCGTGCCCAGCAACGCTACTATGTGCAATAATATTGAGCTACTGTGCAGTAAGCATTGTGTCTAGACACACCCTGTGTAGACTGCAAACTAGAAAAAAAAGGCCCAGGTCATCATTTTAGGTTTGTGGCAGACATTACTTCCATCAAGCAACAGACAATATCATTCAATGGAAATTGTCATGCCATGTGACCTGCTTCACAGTCAAAAGATAAGCTATCCAGAGGGGGGAAAGGCATCTTGGGAACTTGCTTTGCCGATGTTCATCAGCAGGGATCCTGGTTTGCTCTGATTTAAAAAAAAGAAATCGGCAATTTTTGGTTAAAAAAAAGTAGCCCCAAATCCATATTTTTTCCATTATTACCCATTTGGTTACTTCTGGTTATTTTGTTTTTGCTGAAAATTGGGGATTTTTTTTTTAAATCAGAGAAAACCAGGATCCCTGCTTATCAACAAGGGGATCTGGGGAGGTACTAGCAGGGGCTGTCATCCCTCCTACAGCTGTGCTGATAAGGAGAAATCAGCCAGGCCCCTTTGGTGAAGGAGATGCTCCCCAAACCTTGTGCAGATTTGGGGAGACCCATGTGAAAGGCAGGGAGCGCGGGGGAGGAAGAAGGGGAGGCAGAAACCACAGAGCTCAAATTCTGCAGGGAGGTTATGAGGTACTTTTGTGTATGTGTTTGTCTTGCTCATTTGTTTCTAAACATATTCCTTCCCACAGCTTTCCCCTGTACCAGAAAGTAACAAAAGTCACTTAAGTATTTGTTTGCACTCTGGGTTTCACAGACAGGTGCTAATGGCTTCTTAAAGAAGCAGTCTTTAAGGTTGATTGAAGAAATAGAGAAGGGGCAGTGAATCACAACACCTGGTACTGTACCCTGGGGCAGCAGAGTAAATCATGAATCACAGAGGCCCCTGGCAGGAAGTGGGAGAAGGGAGAGAGCAGTCTGCTCTGGGGTACTTGGAGAACCTGGCTAAACACTATCACCCTGTGTGTGACATGCCACACATTCAAATTAAAGCTTGATAGAAACCAGCTATAAAAACTATTCTATGTTTTTCAAGCAACAAATGTTTAGCTTGGTGCCCATTTTTATTGTTTGATAATTACATTGCACATGCAGTTGTCAAGCTGGAGTTGGTAAACCAAGCTCATGGTGTCACGGTGGGGTGGCCGGGTGGTGGCAATTGGGCATGGAACAGGTGGGATTAGCGGCAGCGGAGTTCTGAGCGGCACAGAGGCGTGTGGTTTTCAAACAAGGGTGATTTATTCAACTTACGCTTTGAGGCATAGGTACTGATGTTCTTCAGTTACAGTAAATAACAAAATGAGAACAACAGCAGCGGGGGTCTGTTGGCCCACGGGGTTCCGGAGTGAGCCCTTGCTTTCTAGCCAAAGCTAGGTGCGGCTGCCCACTCCTTAAGTCCCA
>NW_017728906.1:136387752-136399605 GCF_001723895.1 Crocodylus porosus
TAGAGGTATTACCTCATTCCAGTTGTACACTGGG
This sequence comes from Crocodylus porosus, assembly GCF_001723895.1. Lineage (NCBI taxonomy): Eukaryota > Metazoa > Chordata > Crocodylia > Crocodylidae > Crocodylus > Crocodylus porosus. The sequence continues at coordinate 136,387,787 of NW_017728906.1, forward strand.
CATGCTCTGCAATAAGGTCTGTGTAGCAACTGAGCCTGCGCAGGGCTGAAAGTGGGTCAGGGCTGACTGACAGGCCTGCAGGTCATGAAGGGGGCACCTGCTAGGCCTGTTTCCACGGTGCATGCTCATATCAGCCAGTTCAACTCCTGTATTGTCAGCAGTCAAGTGAAAATTTTCCCTGACAGCAGTATGTCTACATTTATTGGGCAACTAATCAGTTAATTGCACAATAGAGGTAAAACATCAGGGGCACTAGGTGGCAACATGTTTATCACAGGGTCAGGAAAATGTATCTAGTTTTCTAGCTAGCTAACTAGCTATCATCTTCCTCAGAACTATTCCCTATGTATATTGAAACTGTTTTATTGCACTGGCAAAAAGTCAAGATTTACTAAACCAGAAGGATAGAGGAGGAGGAGGTATATTGTTATTGTTGTTATTATTATTATTATTTTGCTTAATGTTCAGAGAACAGAGTGGCCATCCTTGCCCTACAAATTGATATGTTTTTTGTACTGAGCATCAAGAGAAACATTTAAGACTGCCTTCACACAGTAACCTACTTGTTAGAAACATTTTAGATAGGTAGGAGATATGCTCTTGAACACCCTCTGGCAGAAGAGGAAATTGAACCTGTCCCTCTCATTCTGAGTGAGAGCTATAACCATTGAACTATTTTATAAGGAGGGTGTAATGGCTTCCCCTTTGTAACTTCCAGTGTGTGCTCCTGGTCCTGGAAAGGGGTTAAGAGGGTTCTGTCTACCCCTCACCCTCCACTGCCTCTAAGTTCCCACCTGCCATGACTTGGTAGTAATTGAGAATTTTGAAATTAGAGACGTGCAGGTACAGTGTCTTCCCTCTTTTAAAGTTTCAGTTTGCAGCCGCAAGTCTCTATCAGTCTCTGTGTTACAACTGGATTTTTGGTTTGGGCTTTCTGCCTCCAGGAGTCTGCCATTTCAATTTTGCAAATTTGCAATATATGCAAATTTAACAACACAGGCAATCAACTGCAATACAGTCCTTCTTACTCCCTCTTGCAGTCTTTCTCTTGCAGCGTTTCCCCTCTGCTGCTTGCAATTGTCTCACCAGCTAGCAGTGCCTCTGGGTCTACTTGCTGGGACTGTGTCCTCCTCCCTCGTACCATTCTCTTCTTCATGAAATGAGTCATCCTCATCCACAAGTCCAGCCCTCACAGGTCTTTGGGAACCTGGAATACATGAAGCCAACTTGTCCCATACCAGGCTTCTTACCTGAGACTGTTGGCTTATACCATCCCTTTCTTGTTGCTTCCAGCTTCCCTTTTTAAATCTCAGCCAGTTACCTTCTATCTCCTAATCGCATCCCATCAAGAGTGATTCTTGTCTTAATTAGCAGCCTCCTGTTCTGTTCTTCTTTGAAGTATCTTAATGGAGCTGATGTCCTCCCTCAAGCTAGGGACAGATATTACACATAAACCAGTTTAAGTGATCAGAAACTGGTTTAAACCTATAACAGAACAGGTAACAGAACCCGTAACCGAAGTTCAGTGCACATAAACAAGTTTCAAAATGGCTGAAATTGGTTTAAGATAAACCTGGCTGAATGTAGTATCAGACTTAAGTGATTTGGGTCAGGCCGGGTTATGCAATGTCTCTCCCAGACTACTCCCTGATTTAAGTTAAACCAGAGTCCCTCAGCATCTCAGATGCTTTGCAGCTGTGGGCTGGGCTGGGCTGTGCTCTCTGCTCCAGAGAACAGGGCTGGCCCTGACCCTCTGGTCCCTAATCAGAGCTCTGGCAGAGACTACAGGCACAGCAACATCTGCCTGGCTTCCCCCTACCCAATCCTCCCCTTACTGCTTCTGTTCAATCAGGGTCCCCCCTCCATCCCTCCCATCTCCCACAGCACGGACCCCAGCCACACCAATCCTAGCTGGCATGTGGTATATTAGCTAACACAAAGAGGTGTCTGTGTGTGTGTCTCCAATTTCACTGGGACAGGCAGACAGAATAGTTTCCACTTAGGGCTTTTTGGACCTAAGCAACAGGTCAGCTGATAATGTCCTTCTGTTCCTTCCTCAGAAAAAGCTGGTTAGGAAGAGCTTGAATTAATAAGAGAGCGTTTTGTTTGTTTGATGGGCTGATACATACTGTGTTATCAGCTCCCTACTGGCTCTCTTGTCTGTCAGGTTTGCAGACAGTATGAAGAAGCAGGGAGAGGGTGAGTAAAAGCTCAGTATCATCAACACATGCATGCACTGTACATCCCCCCCCTTTGCCTCTGAGTGCTAGCCAGGGGCTGGGGGCTGGCAATGCTCCTACCCCTTGAGCACCAAGCGGGAAAAAGCCTGTAATTGTTTAGGTAGACAGGGGTTTTAAATCCCTCCCTAATAAGAGGTCCTGCCGGGACCTGGCCATGCCACCCTACACACTCAGCACTGTGGAAGAAAAGGAAGGGCTGCTCTAGTGCCCCTTGGCTGCTAGACTAAGCCACTGCAGGCATGTGCCTGCATTTCTCAGTCCAGAGGGAATGTCTGTACAGTTGTAAAATGATTCAATTTAGCCAGATTAGACTAACTTGCAAAGATTGAATTAATTCAGGCTCACGCTTTTTGAATGTCTGACCCTACCCTCACTGATAGTAATCTCTTCCTTCTATCTCTCCTCTCTGCTTCTCTCTCTGTTCATTTACAGGGTTCCCTTTTGTACATCCCTTCACCGCTATTTTTCTTCTCTCTTGGAGCAGGGTAACATTCAGCCCCTCTTCTCTCTTTCTTCATATTGTCTAGAAAATAAATCAGTTTTAAAGTTTATTCTCTTTTCTCAATTCTCTTTTCCTGGTCTATGTTTCACCTCAAAGCAACAAGGTTTTACCTCAAAGCAATAAACATAAAGAAAGCTCAAATACCAGTGCGTAAGAAGACTGTTATCTATTTTCTTCCATTGGAACCACTGTAGAAATGTGTGGTCAGTACTGTGAAATGCCTACTCAACAGATAGTATCTCACTGTCTGTACCACCCATTTCAAAGCTAATCATTCCTTTTCACCTGTAGCATAGGATTTTTTTTTTCATTTAGGTGCAACTTCTGACTGATATAGGCTACCAACCACTCTTCTATTCCTTTTTTCTGGGTCAGGACTGCTCCAATCACCATCTCTGATGCATCAGTCTGTATCAGAAAGGGTTTATCAAAATCAAGAGTGTGTGGAGAGGGTGACTGAAACAGAGCTTCCTTCACATTTTGGAAGGCTCTTTCAGCCGGTGGCATCCAGACTACTTTGGTTGGTGCTCCTGTTCATGTAATTTCAGTCAGTGGTACTGCCATTTCTGCAAAATTAGGGACAAACTTTTGATAATAATTGGTTAGTTCCAGGAATGCTGTCATCTGTTTCTTTGTTTATGGTAGAAGGTAAGTCTCAAGAGCTTTGACTTTGTCTACCAGGGATCACATCTTCCTGTTGTCAGTCTGGAACCCCAAGTACCATATGTCTGCTTTACCAATTACACTTTTTCTTGGATTGGCCTTGAGCCCTGCCTTTCCTAATGTTTGGAAGACCAACCAAAGGGCTTCCTGATGTTTACTGTAATTTGAGGTATACACAATTATATCATCAATGTGTCTGTCTGAATAGTTATGATGAGTCCTTATAACCTGCCCAACCTTCCACAATCCCAGCCAATAGAACCTTCTCTGCATCCTAACTTCAGTTTTATCTTTCCCCAGATAGCCCATGAGATGCTAATGGGAGGATATCTCCATTAAAGCTCGGTGGTGCCACTGAGGAACTAGTTGTTCTATATCTTCCCTGTCTACTTTCCCCTTTTCAACATGACAGAACAAGTCATTTTTACCACAAATCAGAGTATTTTCTTAATCAGCTCTGGGTAAAGGACCATTTAATTGGCCTAACCAATTGTTCCCCAAAAGCATGCTTTAAAAAAACCCTCTTCTGTGGTTTGCTCTTAGAAGTCTCCCTCTTCTTTGGTTGTTCCCACATACATCTTTTCCAAGGGTGTCTCTGCCATGGCAGGTTCTGGGTTTTCTCCAAATAACCCCCTTGGATTGTTTCCTCTTGCCTCTGCCATGCTTCATCCTGGGTCACCTCTTGTAATACTTCTCAAAACAAGGGCCAGTCACATGTAAAATAACTAGGTATGTGAGTCTTTGAGCAACACAAGCTAAAACAGGATCACACATGAGTGACTGGTGCCTCCTGAGTCAAGGGGGGCACTTGTGCCCCCAGAGACCAGTCAACACCTGGGGGGGGGGTGTTCCCCGCATGGCCGATCCCATTGACACTTTTTGGGTCAGTGCGATTGGCTGCAGGGGGACCACAGGGATCACTTCTCCTGGTGCCTCCACTCCCCAGCCAGAGTTCTCAGGGGGGACACCAGAGCTTTTGCCTGTCCCCCCTGCCTGGGAATGCTGGCTGTTGGGCGGTGGGGGGGGCACCAGCATTCTCAGGGTGTGCATGTGCACAGGCAATCAACAGAAACACAGGTGGCTTCCTCCTATACTTTGTCCTTTCTTACTCTGCCACACCATCTCTCTTTTGCAGCATCTCCTCTCTGCTGCTCACAAAGCTTTCACCAGTCAACACTGCCTCTGGGTCTACCTGCTGTGATCACATTCTCTGTCATGTCACCAATCTCTTCTTCCATGCGATGGGCTGTCCTTATCAGCAGACCAGCCCTCTCAGGAACCTGGAATACATGGAGCTGCCTTGTTCCACATCAGGGTCCTAGTCTTCCTTCCTGAGCCTGTCAGTTCATACTCTCCGCATCTTGTTGCTTCCAGCTTCCCTTTTTAAAACTCAGCTGACTGCCTTCTATCCCCTAATCACCTCCCATCATGAGTGATTCTTCTCTTAATTAGCAGCCACCTACTCTCTTGTTCTCTGAAATATCTTAAAGGAGCTACAGTCTTCTCTCTGGCAGTCATCTATTCCCTCTATCTCTCCTTGTCTTCACTTCCCCTTCTGCCCTTCAGCATAGTTTAGATTCCCTCTTAGAGAGAGGGACATTAGATTCCCTGTTAGAGAGAGGGGTATTACTGCACAAGTACCGTGCCTTTCTCTTCTATTCAGATTTAACAAGAATGTGGCCTTGACTGTTGTTGTGCAGATCCTAAATCTGTAAAAGTGTGCTCTGAGAATGCCTAGTAGTTAAATCCACCATAGGACTTAGGCGGAGCAATGTTTAGCTTCTGGATCCTGATTGGTAGTATATGAGACATAAGTCACATACAACTTATGGTGATTTGCAAGGTCCCTTCCAGCCCCTAAGAATCTATGTATTTATGAAAGTCCTGAGCTTCTCATTTCTGTCAATACTGAGAATAAACAGGAGCAAGACTGTTGGCTTCCAAGTGAACTTTAACATTAAAAAAATGAGGATTCCAGGGAATTTGGGTGTTCCATTTTTGGCAGTAGTTGTGACAATGTTCAAAATGTAGAAAGGAGAGTGTGAGTAGTGCTAAAGAGTGTCTGTAACCCCTGGTCTGTGTAGCCTGTATTCAGCCATGGCTCTGGAACATTTTTTTCTGCATTCTGCAAGATACATGTTTTATTTGAGGATGTGTAATAGGCAAGAAAACACAGTATGTTCCTCCATCTTTCTCCTTGATGGAACCCTATCTGGAGACATTTTCAAAAGACATCTAACTGTATAAAAAACTTCCTCTCTAAGCAAGGTCCAGGTTTTCTCAGTCATTCCTGTTGATGCTGTTCCAGCCTGTATGAAATACGTAAATATGTATAGAAACAAAGAATGGGCTGTAGGTCTCCCACTATGAGCTGAATGCCCAAAATAACAGGATCACATAAATTCATTTTTTTCTTGTTATCTGGAATGCCAATGTATTATTAATTGCATTTATGGAACTGAAGCAACAGTAACTGAGGCCAGTGCCTAAGCTCCACATTCACAGAACTTAGCCTGGGAGACCCTTCCCTCCCAGTCTGAGCACTGAGGGGCTCTCAGCCCGAGTCCCATGACCACAGAGCATGGACTGGGAGATAAGCATCTCCCAGCCTGAGTTCCATGACTGTGGGGCTTGGATTGGGAAATAAGGGTCTCTCAGCCAGAGTTCTGTGACCACAGAGCTGTGGCTGGAAGATAAGCATCTCCCAGAAGCAGCCTGGCAGATGCTGAGCTGGTGCTGGGAGTTCCCTGCTGTTCCATACCTAGCTTCATGACCATAGAGCTGGGAGGAGGGGAGGGGGCGGGGACAGGCTGATCTTGTTATGAACTCATCTTCATGAATGCAGAGCTGCTGGGGGAAAATTTCCCAGCCTGTTCCCCCATCCCCAACCTGCTGGGGGAGTAAGCTCCTGTGTACACAGGTGAGGACAATGTCCCCCTGCCCCAGAAGCAGGGATTTTATAGCCCCTGCTCCTTGATTGCAATTGCAGAGTGGGGCTGGAAGCTTGTTCCCAGTCACCAGTCTGCACCTCTGCAGCTCTTTCCAAGCCCCATGTCTCAATCACTCAATTGGGGCATGAGGCTGGGACCTGTCCTTGACTGAGACAGTTCTCCGTCAGCCCCAGAATGAAGTTTTCAAGTGCAGCCCAGAGCTGGTTGGGGACTGCCTGAAACAGGACAGTCCCCAGCTGCAAATGCTTCTCTGTGCAGCTGGGGGCTGGCTGAGAATAGTCAGCTCCAGGTTGGGCAGGGAACTATCCCCAAGCATGGACCTCCCAGCCCCAGCTCCATGATTGCAATTGCAATCATAGGGCTGAGGAGCTTGTTCCCAGCCTGTTCCCAGCTCCAGGTCCATGATTGGGATAGGTCCCAGCCCCCTGCCCCAATCTGCCAGTGGGGTAGCTAGCTGATAGCTGCCCCACTGGTGGATTGGGGCAGGGAGCTGAGATCTTTCCCTCCCTGCAGCTCTTCCCAAGTGCCATGCTCCTGATTAGGCAGCCTGGGCCAGAAGATCCCCACTGCCAAGGCAGGGGAACATTGTTCCCACCCCAGCTTTAGCCATCCCCCCAGGGCCAGGGCCAGGAGACACACTCAAGTGCTTTCTGCCAGTCCCTAATCTAGACCCAGGGGGATCCTGGAGCTCCCCCTCCGGTAGTGACAGGGGCTCATTGGACGGGTGAAGGGAACTGGGAGTAGATCTCCCCCCTAATCCCCGCATGTGTCAAACCTACCTGAAAACCCTTACTTCACAGTAGTTTACTGCATAGTAAATCTAGACTGGATTAAATGCATACATAGATACATCCAGTATCCACAGTATCTGGGGTACAGTTAGAATATTCTCCTTCTGTCCTGCTTCTAGTTGAACTGCATGTTGCAGTAGTCTTATAATAGAAACCTGTTTGCTTGACAAAAAGAGAAATAAAACAAAGAATGCAGTCCTCCTCCTCACATGATCTGGATGTGTCGCACAACAGTCAAAAATACACAACCTGTAAATACTGAAATTAGATTTTGTTTCAGAATTCACACTTGGATGATTAGCTGACTCAATCAAAGTATTCCTGAAAGGGAGTTAACAGTTTTTTCCTATATACGAGTATCTCATCAAATACAATTTGCTGTTGATTCTTCCATTTGATTTTCTTGTATTGGAGTAAAGAGATTAAACTTGAGTTTTTTTCTTAGGATCTTTTACAGACTTCTTTGTTTAATGTTTTGTTTTGTTTCCAGAACTGTAGCACTAACATTTCATCAAGAAGGTAGACAACCATTCTGGACAATAAGACTGGATCTCCAGAATAATTACAGTTTTTAAAATAAAACATTCATTATTTATATTAAAGACCATCAGCTTGCAACAGGTGGGGAGAACATCACAATCAACTGTGAAAATTGATGGAAATTTTACATCTCAGTTGAAACCAAGTAAATATCTCAAAAATTGCCCCCATTATATAAAGGAAAAATGGAAGGTCCAAAGAGCCAAAAAAAAAAAAAATACAGCCTTTGTTCTTTTAAAAAAGGAAATGTTAGTTTATACTCATGCAACTTGTTATAGCTAGCATATGTTATAGAGGACACTTTACAAATACATAAGCATAGGTTGTCTTTAAAAATATAAGTGTTATAATGTGTCTAGTCTTAGCTTTTGTTTTATGTGATGTGAACATTATATCAAATCCAGTTCAGGCACTCAGTTTTAGCAGGGGAGCACTGAAAGTAGGAAGATAATGAAAAGGCTGGCACTTATATGTTAATACACAGTCATTTTTCAGTAGCCTGCAAAAAAAAAGGGGGAAATTTTCACAATTAGAAATAATGACTATTATGTCAATTGTAGGATCTCTCAGTAAGTTTAATATCCATATCAATATCCTGCCAAAACAGTCTCATAGGTTACTGAAAAAAAATCATTCAATTCATTGGGTCTCACTCAATATTAATCCAATTAATGCAGCATACACAACATATTTTTCATCAGTTTTGCAACATATCTCTAGTCTTTAATTGTCTCATTTGCTTAGCTTTTCCTGAAATGCTGTAAAACATACAGTAATCAGTCATATCTAATGAGTGTAATTCATAAGGTTATACATGAAATAACACTAAATGAACTAGTGTCCTCATTGCTCATGCTTTAAAGGCTGTTACACAAACAAATCAAAGGGATATTAAAATTAAATTCTTAGAAATGGATGAAAAAAGGGTATTTGAGTAAGCTGAAAACCAACAAAATAAACCAAATATAATATATATATATATATATGTAGCAAAAATCTTATCTGTATGAATTGATAATTTTTGTAATTATTTGCATTTTATTTTAAAATTTAAAAAAATGAGGATGAATAATTATGTGCATACACAAACCAGCAGATGGTTGGCCTGATTCTAAAACCACTGAAGCCATTAGAAATATCTGATTGACTTCCATAGACTATCAATGAGGTCCTGTATGAGAAACTCTGTTACTGCACAATGTGTTTACTATAGTCCACTGGTTCTAAGTATGTGGTTGTCTGAATGGCCAAATCTGGGGCTCATAGGATGTATTGTCCCTTTAATTAAAGGCAAGCCTGCATGAGTACATGTGCTGTATATTTTGGTCCTTTATAGACAGATATTCTGGAAGATGTATTAACAAAATACAGAACTAATGCTGGCAAGTCTTGGGCACTAAAAGGTCTATGAAGCTGTTGAGGAGGAGTTTTGAGGATATACCTTTTAGGCTCGAGTGCCTAATGAAGTATCAAAATTCAAATCAAGCTTTTAGATACTTTTGAAAATGCTAACTTATATAGGGTGCCTAAAGATGTTCAGGACTCCACTCTAACTCATAGCACTTTACATAAAGCACCATGAATTAGAGCCTCATCCCAACCCAAGACATGTTCACCTGTTGAGTGGTGCCACCTGGTGCTGCCCAGTGCATGAGACAGGCGAGCAGTCACCTGTCCCCTTCTCCAGTGGGGCAGGGACCCCCAGCCCCTAAGAGTGGTGTGATGCCTGCAGTGGACCCTTCTGTGCCTGCGCAGAGTTTAAAAAGGGTCTGCCAATGGCAGAAGCCACAGTTTGGACCCGGCTCCAGAGAGCAATACATGGGTGGAAGCTTGCTGTGCTCCTGTGAGCCCTCGGACCCCCAGAACACCGAGCAGGACCACAGCAGACCCCAGCCCTGACCCACAGCACAGTTGGGAGGTAGGTAAGGCCCACTGTGGATGGGAGCTAGTCAGCTACAGGGCATCTGAGAGGAGTCAAAGGGGGTCACACCCCTCCCCAGCTCCTACTTGGCCCAGCCCCACAGGGAGACATGGAACTGGAGTCTCACGAACAGAGTGCACAAACAGGTGCACTCTAGGCCTGGCATGGGATTTAGCATGGGAGTTTACACAGGAGGGTGAGCAGGAGGGGAATGAGGCTCTAGGCAGCGAGCCTAAAGAGAAGGGTCAGCTCAGCAGTAGCCTGGGCTACTACCTACACCATGGTGGGGATACACTACACCTGAAAGATTCCCTTCATGACTGATCCCCTCATGCCAGTATCTCTGAGGCCTCCACCCAAACAGAACATATGGTTCTGGCCTCCACTCAGACGGAGCCCCTGTTACCAGATTTGCCCATCACTTTGAGGTGTGCTCATTTATTAGGGATATGTTTCTAGCGTCTTTGTAATTCTATCAATGTGCTGCTTGTGTTGTTTGTGTTTCTATACAGACCTATATATCTCCCTTCTGCAAGTCCTCACCTGCAATGGAGTATCTTGCAGGACTCAGTTTCAATGGCGCTGTGTTCCTCCAGTCACCAAATCAGTCATACACGCAAACACACAGATTAATATGACACACCTGACCCAGCTGGGTTGATCAGCATGGACAGGCTGACATCCTCATGTGCCAGAAATCAGTTCATTAAGATAACAATAAAATGCAGCCAGTCAGACACAAGCACACAGGTGAACAGAATACCTCTGAATCCAGCTGGGTGTCCAGCTGACGCCCTTATGGGTCAGTATTCCGTTCATAAGGGAACATCTGAGCCAAATTGGGACAATTCGTCTGTACAAGCTGATTCCCTTATGTGTTTCAAACTCAGCACAACCCAATCTTTTGCCCTAACTGTCCTAGTAGTAGTAGCCTCTTCATGAGAAGACCTCACAGTATTTCTGGGCTTCACAGGGATCTTTAGTATAGCTAACAGAAGTGTTGCTGCAGAGCAAGTGGGGAAGGAGAAGTAGAGAAGAAAAAAAATATACCCAGTTACTACCAGTTTGACTATAAAAGTTATTTATTGTTAAGTATATGAAATATATAATGATACTAGTAGTACATAGCATGCAAAGGAAAACAAACACAAATAATTACAATACTACCCTGGTTTTATTAAGTATTTGGGGAAGCTTAGCTCAAGCTTAACTAATACAGTTCAGGTTCAGAAATCTACGTCTAGAGAGAAAAGAGAAAAGAGAGAGAGATTGAGAGCTGGGATCTCACCAGTCCAAGGCACTCAGGTTCCAGTGCTGACAGGTAAAGTTCTTAGCACAATCCTTGAAGGGAGACAATCTGTTTCTTTCAGCTTCTCAGGAACAACAGTGGATGGTATCAGAGAGATTTCTTCTCTTGAAGCACACAGGTTGCTGCTTTTTTACAGATTTTTATACCCGCAGTTCACCTTCTCTAAAGCATTCTTTTAATTGTGTAAATCATTGTATTTTCTATTGACAAGGGGTTATGTGGTTTGGAACATCTCAAGAACTGATCAATAACCAGGAAAAACATAAGGTTAAGAAGTAACCAGAGACTTAGGAGCCAGTTTGAAATTCTTATGGATAGCAGATATACTGGATGGAATACCTCATTGTTTCTTCTCAGGTAGCTTGCAGTGTCAGGGTTTTGTATTTTTACCTGTTGTGAATAAGCTTCAGTTTAGTATGAGTGTTCATAAACTTTTGTGGGGAGGACTTCCACCAGTCATCCTGGGAAAAATATGACAGCATTTGTGGTCAAAGTTCCAATGGGCTGGATGCTGTGATGAACCATTAATCATAGTTCAAAAGTTGCCCATACCCCTTCTGACTTGCTTTCTTGCCTCAGCATTCCCTAACCCAGCAACTGAGGTTTAGTCCATCAAGTTAAATAGGCCTGCCATAGTGGGACTGGAGAATGTATGGCCTGAGATGCCTATTAAACTTTACTTCTGCTTAGTTCTGGTTAGATGAGGTGTGTGTGTGGTGGGGGGAAATGAAAAAGTCCTCTGTAAATCTAGATTTGAATTGGTCTGATAAATGCTGAGCTGGGTGTGCGTAAATGTGTGTTGATTAGCATTTGGAGCACAGATTCCCCATTATTCAGCGCTTTCCTGCTTTTCTCATCCCAGAATTCAGTGCAGTCCTTGCCTTGGAATCTCTGTTCTCCAT
>NW_017728906.1:136399705-136412758 GCF_001723895.1 Crocodylus porosus
TCCAGGTGATAGGTCACCTGGTCATAGAAGGAAATGAGATTGGTCAAGCAAGACCTACCTGCAACAAACCTGTGCTGGCTATCCCTGAGGATGTTGGCGTTGGCCAGTCCATTAAGGATGGCCTCTTTAATAAACTTTTCTGAGATCTTCCCCAGGATAGAAGTCAGGCTGATAGGTCTATAGTTAGCTGGATCAACTTTCCTCCCTTTCTTGAAGATCGGCACCATGTTGGCCTTCTTCCAGTCTTTGGGCACTACACCAGAGTGCCAGGAGTTTTCAAAGATCCATGCCAGAGCCTGGGCTTTGATGCTCGCCAGCTCCTTGAGTACCCTGGGTTGTAGATTGTCAGGGCCGGCTGACTTGAAGGTATCCATCTTCTCAAGGTGTTCCTTCAGGAGGTCAGCATTAATGGAGGGCAGGGGATCTCTCTCACCCAGACCTCTCTGTCTTGTAACAGGCATGGGCATCTCATGGGACTGATGAAAGACTGATGCAAAGTACACATTTAATAGGTTGGCTTTTTCCTGGGCATCAGCTGTCAGTTGCCCCACCTGGTTCAGCAGGGGTCCAATATTGCCTTGGCTTTTCCTCCGGCTCCCCACATATCTGAAAAAGGACATTTTATTGTCCTTGATGCTAAAAGCTAGTTGGAGTTCAGTTGCAGCCTTGGCTTTCTGGGTTTGCTCCCTGAAGGAACGGATCAGTGCAAAATAAATTTAAATGAGTTGTCATCTGGTTCCATCTCAGATGCAAATGAGACCTAGGGGAGTTCTTTATTCTTGTCACCCTTATCTGGAGGGCTTTAGGTGCATCTCCCACTGCATCTTCATTGTCTTTTGTAATCAGTTCTTGTTCAGGTAGGGGAAGGGGGGATTTTTTGTGAGCCAGGCAGGCTGTGTCCTATGTCAGGGTTCCCCAGGAACACGGAGCTGAGCGTTAACATCCCTAGCTCTCAGCTGTAGGGGCTGCCTGGTATGCTTACAGGCACTTGGGATCAGGAGCAATGACACTTCCATTTATGAGGTTTGCCCTCCAACTTCCCAATACCCCAGGTGGAGTAGCTGGGAAAGGGACCACAAGATGAGGAGGCTTCATTCCTCCCTGCCTGTCCCCCCCCACCCCCACCAGTTCTGGTCATTCAAAACAGCTAATTACTTGGTGCTTCTGTTCCTTTTTCCCCATCCTTCCCACTAACAGCCCCTGCATGAAAAATTAACCCAAAAGGAACACAAGTTCCCTAAGGTTCTGTGCTTAGTCTAATACCTCATTTGATCAGGGTTATTTTTGTGTGCAATCAGCCATTTAAAAAGTGCACTTGTGTTAAGTTATGGCTATAGAGTGTTTTCAAGAGATCCATCACATGAAAAATGTCACTTGTGTAAGCACAAGAGCCTTTAAAAAATTGCCATTTCATTCTGTGGGGTACTGGTATCTGCTCCATTTTTGCATGTAATAATAAACTGTATGTTTTCAAGAAGTTTGAGTATGTGCTTCTGTGGAGAGATGAAAAGGGCTTTTCTGTTTCTTTGATTTATTGACTAGCTGAATTAATATGCTACTTGTATATCAGTATGCTACGGGGTGGTCATCATGATGATTAAAAGTTTAATTAATTTTAGAGTACCTAGAGTTATTTGTAAGGGCATTTTTTATTGCTGCATAAATCTAAATAATGGTTACAGTAACAATAATTTTAATAGTAATAATGTATGGAAAGCACAACCAGATTCTATTATACATACTTATGTCTAAACTTATGATTGGCTAAAAAATAGCCAGTCCTCAGGACACTTACAATTCTCTCAGTCTGGCAATGGGCAGTCTTGTGTCCCTCCAGAGCATGTAATTACTGAATTGCCTACAGGTATCCAACAGAAAAAGGATGGCTATAGGGCATGAACTTGTGGTTGCATCTATGTCTGGAAGGAAAGAGTTACAATAACTCAGTGGTTACAGCACTTTTCTAGAATGTAGAAAGCCTGATTTTTAGATTCCACCCAACCTGAGGGGATTTGAATCTATATCTCCCAGTTCCTGGGAAGATGCTCCAAGCACCAGGGTATGCCTAGGGATGGCTGAGGGCTTTGTCTCTACCCAAGCTGGAGCATTGTCCCTATTCTAAGACCTTTGTAGTATTTGGCCTAAGGATTAGGGCACTTCCCTTGAAAGTAGCAGATGTGAGCTCAACTCACTAGTTCTGGAAGATAGGCCTACTCTTTTTGGGGTAAGTGTCAATAGCACACCAAGGGTAAGTGACCAGCCTTAGGTGCTGCATCCCACCCTCAGGAGTCTTTGAATGCTTGGGGTAGCCATGAACAGCCTGGCTGTAGGAGTCAGGCAGGCAGAGCCCCACAACCAGCAATGTAACTTGTAGGGTGGGAGATGAGTAGGGAGAGCAGAACCATGACATTTTTGTCATTGCAGGCAGCTCTGAAGTACATGTAGGGTGAAGGGGAAATGAATGGGGCACAAGGCATGGCTTACAGGGAGCTTGCACCATGGGGCTGCTGCTGTCTGATCCCCCACTGCTACAGCAGCAGCAGTGGTAACAACAAAAGTGGAAGCTGTCTTTGGCATGCAGCTAGCTGGGGTAAATAACGCTTTCCTCATTTCTTCCCCACTCCCTGTGGTCTACAGTGGACCCCTTTCAGTGCCATGTGCTGACTGAGCTCACTAATGCTTGAGTCCTAAGCTTATTAGGTAAATTATGTTTTGGGCTTCAGTCACCTCATCTCCTACTTCTTACCCCTTCACTTGGTTGTGATTTAAATGGTTTATATCTAAGAGGTGCATTAAAAATGATGATGATCTTTGGAGGTCCCTTCTAGCCCTAATGTCTATGAAATCTATAAAAAATGTAGATGCATTAATAGTTTGCAGAAAGTTAGGAAAGGTGAAATAGAATTGCACCTAGAACTTTAGGGTGTTTATAGACATGCTCTAGGAGGAAGGGGGAGTGCTTTAATTAGTGCAGCTGTGAGAACCATGCTAATTAAAAGCGCCTGGAGCATCACTTGTATTAGCATACCCACACTGAAAAATGGTGGCAGGGCACTTTGAACTAAAGCTCGTTGAACAAGCTTTAGCTAAAAGTGCCCCACCTTCATCACGGGGACACTGACATGTGTGATGCTGCAGGCTGATGGAGTACATTAATTTCCATGCTCCAGCAGACTTAATTAATCGAGCCTGGTCTGATGCACTGGAATTACAGTGCATCAAAGGTGCCACCCTGCATGTGTATAGGAACACTTAGACACCTAATTTTTTTTATTAAGCATGACTTAAACATCCTAAAGACAGTTGCCATGTTAGCCTGATGCCAGGCAGAAGGCAGGACATGGAGGTACCTTAGAGACTATGGAATAGTATCTAGACCACTCTTTTTTTTACTTCTACCTTTTACAGACCAAATTACCATCTTAATGCCTCAAAATTTGGCTTATTAATGGAATTGCTATAGAAAAGAATACAACCCTACTGGTGTTTCTTGATAAGCAGATTGGGAAGGGCGAAGGGGGGAGGGGAATGAAATGACTATATTACTTCAAAAGAAAATCTTACTGGAAAGCAAAAATAGGATGTTAATTATGTTCCCTTATATTGTCCCTTTTTAAAAGAATAATTTTCTAGAGCCAATATTTCAAAAAGATATCAAAGATGACCCTGGGTCTTTTTTTTTGTTACAAATATGTTCTGAAAGCAGTGTTGAACAATAATAAACTAGATCTTGTCCTAGACAAATAAAGGAAACATCTTAGTAATAAGGGCCTTTTATATTCCGAGTTATTAACTCATCCTGTTCCAGGAGAATCAGAGAAAAATAAAAGGCCATAATACAAATCTAAGCGTTGGTTATTAACTATTTCATTAAAAAAATACCAAATGAAATGGATTTCCTAATCATAATGTAGTAAGATAGATTAGTAATGCCGGAGCTAATAGTAATGTAATAGTTTAGGATTAGTCTTTAGAAAGAGGATATTAGTAAACTGTTTATGTTGAAAGTGATGTTTCCTTCATAACTGTGGAATAAAAAAATGCTTGAATGAAGAAACTACGAACTTAAAAAAAATAGGCAAAAAATATACAGTACTAAACCTTGTTAATTTTCCCTCTACTATTAAAATAATAGGGTAAGTTGTTTGATAATTTTCAGCACTTCTCTTGAATTCTGCATAAGAACCTTAAAATTATTATGGATTATTTTGCATTGGTAATTATTTGATGTGTAATTTTATTGAATAGTTCTTCATCTGGGAACATACCTAAGCAGTTTATTTTGAATCATTCAAATTGTTTGCAAACAATTTTTAAATAAACATAACCCTTTTCCTATTCACAAACTGTCATGTGTGGGCTGTAAGAAAGATCATAGACTGATATAATAATTGGCTTTGGCCCTGACTTGAGTCAAACAACATACATTTACATCACATGAGACTCTGACCTTATGATTTCTGATGCCATTGCAAGAAGAATATTTTTCTGGGAAAATATTCATCCTATGTAGTTACTGAAGCACTTCTACTCATTCTATATTATTCAAACACTATGTTTTTTCATCAAAGATGCATGATATTTTATTCCTTTCTTACTTGATTACTAATTTTTCGAGTTCCCAACAAATGCTGATGTCACCATTGTGAAGTTAACTGCAGTACCGATGCTGCCTGATCTTTTTTTGAGTAAAACAACCTCAGATGTCAGGCATCTAGCTGGCACTTCTAAAAGGAGTGGAGCTGTACAGTTTTCCCACTGTTAGGCCAGGTTGGGGGTTGCAGTCCCCTCTATTAGCCATAATTACCTCAGCGGGTACACACTTTTCTATTCTTTATGGGAGTAATGACAGTGTAAAACTGACCAAAAAGCTTTCCCAGATTAAAATCAAAGAAAAACGATTGTGAAGTGATAAAATGCATTCCTAGTTTACCAGATGTGGAACTATATTCCATATGGGAAACTAGTAAATTTATGGATGCTTGAGATTTCTAAATCCTGATTGGCATAGTTGATTCCCTTTAGCTCACAAGCAGTTCCTGAACTTTAATCCTTCTGCTTCAGGGAAAGTCTCTCTAAAAGCTGCTAGTCCTTTAAAAGCTGTTCTCCAAGTTCCCAGAATGGTAAAACAAATCTTACATCTTCCTTGGAGACAGCATATAAAATCCTTTAAGGTAATTCTATCCTCTATTGGCTTGTAATGATCTCTTAAAAACTTCAGATCTTACTTATCTGGATATATCACGCTGCTTTGTTGTTTGTCCTAGAGGCTTTTACAATGCTAGAAAAATATATTTATACAGGAAAATCTTATAACAATATACATTTTCAGCCCAGTGACCAGGTCACAAACATTGTTCATAGTCATAACATTATTTTAACATTGGGTAGAGAAAGGATTTTTCTACCCAAAGAGTTTTGCAATTACAAACACACCACGGGGGACAAGCAGGAATTGGGGAGGCTCTGTTCCCACAGGACACCAACCAGGGTTACTAGGAATAACGGCCACAAATTGTTAGAAAGAAGGTTCAGGCTGGACATCAGGAGACATTACTTTATAGTTAGGGCTGCCAGGTTCTGGAATGGGCTCCCAAGTGAGGTGGTACTCTCTCCTACCTTAGGGGTCTTCAAGAGGAGGCTGGACAGAGATTTGGCTGGGGTGATATGATCCCAGAACCCGTTCTTGCCGGAGGCAGGGGTCGGGCCTGATAATCTGTTTCGGTCCTTTCCAATCCTGAGTACTATGACTATGACTATGACTATTATTGTATGCCATATACATATCATTCCCAAGTTTTTATACAAACATATATATACATGAATACATGCATCCCTTGAACTTTTGGGTGAACAAAATATTGTCTCAGTGAATGTTTATGCATATTTCATTTATGTGATATATAGATTCCCAAAACAGATCATTAGTCGTATCATATTTTTATAAGACATTCTTCTGCCGCGTTTGCATAGTACAGGGAGCATCTATACAAGATGCTATGTCGCTGTAACAATGAGCTATGTAGCTTGTTACTACAGCGATGTAGCATTAGTGGGCATTAAACATGATGTCATTGCTACTGAACAGTAAGGTCAAAGACAACCCAGGCAACCCCGGGACAGCGCAGTAATGGCAGTTATTGTGCAGTCATTTAGTACTTGCTTTAGTTGCACAGTTGGGGGTATGTGTAGACATGCCCACATGGAGCTGACTTGGTAAAGCTGTTGCACATTCCGGCAAAGAGATGAACAGTCTTTAGTGCTTCTGATTTTCAAGGCTGTAGTGAATTCCTGAGCACTTCAGAATATCTAGTTATGATATTCTAGTTATGGAAGAGGTTAGTTATGAATATCAGGTGTTTGACCAGGATTGGTTAGAATTCACAGAACACACAGGTACAAGGAAATGTTTTAATCCTTAAATACATGACCATAACACAGAAGACCAGGTTAGTACTGTGAGTAATTGTCTTCACATGTATACAGTGTTGGTCCAGGAATACATTTTCAATATTTTTTTTTTTTTACTTGGGGGAGGGTATTGTTTGCCTGCCCACATACAACTATTTATGCCAGAAAATTCTAGAATAGTCAAGGAAAATAAGTATAAAACCGGTATAATTATGGTAAAGTGAAAGATTGTGTATTATGCATTATAAACTACAAAATAATTCTAAAATAATAAGATGAGTCCTGTAGATAGCATGAGGGTAAAAAACCCATGTTCTATTAAATTAATACTTCTGCTAATAAGTAGGGATCTTGGTTTTCTCTTGAAAAAAAAAAATCCCCAATTTTTGAGTTAAAAAACTAACACACCCACACATTAGCAGTGTTTCATTTTAATTACAGAAAAACGTGGATTTGGATTAATTTTTTTAATCCAAAAATTGGGGATTTTTTTTTATTAGAGAAAACGAGGATCCCTGCTAATAAGCTACCTACTAATTGTCTAGAGTTAGAAAGACACTTTCCTTAAATTAGCTATTTTTCTCTATTAGGTTATGCCAGATTTCCATACTGCATAATGTCTTGCATCTTCTTAAGAAGCATCTGATGCTAACCACATATATTTACAGAATAAAGTTTCTGTTTTTCATGCATTTGTACAATTAATTCTATGCATTGGAAAAAGCATGGAATAATCCTTTGTATTATTAAGGAATAAATGGGAGTTGTGTATCCAATCTATAGCAATAAAAATGTGTGCATTTGCACTTAGCATCAAATGAACCGGTTTGTAATTTCATTGATTTTTTTTTCTTTGATCTTTTTCACCATTACTTTTATTTTATTTATTATTGAACAATTTGCTGAAAATGTTAAGTACAATATACTTCAAAATTGATCTCTGTTGCTAAGTTTTGATTGGCCATACAGATCACATAGTATGGTATTAATTTCATGACTTAAAGTTCATAATATTTATAATAGGCAGAGTGTTTAATGTACATGGGCTCTGAATTTTCCTGATAGAGATAAAGGAAAAGCATTAGCATCAGGGAAATTCAATTCCATATATAGATCTATATGGTTCTTTGGGAAAATACAATACAATAGGTATTTATTTGAGAATAGTTTATTGAATAAGTTTGGAATATATATCTCAAACTTATTCAATAAACTATCCTCAAATAGAGCTGATTGAAAGGCTTCCCCCCCACTCCTATGGGTTTTAGTGGGTGTTAGACTGGGTCCTAACTACATAAGAACTGCATACTGAGCCGACACTGAAAAGGTACCTTTTTGACGACTGACATTAAAAAAGTCAAGACTGTTTAAGTTTCATTTGAAACCAAATCTAGTGGTAATGGGCTTGTAAGTTTTTTGATAAAGGTGAAAAGAATTCAAAATCTGTTACCCTTGATTATCTTCCCATGTTTATTAGTCAGAATGAATAAAAAAGAACATACGTAGTTCTTGTTCAGAGCAAAGATGTTAAAGTTTTAATCTATGTTTAACAATTGCATTTGTATGCCTATGGCATATTCTAAGTGAAGTAATGTATTGCAAGATCTTTCTCTAAGTCATCTGTACTGTACGTTAGGCCCGTGGTAGATGTTACAATTGGGGCTTCTGATTACCCTATTAACTGTGCCATAAATAGCAATCCTGCCACATAGATTTGTATAAATTAGAAGTTAGGGGCTGGAAGAGATCTCATGTGATCACAGGTCAAGCTCCCTTGTTGTAAGGCAGGAAAGACGGCTGAGGTCAGATGACCACAGCAAGGTGTGTATCCAGTCATCTTTTGAAAACCTCCAGGGAAACTCCAGGTGACTGTTGCACCTCTGGGGCCTGTCTGTTCCAGACTTAGGACACATGAACCGTGAAGTTTTTCCATATGTCTAATCTGAAGTTTATGACCATTATTCCTAGTCTCCCCATGGGGTACCTTGGTGAACAGATGTTCTCCTAGTCCCTGGTGGTTCACCCTTTATATACTTAAAACCTGCCACCAAATTCTCCCGAGTCTTCTCTTTTCCAGGCTGAACAGTCCCATGTCCTTTAGCTTCTCCTCATATGGTGTGTTCTCCAGACCTCTAATCATTTGTGTGGCCCTCCTTTGGACTCTTTCCAGCTTCTCTACATCCCTCTTGAAGTTCAGTGCCCAGAACTGGATGCTGTACTCAGCTATGGTGTCACCAGTGCTGAGTAGAGCAGCAGGGTGACATCCTTAGTCTTGCTTGTGATGCATTGGTTGATGCATGCCAGGGCATTGTTCATTTTGCCAGTTATAGTATCACATTGGTGGCTCATATTCATTTTGTGATCAATCATTACCTCCAGGTATCTTTCATTTGTGGTTCTGGCTAGCGTAGCATCACTCAGCCTGTAAGTATGTTGTAGATTATTTCTCCCCAGATGGAGCACTTTACATTTCTCAGTGTTAAACATAATCGGATTTAGATCTGCCCACTTTACAAGTCTGTCCAGGTCGGCCTGTATCCTCAGCCTGTCTTCCATTGTGACGGTACTCCTCCATAACTTGGTGTTATCCGCGAACTTTGCCAGTATATTTTCCACACACATATCCAAATCATTGATGAAAATGTTGAAAAGTGCTGGTCTGAGTACTGAGCCTTGAAGGACACCACTGATCACCTTTCACCATGTCAACTCAGTTCCACCTATTAACACTCTCTAGGTCCAACCTCGGAGCTGGTTTCCCAGCCACCAGACTGTTAAGTTGTTGAGGCTGCAATTTCTCAGTTTAACCACGAGGACATTATGGGAGACCAAGTCAAAGGCCTTTTTGAAATTCAATAATATGGCATCGACCTTGCCATGGAGCGGGGCCTAGGAGCGGCCGTGATCCCTCTAGCACCCCCCTACCGTGCCCAATTACGGCGATCCAGCACCTTCTTATCTCGCCCGCCATGTCTATGGTTCTATAGGGAGGCTGCCTTTGATCCCCTAGTACACGGTGTTATGCTGGAACCATTCCCCGTTCCCTATGGGGTGACTTGGTGCACCCCAGCCTTAAGGGCTATGCGTGCCTCCAACCTCCCCTTTAGCACGCCCCAAGCCTCGCAGCTGTACCAGACGTTATCTGGTCAGTTTCTTATAGGCGCCCTTCCCTGGCGCCCCTGGGCTTGTCAAGCAACAGGCACCCCTTCACCGGTGTTCCTGGGCTTGTCACGCAAACAGCACCCCTTTACCGGCGCCTCTGGGCTTGTCACGCAACCGATGCCCCTCTATTCACTAGCCCTCTCAGGCCTACTAATTATATCCACTCCCCCCCGGGGTCTGCTCAATCTACGCACCCCTCCTGGGGCTTCTCTTTCTCACAGACTGTGCCCGACTGAGGCCAGTATCCCTGAACCCACGCAGTCCTTGCCCTCATCAGGCTTCTCAATAAATTTGCCCCCTTCCGAGGCTTCTCACTAGGCTTGCCCCCTTCCGAGGCTTCTCACTAGGCCTGCCCCTCCTCTGGGGCCTGCCCCTGGGCTTGCCTCTCGTATGTTGCATGGTCACCCCTGCATCTGGGCCTGCACTCTGCGCTTCCCGTGGTACTCGCCCTCTCTGGGGTCTGCCCCTTGCTTCTCGTGTTTTCCTGCCCGCATTGGGGCTTCTCACCACGAGGCTCAGGCGGCCTCAGCCTTACCTGGCCCCAGACCCCTTTCCTGGGTTGTACGCCCTACTGGGCAAAATACTGCCCTTACGGACTGGGGTCTCAACACCCAACACACCGCGCCTCTCTGGCACTCACCCACCATGCCAGCTGTGGCACCAATCGCTGTGCTGCCAAGCCAGCTTGTGGCACCAGTCACTGTGCCCTCACTGGCACTGCTTGCTGTGCCCTCACTGGGCACCAGGAACCCCCGAGCTACTGGGGAGCCCCTGTGAGGCCTTCTCGCACCCCTACAGCCTCACCCGGTCCTCTGGTGTAACACAAAGAGCTAAACAGAACCATAAGCCAAATGGCTGTAACACAACGATAAGCCTCCTGGCTATCTAGGCCCACCTGGCCCTCTTGCAAAGGCCCACCAGTCAGGGTTCTCTCCACCCTTACCCTGGTGCAGCCCCTTGTGTGTTCAGGCCGCACCGCTTGTCTCTGCCCTGCTCAGCTCTCCTGCACCTCAGGCTGTCAGAAGGAACTACCACTAGGCTTTGGCCTGGGCTGTTTATAAAGGCCCGGCCCTGCCCCCTTCTGGTCATGTGACCAGCCTGGCTGCTCCGGCAGCCAACACCTGTGCTATCTCAGGGAGCTTCCACAGCTCTTATTCCTAAAGCCAGTAGCAAGCACCCTAGTGCCCTGCTACAGACTGCATCTCCTTTATCCAGGTGGCAAGTTAGTTGATTGTAGAAGGAGATGAGGTTGGCCAGGCATGACCTGCCCACAACAAAGCCATGTTGGCTGTCTTTTAGAATACTGTCTTCTGTTAGACTATCACTGATGAATTCTTTGATACATTTTTCTCGGTTTTTTCCAGGGATTGGGGCAGACTGGCCCATAATTCCCTGGGTCCTCCTTCCTCCCTTTCTTGCAGATAGGTACCACATTGGCTCTCTTCCAGTCTTTTGGGACCTCACTCGAGTGCCATGAGTACTCCAATAGCTCAGCCATCAGTCATACAATGACAACAGCCAGCTCTTCCAGCACTCTTGGGTGTAGTTCATCCAGTCCTGCTGACTTGTAAATATCCAGCCTCTCCAGGTATTCCATCACAAGATCTTTGCTGACTATAGGTGGGTGATTACTCTCACCTTGTCCGTCCTGCTTCCTGTCAGGCAAGTTAATATCCTTGCTTTGGTGGAATACCAAGATGAAGTATTTATTTAGAAGTTCATTTTACTCCTGAGTGTCAGTTATCAGCTGTCCGATTTGTGTTCATCAGGGGCCCCATGTTTTCTTTAATTCTTTTCCTGCTTCCTATATATCTAAAGAAGAACATACAGGTACAGAACATTGTCTTTGATTTCTGTTGCCAGTTTGTATACAGTTTCTGCCTTTGCTTTTCTAATCCACTCCCTACAGGTGCTGTGTACTCCTCCTTGGGGGTAATTCCCAGTTTCCATCTCTTATAGGCTTCTCTTTTTGTTTTCAAGATATCCATGACCTCCCTATTGAGCAGGGGGCAGGGGGTGGAGTCTCCCAGCCCTTTCGCTACCTTTCCTTTGAACAGAAATGGACCTCCTTTGTGGTCCAAGGATTGTATCCTTGAGGAACAACCACTATTCTTGGACTCTTTTCCCCATAGGACAAGAAGAAGTCCAACAGGGCCTCATCCACCTATCTCCTAAGTTTGTAGAAATCACCTTTCTTAAAATCAAGGATTTCTACCCTACTAACTGGTTTCCCCACTTTACAGTGGGTGATGAAAGTGATCATCTTGTGGTCACTGTTGCCTAGATTACCCTCGATCCTCAGGTTACTCAGTAGATCATCACTTTTGGCCAAAACTAAATCCAGGAGTGCCCTTCCCCTGGTTGGCCCGTACACTTCTTGAGTCACATAGAGCTCCTCAATACAAGTGAGTAAGCTATGTGACCTCTCAGATCTAGCTGAATGCTCTTTCCATCAGATGTCTGGGTAACTGAAGTCACTCATGATGACCATGTTCTGTGAGTGTGTAGCCTCTGCCAGTTCTCTGGAGAATTCCAGATCAAGCTTCTCCACTTGGTTTGGAGGAGCTTTTACCATTATATGGGTAATAGTCAGTGTTGCTACTGAGTACTCGCTTCTCCTCAGGCTCATTACCCAGCACCTCATGCCCCTCCCATGTGCCCTTCTGCGTGAACTCCTGAATGGATTAATAACATGATGAAATGGGAACCAGCCACCAAAATATTCTACAAAAGGCATGTAACATGTTTGTGAGTAGTCTCCATAATGACTTAAATTGTATATGTGGCAAAGTAACCAAAGCTGGCTTGAGAGTCCAGTGAAGTTCCAGGACTGAGAGTCAACTGATTGTTGGCTCCAGCCCCAGAACTACACGAGGGTCTGGAACTGGCTGTAGTGCAGTTCCAGGACTGGGACCAGCAATTGCACTGAAGAGCAGGTCATATTCTGTTTTTACATCACTAACTGCTAGAGATTGAGTGATTGCATGCATTCTGAGAAGCAGAATGTTAGGCACTTAGTAAATTTGTATATTAAAAACATGGACACCTAAAGATTTCCAGGGTTGGATAGCAGCTAAACAGGAGCTTTGAAGACTATAGTTTTCATATTTTTATCCATACAACAGAAGTTAGATAGGACTTTTCACCTAAATTCATTAGTAGATCTAGCCCTAATAACCAGATACTTGCATGTCTGAAAACCCTGAAGTGTTTCTATACTTGTATGATAATAGGTTAAGTTTGTGGGCCTTTCTTTTATAATTATGGATTATCTGTATACCATTTCATAGTTTCTAGGGTCGGAAGGGACCTGAGTAGATCAACTAGTCTGACCCCCCTGCCATGACAGGAAAGATTACTGGGGTCAAACAACCCCAGCAAGGTGTTCATCTAACCTCCTCTTAAAGACCCCCAGGGTAGGAGCCAGCACCACTTCTCTTGGAAGCTGGTTCCAGATCCTAGCTGCCCTGACTGTGAAGT
>NW_017728906.1:136413063-136414297 GCF_001723895.1 Crocodylus porosus
GGTACGGTTGGCCTTCCTGATTGCATCCCCACACTGCTGGCCCATGTTCATCTTGGAGTCAATGATGACTCCAAGATCCTTTTCTGACTCTGCTCTGATGAGAAGGGAGTTCCCCAACCTGTAGATATGGTGCCGGATGTTCCTCCCCAGGTGCATCACTTCACACTTGTCAGTGTTGAATCCCATCCTATTCTCATCTGCCCAACTTTGCAACCTGTCTAGGTCTGATTGCAGCCTATTGCTCCTTTCTAGCATGCCCACATCCCCCCACATCTTAGTATCATCAGCAAATTTGAACAGGGTGATTTTTACCCCATCGTCCGAGTCGCTGATGAAGATGTTGAACAATGTGGGCCCGAGGTCCGAGCCCTACGGAACCCCACTGCCTACATGCCTCCAGGTTGAAAATGACCCACCCACTACCACTCTGTGGGTGCGGCCCTCCAGCCAGTTGTTGACCCAATCGACTGCATGGGTGTTGACACCATAGTCCCCTAGTTTCTTAATAAGAACAGGGTGAGAGGCAGTGTCGAAGGCCTTCTTAAAGTCCAGGAAGACTATGTCCACTGCTACCCCTGCATCTAATGATTTGGTGATCTGATCATGGAAGGCCACCAGGTTGGTCTGACAGGACCTGCCACTAATGAACCCGTGTTGGGTGTCCCTAAGCATGACCTCCCCTGCTGGTTCCTTGTGGATGTGTGCCAGCATAATTTTCTCGAAGAGCTTGCCTAGGATCGAAGTAAGACTAACTGGCCTATAGTTTCCTGGGTCCTCCTTTTTATCGTTTTTGAAGATGGGAACTACGTTGGCCCTCTTCCAGTCCTCTGGCACCACACCAGAGCACCATGAGTGCTCGTAAAGTCATGCCAGGGGTCCTGCAATGACCTCAGCCAATTCCTTTAGTACTTTAAGGTGGAGATCGTCTGGACCAGCTGACTTGACTACATCCAATCCCTCCAGAAGTTCCCTAACTAGTCCCGCACTAACCCTTGGCCTAGGTGTGCCTCCCCTGGGGCCTGAGGGAGGCCTAGCAGGGGGGTGTCTGTTCCAGTCCCTGCTTAGGAAGATGGAGGCAAAGAAATTGTTAAATATGTTGGCTTTGTGGTCTGGTGTGACGACCAAATTTCCTAATGTGTCCTGCAGGGGCCGCACATTACCCGGAACCTTCTTTTTACCCCACTATGGATTTAAGGAAGGACTTCTTATTGTCCTTAATCTGGGAAGCTAGTCC
>NW_017728906.1:136415066-136438184 GCF_001723895.1 Crocodylus porosus
ACACACACACACACACACACACACACAATGCTCCTTGGATTTAATAGGAATAAATTCAGATGAGACACTGTCTAAATATAATAACATTGGTATATTATATTTTGAATGTATATATCCTTAATTTGGTAGAAAATAAAAAGAGCATAGAGCATATTTGTATTTCTTTATCTGAAAAACCAAAGACCATATTTTTTTAAATGAACTTGGCAGAGATTTTGGCACCTAATCTGTGTCTAGTATAAGCAGAGAAAAGAGAGGCAGAGAACAAAACAATTGGACAACATTCTAGACACCTTAAAATAACATAGGGATCAGGGTAATTACATCCATATCTGTATTTTTAAGATGCAGGGACCTGTTTTCATGCTATTTTACATTTTTTGTGGAGTGGAAGAATGAAAAAAGTTGGTGTTATACCATTTTAAATTAGATGCCTATACTGCCTCAGCTTTCTAATTCTGCTTCAAACTTCTTTTTTTCTGTAGCCTGGTGTCTAATTTGGCATAATGAATAAAAACAGCAAAAGTTTTAATAGATTTCATAGACATTAGAGGTGGAAGGAACCTTGGAAGATTGAGTCCAACCCCCTTCCCCAGGGACAGGAAGTTTGATAGGGTCAAAGGATTCCAACAAGATAAGTGTCCAAACATTTCTTAAAAGAATCCAGAGCAGGTGCTTGTACCACCTCTGGAGGCAGTTTATTCCAGGCCTTGAGGGTTCAGACAGTAAAGAAGTTTTTCCTTATGTCCAGCCTAAAACAGTCTTGGAGGAGTTTTTGACCATTGGACCTCATCATCCCTTGGGGTGCTCTGGTGAACAGGCATTCCCCCAGATCCTGATGCACACCACTAATATACTTATTATAGGCTGCCACCAAGTCACCCCTGAGCCTGCGCTTTTCCAGGCTGAAGAGTCCCATGGCTCTCAGCCTCTTTTCATAAGGCCTGTTCTCTTGCCCTCTGATCATGCATGTGGCTCTCCTCTGGACACTCTCAACCTTATCCACATCCTACTTGGAGTGTGGAGCCCAGAATTGGATGCAGTACTCCAGCTGTGGCCTCACCAAGGCTGAATACAGCAGGAGGATGACTTCCTGAGATTTCTTTGAGAAGCATCTATGGATGCAAGCCAAAGTCTTATTTCCTTTACCAGCTGTGACATCACATTGTTGCTCACGTTCATCTTGTGGTCAATCATGATCCCCAAGTCCCTTTCAGCCATGGTGCTAGCAAGCGTAGCACTGCCGAGCCTGTAAGTGTGATACAGGTTTGTTTTTTTTTCCCCAGAGGCAGAGTACCTTGCATTTTTCCATATTGAATGTCATCAGGTTTTTATCCACCCACTATCTAAGCCTATCCAGGTCAGCCTGGATCACCAACCTATCCTTGGGTGTAGACACTCAACCCGAAAGTTTGAACCTAGACATTCTGCTTATGGCATCAGTGTTCACATCGTTAATAAAGACATTAAAGAGTACAGGTCCAAGGACAGAAGCTTCGGGGACACCACTGGTCATGGAGAGCCATGATGATTCACTTCTGTTGACTATTACTCTCTGGGGCCAACCTTGGAGCCAATTCCTCAGCCATCAGACTGTGATATAGTGAGGCTGCAGCTGACCAATTTTTCCATGAGGACATCATGGGACACCAGAACAAAGGCTTTTTTAAAGTCCAGATATATGATGTCAATCTCTTCTCCCTTGTCCAGGTGATATGTCACCTGGTAATAGAAGGAGATGAGATTGGTCAGGCACAACAAACCCATGCTGGCTCTCCCTCAGGATGTTACCATCAACCAACTTATCAAGAACGGTCTCTTTGGTATTTTTTTTCAAAATCTTCACATGTCAAGCTGATTGCCCTGTAGTTCCCTTGATCTACTTCCCTCCTTCCCACAGTGGCCTTTTCCCAATCTTCAGGTACTTCACCTGAGCGCCATGAGTTCTTGAATATCCTTGCCAGTGGCTGGACTATGATGCCTGCCAGCTCTTTAAGTACCCTGGGGTGTAATCTGTCGGGGCCAGCTGACTTAAAGGTGCCCAGCCTCTCAAGGTATTCCTTTACAAGGTCTATACCAATGTTGGGTATAAATTCACCCTCACTCTGGCCATCTGTCATCATGTTAGGCAGGGCTGATGAAAAACAGATGCAAAGTATCCATTAACCAGAATGACTTTTTCCTGGGTGTTGATTGACAGTTGTCCCATTTGATTTAACAGGGGTCCAACATTGCCCTTCCTTTTCTTCTGACTTGTCACATATCTGAAAAACAACTTTTTACTGTCTTTGATACATGTAGCCAGTTGTAGTTTGGTTGCAGCCTTAGCTTTCATGGTTCACTCCCTATGACTTGGGACCAGTGCAGAATACTCCTCTTTAGTGGTGATTCCTGTCTTCCATCTTTTATAAGCCTCTCTTTTTAGATGTAGGAAGTCCATGGGTTCCCTGTTGAGCCAAGGGGGTTGCTGTGCCCTTTTGCTACCTTACATCCAAGATGGGATGGACATCCCTTGTGCTTTCAGGATCAATCCCTTAAGGAGCAACCACTTATCTTGGACTCCACTCCCTGTTGAGTCATGGCCCTTTAGGGCCTTGACAACAAGCTTCCTGAAGCCAGCTTATTAAAGCCAGCTTTCCTAAAGTTGAGGACTTCTGCATTTCTGACTGACTCGCCAGCTTTGCAATGGAGAGTAAAAGTGATCAGCTCATGGTCTCTGTCTCCCAGCTTTCCTTTGATTCTTTGGTCACTGACTAGATCATCCCCTTTGGCCAGTACCAGGTCCAGTGGTGTTTTACTTCTTGTCAGTCCACAGTCTTCTTGAGTCAGGTAGAGTTCATCCCTGTATGTGAGGAAGCTTTGTGATGGTTCAGATTTGGCCGAATGCTTTTCCCATGAGATGTCCAGGTAATTGAAGTCTCTCATGACAACCATACACTGAGACTGTGTTGCCTCAGCCAGTTCCCTGACTAATTCCTGGCCAAGCTCTTGTTCCTGATTGGGAGGTCCATAGTAGACTCCTACCATTCTGTCCCCTGTGCCATGTTTCCCATATATTTTAACCCAGAGACCCTCCAGTCATCATCCATGGGTGCCAATGTCAGCTTGCCAGATTGTGTAGCTTTTCTTGACATAGATACACCCCACCCCTTTTTTCTGCATGATCTCTTCCGCACAGGGTATAGCCATCTATACCTGTGGCCTAGACCACCAGGTCTCCGTTGTCCCTATGAGATCATAGTCATTCTTGTTTAGCAGGAGGACCAGTTCTTCCTGTTTGTTCCCCAAGCTCCTGGCATTGGTGTACAGGCATGCAAGTGTCCCATTGGAAGCCCTAGGGTTCCTTGCACTCCCAGGAGGACACTGTTCCAGGGCCGGGGTAGGAGTGGATTCCTTTGAGTGCCCTAACCTGCTGATTTTTGCAGTAGTTACCTAGTGGGCTTGCTTTATTGTTATCCATCCATCCCCTGGTGGGGTTAGTTTAAAGACCGGTCAAACAGGTCAAACATTCTGGCTGAAAGAGATTCCTTTCCAGTGAAGTGAGCTGGAGGCTGTCTCTTCACAGCAGTCCACTGCCTTTCTCACTAAAGAATGGGCTGTAATCATGGAAGCTGAAGCCTTTATGATGACACCAGCTCCACAATCTTTGGTTGACTACCTCAATCCATCTCTTCTTCTTCAGCCCATGACCCATAACTGGGAGGATTAAGGAAAAGACTGCCTCTACCCCCAACCACTTAAGCCCCACTCCCAGAGCCCTGTAGCCACTTATGACCCAGCTGGGATTGCTCCAAGCTGTGAATAGGGTAGTGGTTAGGGGGCCGGATAAGTTTTGGGATCAGAAGCAAGAACGACAAAAATGCAGATGATTTGTCCTTTTGTACATAAGACAATATTTTTAGAATGACTCACCAAGAGCTGGATGAGATTTAAACAAATATATTTATTTATATAAATCTGTGGGGTACAATCTCCTTTGTAGACACTACAATCCCCTTTGTACAATCCCTTTTCTTCAGGCATTACAGTCTCTTTATTTGGTTTAGCTTATGTTGGATGGAAAAATGTCAGTCTTACACTGAACTCAAATGGTGAAAGAAAGACAGATATTAATTATGTTGGAATCCTACCTTTGAAGACACAAACAAATTAGATACCTGTCTTCGAGGAAGAAACAATGAAAGGGATTTTAATTCTATGAGTAGCATCTTCCATTTTATACTAAGTGGCTGCGTTTACATTTACATGAGATGTTGACTATGCGGTAGCCCGAGACTATTGTGCAGTAGGGCTGTGCAAAGCTTTGGTTTCTCATTTCATTTGGCAGACGTTTGGCCCAATTCGGCGGCCAAATCTCCAAATCCGAATCAAATCAGGAGACCCTTTAATCTCTCTGAATTGAATCGGAACCCTCCAAATCAATTCAGAGACATTCGATGATTAGGATATAGACACAGTTTTAAATGTTTTTTCTACATACCTCAAGGTACCAGGCAGCTCACGAATATTGAGATGCTGGGGTGGATGGAGCATCCCACAGGTGTGTGTGTGGGGGGTCCCCCAGCAGCTTGGCATTAGACCCAGAAGTGGACCAGAAGGACTTCTAGGCCACTTCTGAGTCTGCCAGGGAGCATGTGGGGGACCACACCAACCCCCCCGACTTGGTGACTAGTGCCTCTTGGGCCTGGGGAGGGGCACCCAGGGTCCCCCTGCAACCAATTACTGAGCCGGGGGTATGTGTGAGGACAGTCCCCCCATGAGCTTGGTGGTGGACATGTAAAGCTGTATCTGTGGCTGAATAGCTGAAACTCTGAATCATCATCAAATCTTCAGATTCAGATTCAGCTGAATCGAATCAGGACAGTGATCCAAATCAACTAATTGAATCACCGTCCCTGATTCAGGCCAAATCCAAATCTGAATACGGCCCATTTTGCACACTCCTATTGTTCAGTAGCATCACATGGCAGAAACCATGATGTGACATCATGAGCAGTATTCTCAGGCTACTGCAGTCAGCATCACAAAAAAATGTTCATCGGCACTACTGCACAATAACTCGGGTTACTGTGCAGTCATTTAATACTTGTTTATACAACTATCAGATGACTGCAGAGTAACAACTGCACAGTCAATGTCTCATGTAGCTGTGGCCAGTATCTCAAATGATCCCAAGAAAGACTAAAACTGTATAGAGTGTCTCATTTTCTTGTGTTAATGGAGCTACTAGGAATATAAAAAAAGAGAAATGGTGTCACAGGAAGGTAGTGAGGGTAAAGGGAGACTAAAATTACAGCTAGAAGGATAAAAATCAGTTTCTTATGTGTTCAAGATTCATCTTTATTGTTTTACTCATCAGAGTAGTGATTGGGGCCAATGAAGTAACAAGTATAAAGAGATCCAATGAGTATCATTTACAAGTAATCATTGCTTCTGCCTCCCTCAAGTGTTGTCTCTCCTGAGACATAAACATACTTACATTTTGTAGTTTTATTTCAAATAATATGCATATGCAGATGCATTTTAAACAGATTTCTTATAAGCAAAAAAAATTTGCAACTTTCACAATGACTTTAAATCTAATAATAGCAATTAAGCTATTAAGTCACTTTGGCTTTGTTTACTTTGACAAACTAGTAGGACTTGAAACAGCTAGTTTAAATGTGAACTTCTATGTATTTAATCAAAGAGGTTAGAGATTAAAGGTAATCAGAATTTAGCATAACGTAATAAGCAGGGAACCTGGTTCTCTCTCATTTTAAAAAAATACCTTATTTTTTGATTTAAAAAAGTAATCCCAAATCCAAATTTTTCTGTGATTAAAATGAAATACCTCTCTCTCTCTCTCTCTCTCTCTCTCTCTGTGTGTATATATGTGTGTGTGTGTGGCATTTCATTTTAATCATGAAAAAATGTGGATTTGGGGTTATTTTTTTACATCTGAAAATTGAGGATTTTTTTATCAGAGAAAACCAGGATCCCTGCTAATAAAAAAAGCATATGTAATACAAGAACAGTTAATATTGTAAGTAGTTGAAGTATAGCCATTCTTTAATTCTTCAGAATAAACATTCAACAGAATTATGTCTCAAATGTTTGTGGTATCACCTGTGGGAGAGCACTGTTCACAGACCAGTCATTCCATTTCTGACCTCACAGGCTATTAACTCAGCAGAAATCTACAAAACAACATCAGAAGATAGGCCTGGAAACAAAAATTCACAACTTTACTGGATGCTAAAAACAAGAGATTTCAGAAATCATTTTAATCTAACTGATGTCCCTTCATCCTCTCAGTACTTCCTGAGTAATAAGGATTCCTTTCCTTTCTAAGAGTCTGGTTCTTTTACATAATTAGGTTATCTATTCAACTAAATGTTCCTGTTGAGAAGCTTCTTTTGATAACTGCCCTTTGCTACTACTTTACCACCTTCTCCAGTTCCTCAAGTACCTGCTCTGTTTCTCCTCTGGAATTAACACAGTATCTCATATTTAGCTTAGGCTGCACTTGCTTCTTTTGTGGATTTGAAGAAGGGCATGTTGAGTCCCAAAGCCTGTCTAGCATGTCTGCCAACCATAAAGTTGTTTCAATAAAGGTACCCTCCAAAAATCCCTTCCTTCTAGCTTATTTTCAGGACTGTTATGGCTACAATAATACTCCAACCCTACTACAGTTATAATAAGTATTTCTTGTTAATGCACAAACAAATCATTGCTCAATAACTTCACAATCTGGTTGTGCTTGAAAATAACTCACTCTAGGGTATTTAGCTGCTGCAATGAAATTTCTTTCGTGTATTGTCCAGGGATCATAATGAATAGATAATTACCTGGAATTTGTTAGAATGGAAACATAATTCATTCGGTTTCTCAAAAAACTGCTTTCCTTTCCAACAGTTTTCATTTTTTTCCTTTTAATGTGATAGAAAATAAAATAAATGTATTCTGACTGTAGATTATAAACTGTGAGCATACATTGTAATGCTACTTAGAACTGTAGCATCAAAATGTGCTACGGGTATGATTTGATTTACATCTGTGTAATTGATTTCACTCCTGTGTTGCTCTACTGATTTAAAGTGAGTTACTCCTGTTCTCAATTGCTGTGAGGGCAGTCAGGCCAAGCAATAGGAAAAGAATGAGTTGGCTTTACATGGGAAGGTGTGTTTTCCCCCTAGTTGCACCAATGTATACACAGAACCAACCACAGAGGGAGGACAAACACTGGACAACCAATTTAGAGCTGATCTAGCCACTGTGCTGGTGGCATTGATCACAGGATTGACCAGGCCTCACTACATTTGTGCTCACCAGGGCTAGGGACAGAAGTTACACATAAACCAGTTTAAGTGATCAGAAACTGGTTTAAACCTGTAACAGAACAGAAGCTCAGTGCACATAAAGCAGTTTCAAAATGGCTGAAACTGCTTTAAGATACACCTGGTTGAATGTAGTATCAGACTTAACTGTTTTGGTTCAAGTTAAATCAGAGTCCTCCAGCATCCCAGCATTTTGCAGCTTTTGGCTGTGCTGGGCTGTGCGGTCTACACCAAAGAGCAGGGCTGGTCCTGCCCCTTGGCTCCCTAGCTGGACCAGTGAGAGCTCGCTGACAAGGACGTGTGTGGGGTAGGGCAAGCCCAGCTAGTGATGCAGCCCAGTCTGTAGGAAGGCAGGGTCTGAGTGTTTAGCCCCAGCTGGGGTCTGCAGCTAGGGAGATGGGTTAAACAACCCTTCCCCCACTCAAACTTACTGCTGGCTCTGACTGTGGACTACAAATCCCAGAGATACCTGGAATCAGGAAGAGGAAGTGATGAGCCGCACTGCATAGTCCTGTTGCTATAAGTCTGTACTGCAAATTCCAGAGATCTTGTGGGGAGTAAGAAGAGAAAGTGAATGCACAGCTAGACAGCCCTGCTCAAGCACCCCTCTGCTTCTGGTCTGAGCCACTGTGGGCATGTGGCTACATTTCCTGAGTCAACAGTAGATGTCTGTTCACTTCTGTTTTAATTTAACATCTGCAGTTTAGACTAACCTGTAAAGATTTAATTGATTTAGCTTCAGGCTTTTTGATTGTCTGTACTTAGCCCAGTAGACCATTATATGGTGGCATAGAAGAAAGGCTGTACACTTTGAAAAGCTGGCAGTGCTCTTCCAAAGTTGCAAAATGCATTTGGAAAACTTACCTAAGATTTCTCCTGATAGTCTCATTCCTGTGAAGCTGCTTTTATAATTGCACTCTGTCCCAGTCCATTCATCCTGATCACTCTCCTCCTCAGATACATAACACAGTAACCATTGAATTAAAGTTACAGTGCAGTCTATAACATCTAGTATATTTTAAATCTTCATATGTTATGTTATGTAGATGCTATATTGCTGCATGTCAACTTTTACAGCAATAATGTAATTACTTTTCAGAAATGATTCATTATATTGGGCAGAATGCTAATTTTCATTGCTGGAGGATATACTGATAACTGGCATAGACAGCCTAAATTCACAAGGAAGTCATGGTACTTTAAAATGTCATTGAAGTAATTTGAAACACAGTTGAGGTTGTTACCTTAAAAACTCTGTCTTGTGAGGCTTCATTTGCCTGAATTCATTATCATAACTTACTGAAGTCCTTCCCAAAATAAGTCCATATTTCCTGTCCCCAGCATCACTTAGACCTAGTTTATGGTGCAATAAAATGCTATTCAGATCCTGAATTGGAAGAGTATATCTATCTATCTACTGATTTTGAATAACATTTTGATTAATAAACAAAGACATTTATTAAAAATGTGACACTTCCTGCTTATTTTATGGAACATGCTATGTATCTTATGGCCCATCTCATAAGATGTTTTGTTTTTTGTTTTCTCTCACCACCCCCAAACAGAGTTGCTACTAATTTAGGCTTATGGCTGCAGGACCAAAAATAATCTAAAAAAAAATTGTAAATTGCTTGCAAATCAGTAACTTTCCATCACCCAAAAACCAGCTCACATTTAAACACATTTTGGAAGCAGACATATAAATTAGGATATGACTATAAATGGTTTATTTCCAAACACTTGTGAAAAAAAATACACTGTTGCAATATGATACTATCAAAGCTGTACCTGGTCAAACCTAGGGTTTTTTTTGGGGAGGTGGTTTCCTCACAACTGTAAAAAGGTTAGCACC
Source organism: Crocodylus porosus (assembly GCF_001723895.1). NCBI lineage: Eukaryota > Metazoa > Chordata > Crocodylia > Crocodylidae > Crocodylus > Crocodylus porosus. The sequence goes on from NW_017728906.1 coordinate 136,424,238, forward strand.
TTTTTCAGCAGACTCTGGCATTGCTTGTATTGGTCTCCCATACCAAAAAATGGTGGCAGGGTGCTTTGAACTAAAGCTTGTTCGATAAGCTTTAGTTCAAAGTGCCCTGCCCCTATTTATCAGTGTGGGGCATGCTGATACATGTGCTGCTTGGGAGCTTTTAATTAAAAGTGCTCGCTAATTAAAGTGCACCTACCTGTGCTTCCTGGACCACATGTAAAAATGCCCTAGATTACTGGAAACTGCACGTGTCTACACATGCAGTTAATGAAGCTGAATAAAATCTGGTGCAATTTTCATTCGAGTTCATTGCTCCCAGGTGCCATGTTTGGCACAAGCACCAGGGACCACAGCATGTTAAGCTGGAGTGGGGCAGCCCCTGCTTATAGGGGGCCCAGGATTCAGCCTGCCAACCTGGGACTGCTCCACCCTGGCTCGACTGTTGCAGAGGGGCTGCCTGGGGTACGAGGGTACTTTAATGTGAGGCCAGCCAGCAGGCAGCCTCCACACAGAAGCATCTTCATGCTCCAGCCAACCTTGTCAGTGTCTAACATGCATCACAACTAAGTAAATAACTCTGTTGTACAATAGTACTTGTGTCTCGCAATACTATCCATCCTATGGTGGAGTAAATGAGTTTACTCTGTCCTAATAGTACTACATATATAGATGGTGATATTTTACTGTGGAGCTAATTAGTCAGCTCTGCAGTAAACATTGCATATAGACATGCCTAGTATAACTGTACAAACATGGAGCACAGTGAGAAGAACAAAATCTGATCAGGAAGCAGGTTAAGTTCTTGGGAATCTGTCCAGTGCTCTATGATTCTGTAACTACACTGCTATTGGCATCTGGTTGAGCGGTTTTAAAGTGAGCTTGCATATGTTTATTTACACATAAATATCTGTTACTCTGCAACTTTGCCCCTTACCTGCCCCAAATTCCCAGTAAATTCAATTCTATGGAAAATAGCAAAGGACATTGTTTATTTTCTGCACCTTGGGAAAATCAGGCCACACAGGTAGAGATTTAAGTGCCTGTACTTAGGCACTCAGGTTGATAGATACATTTTGAAAATTAGGTCCTCAATGACCTTTAAGAAAATGGAGAAACTCATAGATCACGGAGGCAAAAAGGCTTATGGGCTTCATTCTGTTCTGCTTAGGTTTCATCACAGTGTGAATGTTACAGATTTCAATTATTCTGTTTTGCAGTAAAGTAGCAGAGTTGAAAATCAGGTCCTAGATTTTACCACTCCTTATGTTTGTCTAGAAATTGTTTCCCACAAGATTGACGTAACAGGGCCATCATCCATTTGAAGTATTCCTTACAGGAAAAAAAGGGGTAACTGTTTGCATTAAAAAGAAGCATTCATGAATTCTGTTACAAATATATGGAAATACATTTAAAAAAGCAGAAACCATAAATCATAAAAAAACTTATTTTTACATATGTCTGAGTTTCTTTTGCCATTTTATGCAAAATGCTTTTATAGAGGATATGTATTAATCGTTATTACAAAAAGAAACTGATCCTTTTTCTTATGACCTAAGGTGTCACATCACCGTGTTGTTGAAACAATGCTTACTGAGTTATTTTGGCATTAATCACATTTATTGTTTGCAGAACTACAATTCTCTTGTTCTTGGGCACTACCCTTGGGAATTCAGGTCAGTGTTATCTAACAACAGTATCTACAGCTGTTTATGCTGACTTGAATTTGAGTCTTGCTTCCTTGACAGAGGTCATATAGAAGCAATTGAAGCTAATTTTATGAGACGTGTTATATTTGTGGTTATCCTCATTCTTCAGGATTGCCCTCCAAAGTAGCTGTTGCTAGAAGAAAATGTGAATGTAGCAGACACTCTGAAAAGGGGGTGGAGGAGGGACAGTGAATGAATAATGTTTAATATAACAAAGTAGGAAAGTACTTTAAAGGAACAAATTGATACATTAGAGCTCAGATTGAGCTAACATTACTTATAGCAAAAATTCATAGAATAATAATGGATTACATTCTGCCCTTTTATGCTAGAATAGATCTGGAGTAACTCACTGCAGCATCAATACACTTTAATAATGAGATACAGCTTTAGAAAAGAGCACAATAAATAATTACTTTTAGTTTTGTGTCAGTAATACCTTATACTGATACAGCACTTGTCAGTAGTAGTTCGGGCGATACACATAGATTTGAGATACTACTTCCACCAGGAAAGCACATAATTCTGTGTAAATCAGAGGAAGTAGAAGGTCCCAACTTTTAACCTAACTGCCAGCAGTTAAGACACTTATCTGGTGAGTGGGAGACTTGGTTTCTAGGCTCTTCTCAACCAGAGGTTTGAACTTGCATTTTCTACTTTGCAGTAAAATCTTTGCTCCACCAGGTCATATAGAAGGTATTCCCAACACCCCTTTTAAAATGGCACAGAGAGTATGTGGTTCTGGGTTTTGGCCCCTGTTTGTGCTCCCAAAGGCTGTGGTACTATTGTCTGTCTACCAATTTTATCCAGTGTCTTTTAAAGGCACAAATTAATAGACAGGGGCCAGAACCCAGGATTTCTATCCTTCCCTACCTATCTCACTAAGCCACTTTCTTTCTGGCCATTCTTCTTCTGGTCTTGTATATCTTTACTGCCTATTGGAATAACTTAGCTAGAAGGTAGAGAATGTAGATTCAACCCTGCTGTGAGTAGGCCTATGACTCCCACTCCCTGGCCAAATGCTTTAATCATTAATAACGTGCTATAGGTTGGGAGGTTCTCCTCTGTTATGATTGATATAGCGTTATATGCCCTCCTCAATGGAAAAAGTTTGCACTGGAACATAAGTTGCTGAAGTGGAGGCTTAGGAGCATAGTCAGAAGGGCACAGCTAAAAATTAGCTGCCAAAATGTTTTGGGCCTTTGTTGTTTGGACTTTCGTTTCTTCAACTGTAGTTGAGCTTTTTGGGTAGTAAGTAGGACTATTGTTTTTCTTAAAATTTAAGAACAAGTAATGGCCCAACATTTTAAAATGTGACATCCGGTGACGTAGTACAATGAAAATGATACAGCAGAGTACTTAATACACTCAAGCCAATTTGAACAGGGTGTGATGTCATTTGCTAAAGATATAACTGCAACAAACAATTTTCTAATATAGTATTGGGTGGGGGTTGTTTTGGGGGGTTCTTTTTAAGTAGAGAATGTCATAAGGAATGCTACCTTAAAAATATTAAGTTTGCAAAGTCAAGCACTCAACTGGAAGTATGAATAGCACATGATCATGTCACTGAAGACTGTATCATAATGCAAATGAAAAAGTGGGTTTAATTAAAGTTGCATAGGCAATTTTGGTTCTGGCATTTCTAATTTTAAAAGCTTTAGTTTGCAGCTTTAATGACATTTCTTTGACACAGATTTTTATTTGAAATTTCCTAGTATTTTTAAACTACATTTAATAACTTTACTTTCTTACATGCAATTATAACAATGCTGCCATCATGAATAATCATCAAGATTTGAGGTCTAAGCTATTAACATTACAATATAAACTGTATAATTTGAGCTGAAAGATTAACTACATTGGCTAATAGCTGGATAAGACTATTTTCCAATATGGGTATGCTTCTGGATACAGTAGCTGGGGACAGCAGATAGCTGTAGGTAGCATTGGAAGAGCCCACTCTTGTGCTGGAAGACAGGACAATTCCTATTATTTGGTTTGTGAACTGGGTATGAAGGCTTATAAAAGGCAGGTGATATTCCATCTCCCTTTTGCATAAGTTCTGTAACCATATAGCACTTTTGGGGGAGGGAGATAGGAAGAATGTGATATTAAAGGCAAATATTGCTTCTAAGAATATTGGAGAAACCATGGCCTGATCCTACCTCCTCCTGCCTATAATGGGTTACCTGAAAAGGTGCTTAGATCACTGAGCTATACAGTTATGAAGTGAAAAAAATGAGAGAAGATGAAAAAAGTGGAGACAGCCAGAGACACATTCTGTGAGCCTGAGGGGTGGGTGGGTAGAAACAAACCCACAGGATTTTGTGTAAAATTTCAGCTTAAAAACCCTTGAAACAGTGGATCAAATAACAGTATATAGTTTCTATTTTCACATTTAGTTCAGAAAGGGGGTTTTATAGTAAATCACTGCAAATAAATAAAATTGCACTGAAAATGAGTCCATCATCGATTCTTCCTCCTACTAGGAATAGGCCAGAAGACTTCAAATTGTGTTCAGCTGCTTAGGTCAGAAGGGTAGCAAGGCTAATGTTTTAACCTAAAGATATTAGGCAATTAATGTTCTAATTATAGCAATCAGAAACTAACTTCCGTTTGCATTGCTTTTCCAGATTGTAGTCCAAACCCGTAATTCGGCACACAGGCACTCCTGTGAAATCACTCAGAGCCAAGGAATCTGAAAGAAATCACATTCCTCAGTATCCATGTTCTATGTCGAATGTTCTAATACAAATCCTCCAAAATGATCAATTATTCACATCTTCAGTCCCTCCCCCCCAGCCAAACGTGAATAGAAAAAGTACACTCAACATTAACACAATTTAGAATTTCAAATACTTAACTAATTTATTAGCTAAATCAAGGCTTTTCAATTTCTAGGTAGCCAGGGGCTGCATGTCCTATGGGCCCCACCAGCAGAGGCCAAATACTCTGTAGGACACATCACTGTGACCCACAGGTCCTACAGGTTTCCATTGAGCTATGCATGTGGGAGTACCAGGCTTGAGCTTCCCTGGCACAGTGGCCTGCACTGGACCATGAGGCCATGCAGCCCTGTCCCTAGAATGGGGGAAGAAAGTGAAAAACAGGAAGGACAGGGAGCCTGGAGACCCCAAATGTGTGGCAGCCCAGGAGCAACAAATGAACCCCTTATAGGCTGCATTCATCCTGCAGGCCTTCGCTGGGACAAGCCTGAGAAAGTAACCAGAAATGTTAATTTAGGGTGATACGCTGTTCTTTCCTGGTCATCTAAGTGGTCATTTTTTGGTTGTTTACAGGGTATTTTTGGCATTTATGTGCCATGGGGAATTCTATTCCTGGATGTCCATGGGCACGCATATAGTCATATTGATTGGTGGCAAACAAGGGAGAGCAAGCATGAACCTCAAAAGCAGATAGTTGATTGGGATGGCTTACAATGATCCTCCCTTGAGCAGGGGCTGGATTGGATGACTTTATGAGGTCTCTTCCAGCTCTGCTTTCTCATGATCCTATGATCTTTTCCACCAGATAGCTGAATGGCTAGGGTACTTACCTGAGAAGCTAGAAATCTTGGAAACCCTCACCCAGATGTGTTAGAATACTATAAGAGGAATCCAAAGACAGGCATGTTAAAAGCCATCTGGGTAAGGTAGGAGTCAACAACTCTGGATTTCCAGGTGATTGCCCTATTCCCTGAGCTCTGGGGGCAATCCTTGCCTTCCCTGTTCCTAATGTTAACCCATAAGAAATTCATGGGTTTTGGCTGACACTGTTTTCAGGTGTCTAAGTCCATTTTGTGCAAAGGGAATATGAACGTGCTATGGCTGCTATTGCACACACTCATTCCCAGATCTTGGGACTAAAACTTCATGCATTCTTGTTAAACAAAATGTCAGTGGGAGACAACTCATGCTTCACTGGCATCATTCTTTAATTTAACAGCGCTAGACAAGGATCGGTGTCTGACTCAATGGGCCTTTTCAGGAGGCACTATATTATTCTGACACTGTTTTACAGTGTTTGGGGGATATGGGAATTAGTAGTTACACATTTAAACTCATAGCCACTACACTGTGGTCCATTGTCAAATATTATTATGTCAGCTGTATGTGCTTAAGAAAAATAGTTTTGATATGCATAATAACCCCTTTAGCTACAGCATCTTCTGGTAAGGTTGCCTCAGGGGAGTGAGAAGAATAATCTAAGTAAATTACTTAGATTTTTTTCTATATACTCTAAACAAATCTATGCCCACTTTCCTCTACAAGGCATATTTTTCCCTATCTATCAACATTGACTTTGTTGCTTTCATATAATTTTGGTATTGGAAACAGTTTTTTCTCTGTTAATGTTCCATTTACAACCTGTGCTGTTTGAAGATAATAAAATATCTCTGACCCTTTCCTTACTTTTTTAAATCCTTAAATGACCTTCAGGTGTTCTTTTAAAAATCTCTCTCAACAAGTGTGTACCCAGAAAATTTTCACTGAACTTTTATTGTAGTTGCACTTTTGCTTTATAGATAAGATTCTTTACCAAATTACTACTTATAGCAAATTTCTTATCCAATTGTGAGCTCTCCAAAGGCTTAAAACTAAAAGATGCTTCCAGTCTTACACAACCAAATATATCACAGCACTGGTTAACTCAAGCAAATTTAATTTGTTCTCCCAACTTCTCTTCTCCTCCCACTGTGTCTCAGTTTTTCCTTTTAAGGTTTGGCTCTTTCTTTCATTTTTCCTGTTAAACTTCAGCTAAATTGTGTGTCAAATTTACACAAAATTTCAGTAAAAAACTTTGAAATATTTAGTAAAGCATAATATATTATATTTTTCTAAAAATCTGGCCCAGTCTGTAGCAGCCTTTTAAGTCCTTTTAACCTTATCATATAGCTGATTGAGCAACTTAAAATAATTTCCTTCAAAATATTTCCAAAAAACTAGGACAAACCTGATCTTAAAAACATAACAACATAATCTACTTACCTTTCGAAATCACTTTTTGAATTCATAGTAGCTTCAGTAGGGCATTCAAATCCAACATTTAAACAAACATATACAGACTCACTAATTTTGCAAGTGATGAAGAGGAGAAAAACAGAAGGTAATCTTGAGGGGCAATATTATAATAACATAATTGTGAACTTAATTGTAGGATTTTGAAAAATTTCAGTGTTGTGTGTATGTAAATGCCTTCAAAATTTGCTATTATTCCTTGATCATTTGTCTGTATAATTTCCATAATTTTTACGTTCCCAGATGATTTCACTTTTGAAACTGCAACATATAACTGGCTATGTCCAAACTCAGGTTGTGGTAGGTAAGCACCCAAGTGTTTGACCTTGTTATCACAAGATGCCCTCTGGGGGAAGGATCACCACAGGCTCTGGGACCACTTGTTGAAGCCAGCCAAGTCTTCAGCAGCAGATCCTTGCCTTTTAGTTTCTAACTCTGAAAATCTTTGCTTTTCAGTTTCTCTTTCTCCCTGGTTCTCTGTGGCCCTGACCCAAGGAGCTAACATCCATATTAATCCTGAGAGAGGGGCTTCACATCATGTTGGAGGGATTGAGCAGAACCCATTGTTCCATGCAGCATTAGTCTCTTCATTAAAGGCATTTACTGAGGCAAAGGCCACTCTGCCAGAGGTTCCCTGCATCTCCAGAGGGGTTAAGCAGTCCTCAGCCTGCATAGTCCTGAGCCCCCCAAAGTACTCAGTTATTCCCTTTTCAGTCTTTCTAGCACTCCAAAACTTTCTTCACTTCTCTCAATCTACCAACTCTTCTGGCCAGGAGTTGGCCAGCTGCTCCCCAATGGCCTCATCTATCATTATATTTATCTCTTCTGAATACCACGTGGATTAATACTTCAACAACGACATTCAAGAGACTGTTTATGATATAGGTCCATCTTGTCTCATCCTGCATGTAGCCAGCCCTGGCATTAACCCTTCTTTCTCTGTGTACATGATAATGAGATAAACTGAGATGCAGATGTTAAAGCAACATGGACACAGTTAATACAGAAATATCACAATAAAACCCATACTCCATCACACTTGTCTTTTATTGATAATCAGTGCAAAAGCTACTCTGATAAGAAATTGCCTCCTGTGTATCTTAGAAGATAGAGCTGTGTCTGGTAATGTAATGGAGTGGGGGAATGGGGAGTGAGTGGGGCATCAATCCCGGATCAATCCCAGCATCAACCGCAGATGCTGATAGTGAGGGGGCATGAGAGGTGAGTGGGGTGAGTGGAAGGGCACCTCACCCTGCAAGTCTTTGACACAGCAGATGCAGACCTGTCTCCAGTAGCATATCTGGGGCTTGAGGTAGGGAGAGGGGAGGACGCAAACAGGGCACTGGGGTGGCTCCCAAGAAACCCATATCATAGGGCTGCTTCAGCCAAGTTGACACGGCTATAGTAGGAGCAGTCTTCAGTGTGTGGAGAGCCAGGGGTAGGTATGAATGTGCTCGTACTCCCCTTCACATCACTCCTCCCTGGTCTCCAGTGGTTGGCATACCTCCTATCCCAGCCCTGCCCCAGATGTAGAAATAACTCACTATGTCTCTGGATGTGTCTGATGGGCATAATGCAACTCTTGGCAAAAGAATACATTTTCCAGCAGCCTTTCCAGTTACTATTTTTGAGTCAGTGCCATGGGAAGGGTGGGGAAGAGGTGGGGGAGCTAAGAAAAGTATAGCCCTGGGGCCTAGTCAACTGGTTGGACTTTCCCAGCCCTGGGGCTGTGCTCCGATTAGATCAGGCATGCGTTAGCCAAATCTATGTAGTACACCTCTGTAGGTGAACTAATTTAGATGGGGATAGTAATTTTTTCCCTGATATAAACTGCCCAAATGGATGTGCAGTTTGGCACTTAGATTGACCTAACCCTAGTTAGGATGATCTAAGTGTAATGTCTGCATGTACCCAGACCATTTTTTTACAGACATAGAATAAAACCAAAGCTTCTTTTTTCTATTTTAGTGTGTTGACAGTCATATTTTCACAGTTCCTGTGACTCATACATCATGGGTCTCCAATTTTGATCATACTGCTGTGAAAAAACTATGCAAATTCTCTAGCTTTTTGCTTAATGTTATAATACCTCACACTTGAACATTCTTAATGAACTATTCCAGGTTTTTTTCAGACTCTTATTAAAGATTTGTACACCAAGTTGTCTGGCTGTCATTGTGCAATAGAACTCGGCGATCACTGGTTTAAGCAGCAAGATGAGGCACAAATTCCCCTACCATTGCATGGATTCTTTGTGCTCTTTTATCCTTTTATTTTCTGTTGGGGCAGTCATGTTAAAAATATCATCAACCGTGTGACCTACCTTTCCACTTGCCTGTGGTAAGTGGCAAGTGGCTGGCCCATGTATGCCATTCCCATTACACAAAAATGTTTATATCTGTGTCATTTTATATGTGTACGAGTGTGTGTGTGTGTATGTTTATTTTGACTCTCTTCAAAGCTGCTCAGAGCATCTGCTCACAGTACTTCTGTTTATTTTTTTTCCAGATCAGATATCATCTAGGTAGACCTTAGTACTGTAAGTATCATAAACTTAGGCTGATTTTTTCCTGTAAAACACCTAAGGACTGAACGCAGTAGAAATGTTAGTCTCCTTTGGACTACTGCTCCTTCAGTGACTGCATCCTTTTCATGAAACAAGCACTTCCATGCTTTTAACCCAATAATGAGCACATCTACATGTGATGCTACATTGCCATAATGATGCACTACAGCAATGTAGCATCCACAGGTGGATGTAGCATCCACAGGTGGATACTCCAAAAGGAAGTATTATGCTGTACTTTAGTAATGACAACATTGCCCTACAGAAATGTGTAGACATGCCCAATGTGTGATTTTTTTTGCCCTGATATTATTTTGCCCAGGAACAAATTTTGGTTCTTTCAAATTAATATTTATATAATCGGCTTACTTCACATGTTCCCTTGGTGAGGGAATAAACTTACCACTATAAGCTCTGAGTTTTACTTATTAGTTACCTTCTACAGCTTGCACCTTTCCTTTCCTTGTGCCTTTCAGTATTCTGGCACCACATTAGGTTTGTATGCCCAATGTAAAATGAATAAATATACTATTTGCTTTTAGGTTAATGATCTAATCCTTTTTGTCTTGTGAACATCTGTCCACCATTCAGTTAAGATATTGGTGGTCTTGTCATATTTTTTCAATACTCTGCACACACGGCTGATATTTACAGATTCATGCAAAATAATGTAATCCGTTGTATATTTTTCACTTTTCCTGTAGGCTGATCATTGTCTTGTCTTGGATTAGCATGTACAAATCTATGTACTGATTATCAGAACTGCAGCTTTGAGCTCTGCATGTCTTTGCCTCAAGTTTATTCTCTGTTTGCATCAGGTTGTACTTGGAGGTTTTCTTTGCCTGTAAAATTTCAACTGTTTTGTCAAGGATCCATTCTAGGTTTTCAAGTAGCCACTTCCTGAGTTCGCTGCCTCGGACTTCTGCTACAGTCTTGTCTCTATTCAGGGACTCAGCTGCCCTCTCTAAACTTGCAAGATTGACACTTCAGCTTTAAAGTAGTCACACACTTCTGTATAGTTTCTCCTTCCTCCTGTACTCTGTGATTAAAAGCATTTCTCACATGCTTCATTTTTACTTGGAATGCAGTACTCTTCACATTTCTGTACAGTGCTTTCATAATTAGCCTGTTCTGCTTGAGTTAACTGCAAACTACTAAAAACATCAAGTGCTTCCGAACAAGCTATTGTCAGAAATTAAGCTACCATCTGACTAGCTTCCTTTTTACAGGCACCCACTGTTTGCAGATATGGAATGAAGTGCTTTTTGAACCTTTACTCCAGTTCTCCCCCATATTCCCAAAGAGTTTCAGCTTTTGTCAAACTTTTAACTGTTCTATTTTTTCACAGACAGTTTTGCCTTAGTTAGCTTTACATCAAGTATCACATTGTGGTTTTTCCCCCCAGAAATAACTAACTTTCCCACCTTATGCACAAACCTTAATCAATTCTGCTGACAGGGCACAATTTTCAGCTTTATAGTACAGCTGGATATACCCTACAAGGCCCAATGCTGAATTTTTAATTAACCTAGTAATCAGAAATGAATACCTTGGCTCTTCTGGCACTGCGCTCAGGAGAGGCATAATGATTATTGCGATGTCACTCAATTTGTGTCTCTGATGGTGGTGTCCAGTACAGCACTTTATAGAGAGTACATTGAGCTGAATGAGAAATGATGGGCAGATGGTGCAGCCAAAACTTAGTCAATTGTTTGCTGTTATTGCAGGACAGGGTGCTGAAATGTCCCTATCTACTTACACATTCTGACTCATAAGGCAGGCTATAGTGTATCTTCCCCATTCAAATCTCATTCAGATTTCAGGGAAAAAAATCCATTATCCAACACTGCTTGTGAAAATCCTGTTTTGGAAGCATGAGGTCCTCATTTTGATAAGCCTATTTTCAGCTTTAGTCAGATCCCTGTACTGCCAAATAACACAGCCACTAACTGCTGCCATCTTTACCCATGCCTTCATGTCCTCTCGTCTTAAGTACTACTGCCCTCTTCCTATGGCCTTTTTAATTCTTTGTGTTCCAGACTTCAATTTGTGCAGAAAAATGTCACCTGCTTTCTCGCATAGATGAAGAGAAAGAACCGCACTAGTTGGTTTCACTTAGGAATAGCTGTCCTAGTTTCTCTCTATCAGACTTTCCATCTGTCCTCTTTGACCTTCCCTTTCTATATTCTCCATTCAACCTTTCTAGTTGCATAGCACCATTCTGCCACAGTCTTACAATTCTTCGTCTGAGAGCCCATTGTCCTCTAAAAGTTCCTGCCATCTGGAACAGTTTTTTTCTCTCTCTGCTTCATCAGCTCTCCATCTTGTTCTATATCTCAGCAGAGAACATATCTTTTTCTCCCTTGACTATTCTTAATTTCACTTTCTTTCTCCTATTATTTCCCCCTCTATTTTTATTATTTAACTTTGCAGGGCACTCCAAAACTCAGTGTGCATGAAAATAAAGTTGTACAATATTCATTCATAGCGAGCTTTTAAAGGGATTTGTAATTCTACTGCAAGATTTGTTTTGTTTCTTGCCACTAGACTATATCTAGCAATAGTTTAGCTCCCTGGGTGCCAATTTACAAAAGGGAAAATCAGGAACAGTGTCAGCATTGCCAGCTCTCATGATGCTTGGCATTGTTCTTAAAGTGCTTTGGGACTGTGAAAACTGTCAGTCTTCACGTGTGTGTGTGTGTGTGTGTGTGTGTGTGTGTGTGTGTGTGTGTTTATAAAAGAAAAAGCTAAATTATTCACATTCCCAAAGTATATACTTTAAGAACAAGGCCAAAATTCATGAGAGTTGGCAATACTGCAGTGCTGAAGACCACCTTCCACTCTCTCGGAGGTAAATTGTAGAAAGGTAACAGTTCAGTAACCAAGTTCTGGAACAACATTAACAAGGGGCTTCCAGAAGGTTGCCTGATTTGATCTCCTTATTGGAAGAAAAAGGTAACTATGTAATGCTGTAGCAAAACCCCCAGTTTTTCTTTTTTAAAATTATTTTTAAAATGCATTCCCTCCCCTTCCCCAACCATTTATGACTTTTTCTCTCCCTCTCTACTCCGTATAGATAAGTATAAGTAACCTAAGATGTAGGATAAGCTTTAAACATTTTTATTTTGGTAGCAAGCTTTTGGTTTGGGGTATCCACTGTTTTCTATTGTATTATTATTAGGTTTGTATTGATTCTTACTGTTGTATATTGTATTATTATCATTTTTGTATTGATTTTTATTGTTTCATATGGATATTGTATGGTTTAGGTCTGTGTTTGTAAGTGAACCAAAGTCATGTCAAGTTTCCATTTTATATGTCAAGCCTCCATCTTCTGTCCTCTGCCCGGGCATCCCCTGTGTGTCGCAACTGTATGAGTCACATATCCCTCCCATGTAAATTGGGTCCCCGATGAATAAATGTGATTGGGAATGATTGAAATACAATGGCAGCAGGCCTCTACTGAATGGCCTGTAACATGTGGGTCATCACCTCGCATTGATTCATCCAGGAACAGAGACAGGACCAGTATTTGAAAGACAAAAGACCCTGCAAAACCAGCAACTATCAGCACTACAGACACCAAAAACTGCACATCCCTGCATGGAGCATACATGCTCAGTATGCCAGGGGTTGACCCTTGCCTGGGCATGCCTCCTGTCACTAGGATCACTCAAAGTCTGCCCCTATAAAAAGGGGCAGTGAAGACAGACCCAGTGAGACACTCTCTCCATCTGGACCAGCACCATGCCACACTACCTAGCCACCCAGAGGCCCTGCCGGTGACCCCCCTCTGGACAACACCTACTGGACAAGGACCCCTTTCCAGCCTGGATAGGTAAATATTACCTGCATACCACCTCCTCCTATAATTTGGACTCTCTCTCTCTCTCTCTGTGTCTCTCTCTCCTCCTGGACTTCAGTGGACTTCATCCCCTGCACCAAGCCTCTTTAACACCTGCTGCCATTGCAGGTGTCTGTGTGCCTGTGTTGGTGCAAGGGAACCAATAAGACATTATGTCACCATCTCCCCTGTTCAGTAAAACATGTAATTTGCAACCCCGAGTTTGGTCATGTGTTACTGTATCCCAGTCCTTTCCTTATCTTAAATTCCAGCCTCATTCTCTCTCTCTATTGGCTCCAGTCCCCACCCTCTCTGCTAGTTTCCTGATCTCCTCCCAATTTCGTCTCTTCTTTTCTGTCACCTCTCAGCCTCTCCTTGCTTTCCTGCTGTACCTGCTGCCTCTCAGCCTCCCCTGCTTCTACTGCCTTTTCTCTGTGATTTTCTGCTGCCTTTCTCTGCTTTCCTGCTGCCCTGCCACCTGCTGCTTTTCATGTGATTTTCCGCTGTCCACCTCTCTGTTTTCAGGCTTTCCCCACACCTTCTGTGGTCCCTCCCCCCCACCCCCGCTTCCCAGCTCCTCTTAGCTATCCTGCAGTTTTCTCCAGCAGCTGGAGCCTTTCTCCAGCTTCCAGCACCTATGGCCTCTCCCTCCAACTTCTCTAGCTGTCCCAGAGCCATCCTCTGGCTCCCCACACCCAGAGCCCCTCTTTAACATCCACACTTTCCCTTAGTCCCATTTTCCCTCTCCCCACCTACTTTTTCAGTTCCCCCATAGCTCTGGCTCCAGTCCCAGCCTCTCTGCCAGCATCA
>NW_017728906.1:136438829-136454872 GCF_001723895.1 Crocodylus porosus
TCCGGTCTATCAGTGCAATATTGAGATCCTGAGCATGGCCTGACCCCTCAGGGAAACAATGCCATCTATTTAGGAGAAAAGTAAGGAAAACACAGTTGTGAGAGATCATGCTTTGATAACTGGGGAGGATAGGAGGCAAAAAAGTATTCATAAAGTACATGTTATTTACAGTATGGTCACCATACAGTCAATATACCAGAATTTTTAAAAAGAATAATAAAATAAAAATAAAAGGCCATGTTTCAAGTATTGTTTTCTAGCTAAATGGAAAATAATGATAATTTATATATATATATATGAATTAGTAGTGATTTACTGTAATAAACCTTTGAACTGTAATGAAAACACACTGTAATTACAGTACAACAGTGGTATAGTTGATATTTCTATGTTATGGCATTTGTCTGAGAAAGGAAGTAAAATCTGAAGAACAAAGAACATAAAAATACAGAAAATCTGCAATAAAGGCATGTCCACTAATTATAGTTATTAACATATATTGTGCTCATATACACTTCATGTAACCTGAGAAGGGTCAATGAAATGCACAGTACATAAATCAAACCATAGTTTGGACCTATGCTTATGCCATGTATATAACCAAAATTAAGTGCATTTTGTTTTTAGTTGCTATCCTACAGTTGACACTATCTAAATTAAGCATGAATAAGAGTTCATTTTGGCCTGTAAGTACAAGTAAAGTTTGTTACTTAATAACTTGAGTGCAATGAACATTATTCACCCATTTGGTGATAATTGACTACCTGTCACTTTCTTTTCTTTTTCTTTTTTCTTTTTTTGTACTAAGCAAACAGTTTATGGTATCTAGGCTTCCCAATCATTCTGTGCAGTAAAGTGTAATGGAAGTTTTTATAAGATATGTCATTACTGAGTGACTGCATAAGTTTTTTTTTCTAGAAACAAGTAAATTTTCTATCAGAAGAAGTCATCATCTAGGTAGAACAGTGCCAAACATCACCTAATTTTAGCAAATGTCTAGTGAGTCATTCCTTTTTTTTTAAATAAGGGTTTTCATCTAGGGAAGATAACAGATCATCTGCTTTTCATCTTCTTCAGAAACTGACAGTCAGCATTTTCAGTGTTATTAACTATCGTACACAGAGTTCTCCCATCATTTATTTTGACTTCATTTATATCCTTTTTAAAGCCAAAAATATGACCCATCTAATTTATTTGCAGGATGTTGTTTATCTGCCATGCTTCCTGCTTGACCAATGAATGTGTAGAAAAGCTTCAGTCAAGCAAAAAAAGATCTATTTTATGAAGGTTTCTAATCAGGGTAAGCCAGTTGGAGTGTCCTGACACCTAATATTTGGGCTGTATATGAGCTCAGTGACTGACAGCATCATTTAAGCATATTTTGTTTATCCATTTTTTTTTTTTTAATCAAAGATAGTGACTTTTCATCAGCTTTATTGTTTTTCTACACATTGTAATAGTGTTAATTATTATGACCACATGGATTTTTATGAATAAGCCCACATTTTGATCAATTGTTGTAAGGAACCACTGTTTTCAGAGAGAGGCTTATTAGAACTGGAATGCCATATCTTCACTTGTTAGTCCAAAGAAGTCAAATTCTGATTACTTGCTGGGAATGCTACAAAACTCATGAATTTTCTAGGGCTATTATTGAGCTTAGTCTCATTTCATAAAGAAGCATGCAACTGGCTAATAAGAGAAGAGAGATATAATACCTTTTATGCAAGAAGCAGTGCTTAGGGCTTTCTTTAATCTACGCTAGTTTTAAACTTCCATGACTCTTCTGGTATTCGTGCTCTGGGAATACATGGTTCCTTTTAAGTTAAAAGCAAAGTTGAGATGTTTGCTTATTTGACAGATTGGTTAAAAGACAAATTAAACTCTCCTCAGTGCTGTATGTCCACATTATTTGAACTTTTCTGTGCCAATCTACTTAGAGACTTTTTTAGGCCTTTTTAGGAAAAACTCTGTACATTAAAGAATGTTTCTAAATGGTGACGGAATTTGCACAAGCACCCAACTCTGTACTCAAATCAACTGAATCTAAAAAGTTTTGAAATGTTCACATCTATTTTCATAGATATTAATAACAGGCATGTCTGTGTTTGTACAAGATCTTTCCATAAACTAAAGTCTCTTCTGGGTGTCAGGGCAATCACTCAGAAAGAGTGAAAGCATCTCCTTTTTCCCCACATTTCACATGGTGAGGGAAACAGTGATTTCCTCCCTGCAACTTTGCACCTCTACTGATGGGATGTAAGTTTCTATCTTGAAAGTGTTTTTGTGAATAGGGTTCCCCCTTCCCTTGCATATAAGGCTGACCTCCAATTGGAAATTGCCAGCTCTGTTTATTACCAAACGAGCAGAGATATTACTAGATTCCCAAAGCCCAAGGAAAAGAATACATACTGGGAGATATAGAAGCCAGAGGGGATCTGTAAATTCATTAGTGAGCGACTTTTAGGCTGGCTTTGCCTCAAGGTCTCTTTAGCTGGCCCTTTAAAATGCAAGGAGAGCCCTTGCTTACACAGACAGACCAAAACTGAGTGATAACCCTTCTCCAGGTAATAGGAAGGTCTGGCCCTTTCTGGCATGGAGCTTGTGGTGTTTCATTTTAATCCTGAAAAAATATGGATTTGGGGTTACCTTTTTTAATCCAAAAATTGGCAATTTTTTTATCAGAGAAAACTAGGATCCCTGCTAATCACTCACAGTAGGACCTCTACCACAGGCTTTGTGCCAACTCTTAAAGGGCCAGACTGTGGTGTTACAGTAACATTAAGCATGAGACAGGATAATTGGAAGATAGTACTACACATATATACATGTTTCTATTGTATAAATATAAGCCTTAGCAGTACAGGGAGGGTCATTTTGAAGAAGGAAACCAGGCTGAGCTGTGGACTCAACTAGTGTTGTATAGCAAGTGTTCTCCCCCAAAGGATTCCATTGAGGTGGTCCTATCAATGGAACAGGGATGGGTAAAATACAGACCATGGGCCAGATCTGGTCTACCAAGTGATTCTGTGCAATGTGTGGTGGGTCCTTGACCCCACCAGCCCAGGCATGGGGTGCAGCCTGGGGCAGCCCAGGATGCAGCATGGGCAGCCAGTCCTGCTGGCCCTGGGCATGGAGATGCCACCTGGCACAGAGCATAGTCCACCCTATCCCCCTGCGTGGTTTTTGGGCATGCTGGGAACTGAGGTCCACAGGACTAGGTGGTGGGGCACCAGAGCAAGGGTGGCACAGTGGCTGGATTCAGCTTGTTGGCAGCCCCTGCAGTGGCAGTTCATTCAGCTCTCACACTTCTAGCTGCCACTGCCAGTGTCCCTGGTGCCGCTGCTTTACCTTCCCCACCGCCTGCATACCTGACTCATCTGTCCTGCACTCACTGCCAGACAGAACAGGCAGAGACCAGCCTGGGACCCCCATGAGCAGGGCATGTTCAGCCAACCAGATGAGGTGGGGTGGTGGGTGGATAGGAAGTGGCATCCAGGAGAGGGACAGGTAGGTGGGGTGGAGCCAGGGCTGTACTCATAGGCAGTGACTCACAGGCATGGAGCCAGGACCTTTGACAGAGTCCCTGTACATCCATGGCAGAGTGGAGCAGATAGGCCCTGGGCCAGATAGGATCAGTTGGCCCCCACCCTACTGCACCAGACAATCTAAACAACTGTGATGGGGAACCATGGCCAGGTCAGCAGCTCCCTCCCCACACTGACCCTCAACAGCTCACCAAAGCTTCATAAGTGGCCCTGCAGCCAAAATAATTGCCCACTCCTGGCATAGAGTTATTTTCCTACACTGTATGCTTGAACCTTTGATTTCTGTGTTGGCATTAATATAAAAATAGGTGGTTGTTACAGAATCTAGGGATTGTCTGCCATAAAAAAATGTTATGTGCTGTGGTGTGGGTGGTCTAGCCCAGGGGTTAGTTACCTGAAGAGTGGTTATAGTCCAGATTGGCTCCCATGAGAGCTAGGATGCAGAAGGGTCTGGTGTTGGAATTGAATTAAAAAACTATAGCTAAAGTCAGGACATGCCAAGGTCAGAATCTAAAGGCAAACACAAAAGACTGTTAACTGGGATCAGACCCCAGAAGTCAGATTCAAAACTCAAACCCGAATTATGAGCAGGGAACTGGAATCAAGGAATGCCAAAGGTCTTATGAGAGTTGGAAGCTGAAGTCAGAGCCAAGAGTCAAAACCAGAAGACCAACAAAGAACCACACAGAAGGTCAGGAGCAAGAACCTTTGCCTTTGCCCAGGCAAGGATGTTGTGGTCAGGGCCTGGCTTATAAGGGCTGGGGGGGGGGGGGTGGGGGGGATGGGGAGGTGCTGTCTGTAGCTTCAGGACATTGACTGCCCTGATTGCCACAGCCTAGCTGGGACCAGGACATTGCTCTGGACTGCAGGTTGTGCTTGTTCTGGGGGTGACATGCCTAATATCTTGATTGGGGTGAGCTGAGCTTGGTCCAGGCCTCATTACAAAAAATGACCCATTTTTAGTATATGAGATATCACTGTGTCAGGTCTTTTACATTGCCAATGTAAAATAAAATAGAAATACATTTTCTGTTTTAAACTAATGGGAAAATAACTAAAATTTAAGAACTATAAATAATATTATGAACTTAAATCTAAAGAGCATCACACATCTTTGTCAGATATTTCCTTTGTAATTTCTTTAACATTTGTTAGTGAATTTTATATATCCCGTCGTTTATGAATTGCTGTTAGCTATAGAATCTTCCAGTCTTTAAAATCTGCTAGTACCTTCACATTCTGGCTAGTAGCTTCAATTTGAATAAGGAAATGAATTATTTTTAATAAGAATTTTCATTACTTCATTTTCTGATATTAGTTGAGCTTAAAGATCTTTAAAACTTCAAGTAAGCACAAAATATATTTTTCTTTTAAAATATAACAGACAGTGCCATTCTATCCAAACAGTCCTTATAGTTTTAAACCATAAAAAACAGGCAAAAACATTTGTAGTTTTGTTTTTCTTTTAAACATCTAAGCCAGAATACAGCTCTATGTTTTGGTAAGTAGGCAGTCCTTCTGCAGCTAACTGGATGAATAAATGCATTTGGGGTGAATTATGGTGATCGTGGTGTAAGGCATGTAATTCTGTGTAAGTAAAGGAAAACTGAGGAACACCTTCCAAGCTTTGATTCTGATAGCTTAGCAGTTAGGACACTTACCCAGGGAGTGGCTCTAACCCTGCTCTATCCCTCCTGATGATAGGATTTAAACTTACATCACTCACTCGCCCAAATGACAAAGCCATGGTTTATGCATTACTAAGAGCATCCTCCAGACAGGAGTGGTAGATGTACATTCAAACCAGTGCTGGAAGAAGAGCGTAAAACCTGAAACATTGCCTCCCCAAGTGCTCTAACCAGTAGAGGTGTGTGAAATGGGTTGTATTCGACTCAGATTCGGCCTGAATCAAGGACAGTGATTCGACTTGTTGATTCAGATCACTGTCCCTGATTCAATTTGACTGAATACGAATCTGAAGACTTAATGCTGATTCAGAGAATCAGCAATTTTGCCATAGACACAACTTTAAATGTTTTTTTCTATGTACCTCAAGGTACCAGGCATGGCTTGTGAATGCTCTGATGCTGGGATGGATGGACCATCCGACAGGAACGAGGCGCGGTGCGGCAGTGGGGGCAGGGGAGGCTCATGTGCTCAGCGGTGAACCTGAAAGTGGACTGGAAGAGTTTCTGGTCTACTTCCAGGTCTGCTGCTGAGCACATTGGGGAGCCCCCCCACACTCCTGGGGGACACTTCATCTGCACCACCATTGCAGCATTCATGAGCCACCTGGTACCTTGAGGTATGTAGAAAAAATATTTAAAGCTGTGTCTATATCCAAATCATTGAATCTTTCTAAACCTGGTCCAATTTGATTTGAAGAGTTGAGTAAAGGGTCTCCTGATTTGATTTGGTTTTGGAGATTCAGCCACTGATTCAGGCCGAATCTCCACTGAATGAAATCAGGGACCAAAACTTTGCACAGCCCTATTAATCAGTAGGAACTCTGGCTCTCCCTTCACTTCTGGTGTCAAAAAAAATGTAAGCATCTTTTTTCTATGACTAAAATTTCAGGAAGTTGCAGAGTTTACATGCCTTCTAGGACAGGACAGGATAATAACAGAGCTGGAATGGATGCCCTTTGAGCTTCTCAGAAGGACAAGTCAAGTTGTTCAGGAAGAGATAGGATCTTAAATCTGTGAAACTCACCCTAAATGACATTTATTTAGCTAACTTTGGCCATAGAAGTGTTACATGTAGGTCTGAAGAGAAGTTGGATTTTGGCCTCCTATTATACAGTAACAAAAATACTTATACAATGCATAGTCAACCTGTGAACTTGTCACAGGAGGCTGTAGATGCAGATAGTATACCCAGGTTCAAAAAAGTGACTAGATAAATTGGTGGAGAACAATTCCATTGGCAGATTAAATAGAACAATTGGGGATGTACCTTCTTACATCCCAAAATGAATGCTGGTTTATGCCTGTGAGTAAGACTGATATCATCCATCAGTACAAGGACAACAGTTTTCCAGTAAATAGGTAAAGCATCATTGATTCCACAGATGACTGAGGAGGCTGATGAAAGATCCATATTTGACTACAGGCAAATAGTTTGCCACTATGGCAAATAGTTCCAGAAGGAAGGAGGAGATCCTGGTGAGGTTGGTCACAGCTTTTTCCCTTTGTCTCTCAGTGTGAGGAGAGTTTCCTCAAAATGATTAATGATATTTCATATATCGTGGCTCCATTGGGGATGATTTAGTGCTTGAGTCTCCTAGGTATGGCAGTTACTACTTCCTTTCTTCATATTACCTTTCAAGGAAATATGAATCTTGAATTCTTTCTTTTGCTCACTTCTACAGCAATGTATATCAGTCTTGATCTTGATAGCAAAACCATCACCGTGGATATGCCTTATCTTTTCTATTTTTTTCTTTCCAAAAAATATGAAGCCACCACCAGCATACTCTGTAAGCTGTCTGACTCTTGCATGTCTGGTATGACTTAATACAGCAATAACAATATCAATATCATGAAAATGGCAATAGCAATATCATAAAAATTCTCTGGCCATGAGTTCTGTCCTTCCCTCCAGTTGGTCATTGTTCAGGTTGTCCATCAGGATGCAGATGTCCCAGGTTACAAACCTTATTATTTGATTTGGACCACAGATAGAGTGTTCCCACTGGATGTGTTTTGCCTGTCAGGTGAAATGAGACATGTTATATTTCAGGCAACTCTTCTAGACCCCTCCTCATAAGATGTGAGTGGAATAGATCTAAAATAGGCTTGCTCAGTCATGATTGCCACTGCAAATTATACATTTCACTCAGTTCCAAGTACAAAAAAGGTCATCATAAAACCATCACCCCTATGTATGTCCATTACTAGGGCCTTCTGGTAATCAGTAATACCCGCCCCAGTTGTGACTTGTTCATGGCTGTGGGACTTGCTATTGAAGGAAGGCTCCTGCGCATGTCTTCTTTTAATGTGGGGATGCTGCTGTGCATCAGCAGCTACACAGTTTATAGGAAGGAAAACTTTATCCAATGGCAACAAAAGAATACGACTAGAGGTTTCTATTCTTCTGCAGTTGTGATCTGCCTTTGCAACCATTGTGAACCATCATTGACTTGCTCTGTCATTAGACACTTTTATTTTCATTTTTGGATTTTATTAAGTCTGTAAACCTTGCTCTTGACCTTGCTACCATGGGTGACTTAAGATAACACTTAGGGGCATTGGCAGTACATAAGCCTCTGCACCACATCAAGGTTAAAATCCTTGGGAGACAACCTTACACCAACAACGGTTTATGCTGAGAAGTCATGACGGCAAGGATACGATCAGGTTTTCTCTGATAAAAAAAAATCCCCAATTTTTGGATTAAAAAAGTAACCCCAAATCCACAATTTTCTGTGTTTAAAATGATATGCCATATAAATGTGTATATATATATATATATATATATAGAGAGAGAGAGAGAGAGAGAGAGAGAGAGAGAGAGAGAGAGAGAGAGAGGTGTTTCATTTTAAACATAGAAAAATGTAGGTTTGGAGTTACTGTTTTTAATCTGGACATTGGGGATTTTTCTTTTAATCACAGAAAACCAGGATCCCTGATGATCACTCTAGACATGCTTCATTCATGTACTGTCCCTTGAAAGCATCAACTGTTTACCATGGTCAGGGGCAGAAAAATGGGTTATATATTTCAATAGTTTGTACAGCTCTTCTTATGTTCATACAGATGTATGTATACATATACCTGTCTATAGATGTATAAAATATAAAACACAAAATATTTCTTTTTTTTTTTTTGTGAACAGACCTCAGCATGATGTGCTGATTTAAACAGCCCATTGAAAATAGCATGTCAAGAGTGCTCAAGACTTACATTTTTCTTGTAACAGTGGTTTTCAGACAACTACTAATATTTCTGTTTGAATCTGTATTATGTCAGTATTATTTTAATTGATAAGGATTCTCTATTTCAAGTGTTTTTAAATTGATCTGTGCAATATGTGAACAGATTCTGACTAGTCACTTTAATGTTTTTCTCATTAAATAATTACTAAAATGAGAAATTATATACTGAAAAGGCCATTCATTTCCTTCCTTCAGTATTTTTTTCTTTTTAAAAAGTAAAAACATTAACATATTTGAAGATTTATAGAGGGTTGTAATTTTTTTGATGGATAACTTATGAGTGGAAAAATTACTAGATAACTTGCAAAGTGGAAATAATCCACAACTTGTAATATTTTAATAGGTAAAGGGGTACTCCAAGGATGAAAATGCTACATTAAAATAGTTATAATGGAAAAAGCATTCTAGATTATTATATATGTGCATATATAAATACTTTTCTATTAAACAGCTATGCTGTTTGATAACTTTCCCCACTGGATTCATAGGCAGTTTCACTTTCACCTCTCCAACACCTCCCCTTTCAAAGATTTCTCTTTTCTTTCCCTTCCCCATCCAGGTTTATGTGACCTGCCTTAAGCTTTTTCCTCCAAAGCTCCCTCTTCATTTTATGTTCATTCTATACCCTTGCTCTTCAGCTTTGAAGAAGGTAAATTGTACTCCAGCTATTATCATTGCTTCTCCCTAGGCAGTGTTGCACATATTTCCCATGTATTTCATGTGTAGCCACATGCATCAGCACTGAGGAGTTCCATTTTGAAGTGTCCTGTTTACTTTGCCTCTTCTTTAACCATTGCATTATGCCTCCAGCCATTAATTGTTCCTCATCAGGTGGAGATAAGCACACACGCAGACACACACACAAGCACTTCAGATATTATTTCTTGCCACTTTTGTGTCCATATTGTCTTCTGCTGACTGTGGATATCAGAAAACCCTGTTGCTGTTTTAACTTTTTTTAAGGATATAGATTATGTATGCGCTGTCTTTATTTAAGCTTTAAACAAAATTAATTCTATTCAGAAATATATTCCTTACCTTTACTGTCACACCGTTTTCTAATTCTAAGATACAATAAGTAACATTTTACATGCTCACTCCTAATTCCTTTATCATTATTCCTACTCTTACTCCCTCTTTAGATAAACTGCACATTTAGCAGTAAACAGAGTAGAAAATATGATACTGATGCAAAAGCTGTTGCTAATGACATGATTTGCTCTCAGTCTCATTATTTTGTGAATAATAATGACAGCTAATTTAAACTTAATGCACAGGCAATCTCTTATAATATCCATGCCAACCACTTTAGAAAGACAATGATGTCAAGGCTGAGTTAAGAAAGTGAAGCACAATTTAGCAGATTTTCAGCTCACTGAGCAAAGATAAAAATTCTTTCCAAAGAAGCTACATTGCTACAAATGTAAAATCATACATTATTCACCAAACATACAAACACTTCAAGGACTCATTGTAATTCTGGGATCTTGTTCTATTAAATGCACTTATGCATAGATATCTTCAACATTGGTAAGGCAGTGTTTTCTGTGTACTCAAAATTTTAACCACTGTGTAAAGTCTATACTCAATAAAAAAATACTGATGCAAGTTATGTGAGGTTCATTAATAACATGAACTAATTTGGAAGTAACCCTGTTGTACTGTGCACAGATTAAGTACACATAAGGAGTCTTAAAATTATACCGTGTAATGTTCCTATTTCTGAGTGGAAAGGCATTCACTTGTTAGCTAAAAGTACCAATGGTAACTATTGATATTTTTAAATTATTTTCTTCTTTACAACAGCAAAAATGAAGTGTAATTCTCCTGAAGGCAATAAAACTACCATTGGACAGCAGAGTGAGAAAAAATATCAAATAAAATCAGGACTCATTTGTCATCACCTTGTACACTTTTTATTTTCTTCTTTCTAGAAACAAACTCTTCTTTCAAATTTGGTTTAATATGTCTGGTTATTGACTTTTGTTAAAACTGAAAATGGCTATAAAAGGAACAGGTGATTTAATTCAGGCCATTTACATCAATGGATAAAGATAACATAAAGCTGTTCACAAAATAATTGGAATTATACTTTTGAGGGATTGGTTTCTACCACCAACATTAAAAAGATAGATCAGGCAGATTCTATTCCACATATTAGGTCTCAAGAGGATTTAGGTGCCTTAATATGACCTTATTTATTCTGCTTAAATCCCTGTAAAAAAGTTAACTCAGAACATGGATAGACCTTCTTATCCTTCTAAGGCCAAGGTGACTTAAGGCTTACATGATCATGTGTTACAAAAGTAGACACGGTTGTTTTTTTCTGGATAAGAGTGAGGTGGAGTATGATCCCATTTAGATGCCTAATAATTTGAGTAGCACTGGGCCTAATCTATGCTTCTTTGTTGCCCTCAGTCTTTTAACATGTAAACTATGTTGTGAGGACCTGAAAAAATCAGGATACAATGAAAATATAAGGAGGAATTCTGTGTGGCTCTGGCTCCTGGGGGTATTTAATAGACCATTAAGTATATACTTCTTATCGCCCCTGGCAAATCTGCTGGCTGCCATTGGGATCAGCAAATCCATGTTGGCATGCTGATCCTCTCTACAAAACGTCAGGGTATGGCAATTGCATGACTTCCTGCTAAACTTGTAGGAAGTACACTGATGAAAAAGAAGACATGTTCCTAAGCAGCCCCAGATCATGGAACTAGGGCCCTTGAAATCCAAAATGGAAGGAGAAAAAATAACTACAAAGTAAAAAGAAATCCAAAGAAAACTAAAATTGCTCTTTGATTTTCTCAGTAATGAACAGAGTTTGGAAGTGGACATGATATAACTAGCAGAGAGAATGAAATTGCAAACAGAAACTTAATGTCAGTGTCCAATTTACAGCACAACCATCCTTAAAATCTCACTTTTTCTGAGTTGTGTAAAACAAGTTAGGATGAGGATTCATTGCTTAACATGCTTGCAAATAGAATGTAGGAATCATCAGATAAATATCCAGGGAAACACCGTGACTGTCATGAGGTGTGACTTTGATGACTTTGTCCAAAGAATTTTTGTATATATATTTCCTTGTGTGTGATGTATATTTTAAAGATATTATTTAAATGTTTCACTTATATTTTGAAGTAATAAAGAATCAAGAGATTCAATCCTGCCTATATTCAGTTTCTCCAATTCAACCCAGGTAAAAATGCTTTATACATTTTGCCCAACTTAAATTACTGCTTAAATGAGAATTATGTAATAAGCTAAATAATGTTATTGAAGATTAAAAAATGTAGGATCTGGACAAAAATTATTTCCATGTTTTGAGGAAAGGAAGGACTGGGTCTTTGCAACTGACCTCTAAGGAACTGCAGAATTAATGCTTCCAAATGTAACAAGTACTGTGGGCTTAACCAGGCAAAGTAGTGAATATTATTATAGTTCCTCAAAAGAGAAGAAAATTATTGTAAATAAAACACACACCAACCCAATTTAGAGAAAGTAGGATAAAAGAGGAAATTGTGGGCACACTGAAGGCAAACAGAGTTTTGCCAAAACAATTTCACAAATCTGTTTGAATACTTGAAGACAATATCAAAGCAATTTAAGGTCATAATGAACAAACAAAGTAGGTATAGGCTAAGATTTTCAAGCACAGGGCCTTGTTAGGGCCTTGTTACACTGAAATTTTGGGTGGTTCCTGCACCTCTTAACCCCTGGAGTATTTGCACATTAATACATGAAACTAATTTTAAACACTTGGTATGAGCTGGGATCCTGGTTTTCTCTGATAAAAAAAATATCCCCAATGTTCAGATTAAAAAAAACTAACCCCAAATCCACATTTTTCCATAATCAGAATTAAATTCCACGATAGATAGATAGATAGATAGATAGATAGATAGATAGATAGATAGATAGATTTATTAGTGATGTTTCATTTTAATCACAGAAAAATGTGGGTTTTGGGTTACTTAATAAAATCCAAAAATTGGGGATTTTTTTCATCAGAGAAAACCAGGATCCCTAGTTATGAGGCTACTCCAGGGCAAGATTATCTGTCATCTGTGTTATCCAGCTCAAATTGTGACTAAGGTATAGCCCTTTAGGCTACATCTTAGTGTAAACACTCCACCACCTCCCACCCACCCTTTGTGTGCTACCCTGGATTGAGCTAACTGCCCTACTACCCCACTTTCCTCCCAGCACCCCAGGTCCCTGCTCACTGCCTCACTCGCCCCTCCACCTGTTTATCTGTGGTTGTCTGCACTGTCTTTCCTAGGGGAGCAGACAGGGAAGGGTTGACTTATCTGCCTAGCCATGGCTGCTGGGCTGTTCTAGGGATTGTCCCTGCCCAGGGAGCAGCAGCATGGCAGCAGCAACTTGGCAGGCAGGTTGCTTCCTTCCTGCTTCCCTAGGACAGACAGCTGTGGAGCTATATGTAGGCAGGGGTGGGGAGCCACATTGAGAACCCAAAGGGCAGAGAGGCAGTCCCAGGGTGTGGGAGGAGACCAGGTATTTGGCAGGGGGGAAACCCAGCATAGGAAAGGGCACCTTTCAGTATTCCAAGCCCCTGCTGGCCTGAAGTGTGACTGCTCCAAACTTAAGCTACAGCTAACACCAATTAGTATCTGTGCAGCTCACAGTGTAAGGTGTAACAAGCCCCTTAACACTGCACTTTGATTTTGTACAGTTGTGACTTGTCCCTAGAGGGCTGGCAAGCAGGATCTACAGCTGTCAGTTGCCACTATAGGACTGGTGAGCCAGGATAGGCTGCTATCCCTACTCTAGGTGGTGGTGTGTGAGAGATATGTTGGTGGGAATGGGAACATAAAACTGGAGGACTGTGAAACCTGTGGCTACAGGATAGGATGGGCTGGCCCTGCCCCTGCTAGATCCCTATCCTGGATCAGTTCATGTCTTCTAACTTGACTAGCTGGCACGTGATTTGCAGACTCTTTACATAGAATTGTACCCCTGGGGGGTGGGAAGATCACATCCCTGGGGTTAGGAGGTGGAGTTGGATTGGTGCCAGAATACCACCTGCTCCCCCCCTCCCCCCAGCTAGTAGAGTGCAGGGAGTGGAAAGTTTGTCTACACTGAACAGGAGGGTGGAATAGGACACTGCATTCTGTGATGTTGGAGGACTGTAACTCAGGTGGCTCACATATGGGGAGTGGCCACACATTAATAGAACATGAGCTGGGAAACAGATCAGTGATAAACCCATCTGGGAGAGACATAATTTCAAGCCACCTAAAGGATACCTAAAACTAGATGTAGGTGCTAATCCGTGGACAGTCCAGGGTGTTAAGAGCTCCAGGAGCCACCTAAAATTAATGTGTATGTAGCAAGGTCCAGAGATGTTGCGTTCAAGGGAGTTGCTGTGTCCTCAGAATATATATATTTTTTAATCAGGCCACTTATGGTGGTGCCTAAATGAGGTCTTAGAAACCTATGTTGAAAACCTTGGCCATAATTTAGAGTCTTCAAGAGAGTTCATTGTAAAGTATGGAAAAAAAGATTTGAGTCAGGAATTATAGGGCTGTTTATGATTCATTCCTCTTTGGGTTTTGGCTTGCTACAACTTCAGAAATATCACTTGGGAAGCTAACATAGTTTATAACCTGAAGTAACATAGCTAGGAATAACACCATGTACGGACACAAATTTATTTAAATTATATTCTGCTGATCTTTCTTCAATTTTAGTACATTACAAATCCATATTTTCCATATCATATCTTTATTTTCTGATATGCTGAGCCCATGTTCTTTTAGAAAAAAAGACTTTCTTTTTCAAGCTTCCTTGACAGACAGCAAGGAAGCCATCAGAAGAAGGGATATTATCTTCTATAACTGGATTATGTACAAGTTGTTTTAGAATCATTTTTAAAAAATCCTGAAAGGGTAAACAATGGAATTGTATTCATCCCATAAATAAACCTATATATATATATTTTGTGTACATATAACTATTTCATACATGGAAGAAGGGTAACTGTATAAAACTATCAAAATTGTTTCCATAGGTCAAGTTTTACATACTTACAGGCTGGGGCTGAAACTTTCTCCCTTTATATGAAAGACCATCCACAAGCAAGGAGAATGAAAATGCCACCTCGTAAAAGAACTTACAGAATATATAAAACAAATACAGAAAGTAGATGTTTTCATATTTCACAAATGTACAAATAGCCAAATGCTATACAAAATGCCAAAACAAAACAAAGAAAAGGGAAATTCATGGAAAGGAAACATCTAAGGAATCTCAATAAAAAGTTTTAAAAAAAGGAGAAAGAAAAATTACTAACAAATTTAATTCAAAAAAGTATTAAATTTATTGAAAACCCAATGAAGGGCCTAAGGGCATTTAATGACCCAAACTTTGTCCAACAGGTTTTTCACTTCTATAATTGGTCCAATAAGATATGACAAAAAATCCTTGCCCCTGAAAACATAACAAATTGAGAAACTATAATTTGTTTCTAAGGAAAGTTGGAATTTTAGGGACTACATTGCTATTTCTGGCAAACTTTCCTTTGTAAAATAAACACTATATTTTTAAGTATCAGGTACATAATACAGTGGGAATTTAACTTGCAAATGTAGTAGATTAAAAATAACACTTCCTTGGCACTATTTGGAAGAAACATTTTACAGACAATACTGAGTATTTTAGAATGTTTAAAGGAACTGAACACAAGTCATACTGAAGATTGACAACAAGGAAACAAAACATGTCCATATTCTGGACAAGGTACAATGAAGATAAGGTAAATAGAACAAAGGTCAAGCACAAATATCTAGGGTTTTGCAGACTTATCTAAATAAAATAACTAGGGAAACCAGACCTAGATTCATAGGTAAAATAAGAGGTCGCCTTACTCAGATATATTTAGTTCTCAGGGGAATAAAAAAACAGCTTCTACAAGTCTCTCTGAGTTGGTGTCAAATGTTAAAAACAAAAAGTATTAACTAAAGCAAAAGCAAAGTCATGTCCAGAAAGAATTTAATTAGATATTCTTTAGACTGAGGATCAAAGGGAGCAGGAGAGCACACAAGCCTCTGTGGCTCACCAAAAGCATCCAGGAATGTCTTCTTGCTAAAAAGGAGGCTTATATCCATGGAAAGAAGGGGTCATCACTAGGGAGGACTATTCTGTAGTTGCTCGGGGATATAGGGGGGTAGTTAGGAAGGCGAAGGCAGGGATGGAACTGGGGCTAGCTTCCCAGATTAAATAAAAACTCCTTTTTTAAATAGGTAGGGGGTAAAAAGAAGGTCCCGGGTAATGTGGGGCCCTTGCAGGACACCATGGGAAACTTGGTCGTTACAGCAGACAGCAAAGCTAACATGTTTAATGATTTCTTTGCCCCCATCTTCCTAAGTAGGGACCAGAACAGCCACCTCCCTGCTGGGCCCCCATCGGGCCCCAGGGGAGGCACAGCTGGGCCACGGGTTAGTGAGGATTTAGTTAGGGAGCTTCTGGAGGGGTTGGACGTATTCAAGTCAGCCGGCCCGGATGATCTCCACCCTAGAGTTCTAAAGGAACTGGCC
>NW_017728906.1:136455579-136459115 GCF_001723895.1 Crocodylus porosus
AGGTTAGATGAACATCTTGCTGGGGTCATTTGACCCCAGTACTCTTTCCTGCCATGGCAGGGGGTCAGACTAGATGATCTGCTCACGTCCCTTCCGACTCTAGAAACTATGAAACTATGAAATACATTGATATGGTAGCCCTATGTCACATGACACTTATAATGGCACATTATTTCTATCATAATGTTTGTATCTGGACACATGCTTTGGCAAAATATATCTGTTTCTACCAGCCATCTATAAAGCTATCCAATCTCTGCAATCTGAAACAGAATTTAAAGCCCAACATGAGTAAATCCTCTAAAAAGCACATATTCTGCATACATTTAAAGTCATTATTTCTCAAAGAAACATGCTGGTTATAAAAACTGTGGAGTTTTCTGGTATTTCTGAGATCATAGAATCATGGAAGGGACCTCAGGAGGTCATCTAGTCCAACCCTCTTCTCAGAGCAGGATCATCCCCAAGTAGATCATCCCAGCCAAAGCTTTGCCTAGCTGGATCATGAACACCTCCAAGGATGGAGATTCCACCACCTCTCTGGGTAACCTGTTACAGTATTTTACAACCCTCCTAGTGAGAAAATTCTTGCCAATATTTAACCTAAACTTCCCTTGCTGCAACTTGAGACCATTGCTTCTTGTTCTGTCATCTGCTACCACTGAGAACAGTCTAACTCCATCCCCTTTCAAACCTTCCTTCAGGCACTTGAAGGCTGCTGTTAAATCCCTTCTCAGTCTTCTCTTCTCCAAACTAAGTCTAGTTCCCTCAGCCTCTCCTCAGAAGTCATGTGCACCAGCCCTCTTACAATTTTTTTTTATTACCCTCCACTGGACTGTCTCCAATTTGTCCCCATGCTTTCTGTAGTGGGGAACCCAAAACTGGACACAGTACTCCAGATGTGGCCTCACCAGCACTGTATAAATGGGAATAATCACTTCCCTTGACCTGCTGGCAACACACCTATAAAAGTAATTCAATATGCTCTTAGTCTTCTTTGCAACAAGGGCACAGTGTTGGTTCATAGTCAGCTTAACCTCCAGGTCCTTTTCTGCAGAGTCGCTGCCCAGCCAGTCAATACCCAGCCTGCACTGGTGCATGGGACTGTTCCATCCAAAGTGCAGGACTTTGCACTTATCTTGTTGAACCTCATAGGATTTATTTTGGCCCAATCCTCCAAACTGTCTAGGTCACTCTGAATTTCAGCCCTACCCTCCAGTATATCTACTATTTGCCCCCAGCTTGGTGTCATCTGCAAATGAGATATGAAGATCCAAAAAGATGGGCTCTGAACTGCTAAAATATAATTTGTATTTTACTAACTCTTAGATCTTAAAACCAAAACAGATTTGTCTCACAGGTGAGGGAGTGAAGATTACATCAGCCCTTCTATTATGTTAGAGTGACATTAGATACAGAGAGGAGAGGGGTTACACTGCGGTGTGGGAGGACAGTAACCAGTAATATATATATATATTTTTCTCCAATTAGATATATATATGTATATATATATATGTATATATATACATATATATATATATAAAAGAGTGGCCAAGTGCACCCCTACTCTTCCAGCAGCAGGTGGTCTGATAAAACACAGCATGGTTGGTACTGTCCAACTGGCCATTAGTTCCTCATTGAGACTCTCTGGTTGTTCCTGGTGCACCCATAAGTTATTCAAAGTGGGTAGGTGACAGCATTTATGTGGGAGGGATTATTCCTCAATTTGTGTTTACTACCAGAACCATTTTCTGTGTTTGTAAACAATGTTCCCTCTAAGGTATAGTGATCTGTGAGCATGCTGCTTTCGTCCATGAGCACGCTGCTTCAACCCGTTCCCACTAATAGCGTAACAAACGTATGACCACTTGCATAGCAATTGAGTTCTGCTTAAGCACTCTTGCATATTGTTTGGATAAGCCTGGTGGGGCTCTACAATGTGTCTCAAGGACAGAAAGTAAGTTATTGAGTTTATGGAATATTATACATTCATGAATAGATTTAAGAATTTAAATTGTCAGTTGTCACAAACAGCTGGAGGGCTAGGGTCTGTTTCCCCTCAGACAAAATCAGATGCCAGCATAACCTCAGTACTTGAGTGTGTATAGATGAAGAAACTCTTATAGGTACTTACATATTAAATTAAATACCTTTACCCAAACATTGTGTCAAAGAAAAGTAAAATAAAGAAAGCAGTAAAAGAGTTCTGTGCACCACTAGAAGTCACATGAACTGCTTACATGGGACTTCTATGTTGTTTATAGGCACAGATTTTCATCTATGCCTTTGCAAATCAGCTGTGACTTAATTGAAAAATATAAACTAAAACTTGCATGAGAGGGAAATCACATGCAGGCCAACAATCTTTGGGGACCCCCTGTAGGATATAGTTCTGGGGCCCCTAATCCCTTGCCAGGGTTGGGACTGGAGCCGGGAACTCCTTGCCCGCTCAGCCAGTAACTAAATGAATGTCCTGCCACATTGGATGCAGTGAAAGAGGTGGCTGATTCTGAACAGAGCAAGGTAAAAAAAATGAGAAGGCACTCTGCCACAGCCCCTGTCCCCCACCCCTGTCTCTGCCTCACCTCACCTCATCTCAGGGAGGAGCTGCTGCCCAAAGAGTGAGGAGCTTACCTCTGGTAAATGTCCTGCACCAGCCCCAATGTCTTCGCCGTGCTCTGCACCCAACTCCTCGCTGGGTGGGTGTGCAGCATTAAAAAGTTGGTGTGCAACAAGATTATAAATTTTGCATGGCCGCACATGCATGTACCTTGGAAGGAACCTTGTTTGTAAATGTACTGTATCCCATAAAACACTGTCATCTGAATTCAGTGTATCCTGTGGTCTTTATGATGGCAGTGGAGGAGGTGTATGTGTGCAACGGGACATGCTAAGCGAGCTGTGAAGGAGGAGAGAAAGAGGGACTCAATAACTTGGGAGTGGGGACAAATCCTCAGCTAGGTGGGGGGACAGGGAAAGAAGAAAGAGAAAGAAGTGATGAAAGGGTTAGAAGGAGCTGTTGACAGCTTGGGGGTGCGGGTTAATCCCTGGCTGGATGGGGTGGCAGGGGAGGGAAACTGGGTTAGGGGAACTCAATAGAGCTTAGCTTCAGCTCTCTTTGTTCTTGATTAAGTGGCTACTGGCAGAATTGGTCTCTCAACTGGACTGCCTGCTGAACCACAAGCCAGTCCTCACAATGTGGACAGCCATGAAACTTTCAATTAACTGAGTTTAACCCCACTTGATTAACTTTTTCACTGCCTAGCTCAGAACCAACCTGTAGTATAAGAGGGAGTCAATGAGAGCATGTGGATGGGGTAAATCTTCAGCTGAGTGGTGAAACTGGGGAAGGGGAGAGGAAAGGAAATACTGATGAGACCATATTTACTCATATCCAAGCCTTTTCTTTGATTTGAGTACAAGCTCAGGGCAAATGATGGCTCTGGCTTTGGCTCTGGCTCCAGCTCCAGCTGTGGCAAAGCAAGTGCAGTTATGTGGTTCCTACAGTGAAAACTTCCTCCCCCAAACCCCTCCCA
>NW_017728906.1:136459215-136471790 GCF_001723895.1 Crocodylus porosus
GTCTTTCAACAGGTATGCAAGAGACTGTGGAGGAAAACCAGAACTCTGATCCATAGTTTCATAGTAGGTAGGGTCATAAGGGACCTAAGCAGATCATCAAGTCTGACCCCCTGCCAGGGGCAGGAAAGAATGCTGGGCTCAAACAACTCCAGCTAGGTGATTATCCAGCCTCCTTTTGAAGACCCCCAGGGTAGGAGTGAGCACCACTTCCCTTGGAAGTTGGTTCCAGCTCCCAGCCACCCTGACTGTGAAGTAGAGCCTTCTGTAATCTAGCCTGAATCTACTCTCAGCCAATTTATGGCTGTTATTCCTTGTTACTCCCGGTAGGGCTCGGGGGAACAGGGACTGTCCCATAGCCTGCTGGTCCCCCTTGGCCAGTTTGCAGACAGCCACCAGATTTCCCCTCAGCCTTCTCTTGTGGAGGCTAACATCCTTCTTTCTTGTGTTGGGACAGCTGTCTTGGCCCAACTCAAGTGGAGTCAGGCACTGGTGAAAGTTTCAATTAACTGAAGTTACTTCAGTTAACTTGAACTTTTCGATCTGTTTGGCTGTCTGGCCTTCAAGGCCAACCCTTGGCACTTATTTTACTGAAAACTGGGTCCTCACTGGGACCACCAGTGTTTCATCCCCCTAGAGGGGAGCCTGACTATAAAGCTATCCAATTTCTACGCTATGAAACAGAATTTAAATCCCCAAATGAGTAAATCCTCTAAAAAGCACACATTCTGCATATATTTAAAGTCATTATTTCTCAAAGAAACACACTGGTTACTTCTCAAAGAAACATACCCCCACAGCCCTTGGTCACCCCATGAGGCAGCCTGTTCTGGGCCAGCTGGCCAGATTGGTTCTGGGAGAACAGCACAGCAAAGTCCTGTCCTGCCATCCCAGGACCCACACAGAGGGATGCAGAGGAACAGGCCTAGTGAAGCAGCCAAACCCAAACACATTAAAGTAATCAGGAACAGTGGTGTGCAACTTACTCTCCCTAGGATCTGACTTGCTATGAGCTAGTTCTTCTGGAGTACCAGGTTCATCTTGAAAGATGGGTAGCGCTGATGTTGAGCATAGGAGTGGGGAAGAGGGAAGAAGAACACTCCAAGCCATTGTTGTCCAAGGCTGGGCTCATTTCTTGGCAGATTGTCATCAACAGTATAAGGGACTAGGATTTGCTGATCTAACCTTCACCTGGGTTGATATGCTGGCCTGGGAGGGTTACATTTTTTCAAGTATTGTCAAGTCTGATTCCTTGGAATACTCCTGAATGTTCGTACAAACTCCTGTGGTTTACACTATATTTTCAGACTTCATTACATTGTTGACACTCAAGACACTATGTTGTGTCAAACCTGACACAACATAGACCTAACACCTTAACCTGCAACAGGTTAAGCAGAGAAACCATGGGAGTTGTCATTATATGCTCGGGAGTTCCCAGGTAGAGGGCCACAGCTCCCCACTACAGAGGAAAGCAAAAACACTCACAGTCCATACCAATCTGAACATCAGGTTAAATTCCTTCCTCACCGAAATATGGCAATCAGTCTGGCCCTGAGTAGAGGGGCAAGCCCTTGGACTCTATGCTGCTCTGTGCTGCTACTGCTGCTCTCCTTGCTGCTGGAAGAAGAAAGCAGATTTAAATACCTCCTGGGTAATGGCAACTCTTCAAGAGCTGCACTAAAGTATTGCAGCTTACCTGTTTACCTGTTTTCTTGTTGGCTCTGACTGATTTTTGCACTTTCCTTCTCTTATGAATGTTTTCAGAAAGAGGTGGATCTAACCTCTGTCCTCTCTTGCCCTGTGTGGGATAACTTTCTGACCTTTTATACATCTTTAAAGGAGTGGGGAACCACCTTTTTGTCAGGCATGCCACATATTACTCCTGCATCCTCCCCAAGTGCCACCCCAATCCCTTTCCCCTGCCCAATATCCTACTCTGCTTTCTTCCTCCTGCTCTCTGCTCCTTACCTTAGTTTCTGCTCTTCTTTCTATTTTCTACCTTGTGCTTCCTGCCTGTTCTGATTGTCTGTTCTCTGCTGTCTGCCCTATCTGCCACTGTACTGCCTAAGCCGTCCCCTCCCTATGCTACAGGTTAGTCAATCCTGCTTTAAAGGCTGTAATTGTCTACAGCTCAAATTAAAATCTTATTAAGCTTGGTTGTTTTCCACTCCTTCCCTCCTCCATATACAGTAGCAGATGAATCAAAGCAAAATATTATTCTAGTCCTTCTATGCTAGTCCTTTAAACACTCAAGATGAAATACTGAATGAAAGGGAACCCTTAACTAGTCTTAAATTAGCTCTGTTAGCAAACCACCCATACTGTCATCTTTCATCAAAATTATAATTAATATTTAAAAAGTTCTGACTCCACTTTTTTTCTTTATTATAATAATTAATATGTTTACTCCCTGGATATTTTATGTAGCTAGATTGATGTGAATTCAGTAAAAGCCCAAAGGAGAGAGAGAAACAGAGAGAGATTAAAGTTTGGATCTTTATTTCAAACTCACTGGGCACAACTATATGTGATATTCATGCAATGCAATAAACTCTGGCATAGCTCATATCATACTTTATTGCTTCTGGGTGCAGTGATTACACATGTGCCCGAGACTGCAGCATATTGAGCCAGGGCAGCACAAC
This sequence comes from Crocodylus porosus, assembly GCF_001723895.1. Taxonomy (NCBI): domain Eukaryota; kingdom Metazoa; phylum Chordata; order Crocodylia; family Crocodylidae; genus Crocodylus; species Crocodylus porosus. The sequence goes on from NW_017728906.1 coordinate 136,461,861, forward strand.
ATTGGGTGGGAGGGGAACTGGGGGGCTCAGCCTGCCAGCCTGAACTGCTCTGCCCTAGCCCAATGTGCTGGCTTGGAGCACTAGGGTGCTACAGCGTGGAGTTAACTGGCAGGCAATCCTACACTGTAGCACCCTTATACCCCACCCACCCCAAGTCAGTGTCTACATGTGTGTTGTGGTAGAGTTATTTACTTTGCCACAGAATTGTAATTCTGTTGGGTAATACTATCTTAAGGTAGAGTTAATTTACTCTGGTCTAATAGTATCACTTGTGTAGACAGTGACACGTCATGGTGAAGCTAATTAGGAAACATGGTAGTAAGCATTAGGCCTGTGTGAATAGGGAAATATTCGATTCAGATTCAGATTCAAACAATTCAGAGGACAGTGATTTGGAGATTCAGATCACTGTCCTAAATCAATTCGGCTGAATCAGCTTCAGAAGATTTGACACTGATTCAGAGAGATTCAGTGATATGGATTGGCTGGGGAGAGGCAGGCACAGCTGGGCAGCTGCAGCTTCTCCCCCATGGCTGCCTTGCCTAGCCCCATCTTCCTCCTGGCCCCAGCCTAGTCCCGGCACTTAAAAAAAAGAGAAGACAAAAAAGCAGCAGTGATTGGGGCCTCTAGGCACTCGTGACAGAGCCCCCCCAGTAAAGCACAGAGAAGTGGGGGGCAACGGTGATTGGCAGGGTGCCGTGTGCTGTCTGGGAGCTGGGGCTGAGTGGTGACATTTTCCAACTGGTACGTGGACCCACCCCAGCTCCCAGGCAGCGCTCAACACACTGCCAAGCCACACTGCACCCTTGCCATGGGGCAGTTGCTGTGTGGGTGCCAAGTGGAGGGGGGAAATCCCTGCTGCCCCCCACTGCCTTGTGCTGCATGGTAGGGACTCTACCACAAGCCCTCAGAGGCCCTGATCACTGGTGCCAGATCCAGTGAGTACAGGGCTTTTTCTTTTCTTTTAAAGTACTAGGAGGGTGGGCCAGGTAGGGGATGGAGCTGGGCAAGGCAGCCATGGAGGCTTCTCCCATGGCTCCTCTAGCTGTGTCTGCCTCTGCCCTGGTGCTGGGAGCCACAGGGGCTATGCCCTGCAGCTGCTTGCCCAGCTGGCATGAGGGGCATGGGAAGTGGGCACAGCATCACTGGGAGTGGGGGCTATGACCTGCTGCTGCTTGCACCCTTCTGCTTGGAGTAAGCTATGTCCCCTCCTTGCCCCCCCTCCCCGGGCTGGGCACATCTACATGAGATATTCACTATGTAGTTGACTAATTAACTGCACAATGAATGTCTTGGTGTCTACACGTGTGCCCCTCTTAGGCTGGACTAGATTCATTTACTGTGCAGCAGGACAATACACGTATTTACAAGTACTGTCCTGATGCAAAGTAAAAAAAATCCACAACAGCACATGTAGAGACATACAAGGGGCTGGCTGGGACACGAGGGTGCTTCAGTGTAGGGGCTGCCTGCCTGCCCAAGCAGCCCGTCTGCAGTATGCTGAGCTGACCCATGGGATTCCCTGCCAACCGGGGCTGCTCCAAGCCAGCTCCATGTGCTGTGCCTGAATAAACTGTGGAGCTTATTGCCCTGAAGCTAATTGCTCCCAGAAGCACATTCAAACAGAACACCTGGGAGCAATAAACTCCAGAACAATAAGCTCTACAGTTTATTCATTTGCCATAATTGCATGTGTAGATGCACCCAGTATGTATTTATGATCTTGTGTTTGTTAAATCAAGATTAAACATCAATCAACTAGTAAATTCCGAAATATATGGATCACATAAAAATAGTATCTGAGAGTGAAATTTCTGCTATTATCAATCTAGAAATGAGGGTTAGAATTCTTCTCATTGCTTTATAAATACCACTAATTAAGAACTCATATGTCATTCTTAATGAATTTAAATGAAGTAATCATTATTTTATGATACATTCTTTAAAAATGGAATATGATAAATGGTAATAAATGGCTATACTGTGCTTTTATTGTAATTAAATAGAAATTAACCTGTGATGTTCTAATGAATTCTAGCGAAGTAAGTATTATTATTTCTAACATACATAACACTCCAATTAAAAACCCAAGTAACACAATCTTGATTCATTAAAACATGTTTTGGTGTGTTTTTTGTTTGTTTATTTTGTTTCATTGTTGGTGTTCTATTCAGGAAAAGAATATGATTTTAATGGAAGTTAACATTACTGTCAGTTTTCAACATTTCTTTTAAGTCCAAATCCTAATCCATCCTAACAGGCATCCTTTAGACATCTAAATCATAAAATGCAAGAACAGCTTTAAGATCTGGGGTAAGATGCCAGATTTTCCTTCCTTTTCCTTTCAGAGCACGGCACTTCCAGATTTCCTTTTAATGAGAAACTTTTCTCTCCATAACTCTTTTCTTCGTGTTTGCCCAGTGCGTTGGATTTAGCAGATGAAGTGAAGAATACTTCTGTTTTTCTCCAGCTCAAGCTTGGTTGCTAGAGCTGTTTCCTGTGATGGAGGTTTAAATGTGTCTGGATGAAGAGACAGGGTGCCCCACTCCTTGGGGTAAAAGCACTTTCAAAGTACCTGGCACTGTGATGCTTGCAGTTGTATAGGTGGTGAAATGCATGTCAGTGCTGAGAAAATGTCAACAGCGTGCTTTTGAACTAAAACACATTGGGGGGTGCTTTAATTCAAAAGTGCACCACCATCATTTTCTGCTTGCTGACATGCATTTTTGTTAGCAGATTCCTATTCTCTCTAAGAGAACTCATGGGGCAGTGTTCCAGAATCGTTGGGTGCTTTGCTGTCCCCCACTCCAAGGAAACAGTATGTCGCTCATTGGACTCTACAGGCATTTTTACACATCTAAGTGCCACGGTGAAGTGCCCAGTGCTGTGGCACTTAAATGTGTAGAAATGCCTGTAGAGTTCAACAAGTGACATGCTGTTTCCTTGGAATGGGGGACAGCAAAGCACCCAACGATTCTGGAACACTGTGCCATGACTTTTCTTAGAGAGAATATGAATTAACATTCACTCTCCCAAGAGAAACTCTCTCAGAAGTTATTTAACCCTGTTTGTTCCCAAGTTATTTTTTCTCCTGGAATAGCTATTTTTGCTTTGGGAGAAATTCCTGATAATTTGTACACTCACAGTTTCTCCTGGGGGAGCAGTGATTCTCCTAGGAGAAACTGAATGTCTATGCTTGGCCAATTGTAGCAGATTCAGCTGAAAGGCAGTAAAAGCCGTCCACTTTTGAATTGATAATTCGTGTTCTTACAGAGTCCAGACCCTTATGAGGAAAGCAGTCTACTGTAGACATTTTTCCTAGTAGGAACAGAATAAAAGGAAGAACACAAGACAGATATTCCCATAGCTTAATATATGTCTGTGCCCACTGTAATATCAGATGATATAGTGATGATCGTAATATAAGAACTGACATAGAAAAAATAGAGTAGAATTGTTCAGAAACAGCTCTACAAAGCCCATTGAATTAGCTGAGTTTCTTTCATTGCAGATTTTAGATTCTTCTAAGTGTTTAGTATAATGCTGCACTGAGTGCTCTGAACAAGATTTGGAAAATTCTGGAAATTATTCAAGCCAAAAACAGTTTCCATTGAAGCAAGTTCACACACGATAAAGTATATTTCTCTGCCACGTTCCAATTTTTGAATGGCTATCATTTTGGGAATAAGACTCTTCAGAAAAAAAAAACCCAAGCAAAACAAAACAGTAACAGAAAACACATGCAACTTTGAAAATGTTTAAAAAAATTATCTCAAAACTGACTCAATGTTTTTATATGTACCAACAAATTCACCTGCCTTTTGAAAGTAAACATAGGAAATTTTAATTCCAAAACTGAGTTCTTTATGCCTTGTTATAACCATAAATTGTAGCAGTAACTGCAATTAATCTATAATATATATAAAATTGCTTTAAGTTCATTAAGTAGCTGTATACAAGTCTCCTGTTTAATTACAAATGAATAACCATCACTTATCTAGTACGATCATTCTAATGACTTAAAAATCTCAATGGCTTGTTATAACTGATACTAAAATTGACTTCCAATTATTTGCTGATTTTTCTTTCTTTCTTTTTTTACTTCCAAGAGCTTCTTAAGTCTTAGCACCACCTGCAATAATTTGAAAAATCCTAATAATGAGTAGCCTCAAATCCAATTTGGGAGCACTAATACAAATTTATTTTTTACAGAAATTAGCCCACAAAGCAATACTGTGAAAATAGAAAGACCAAATTAAAGAAAATACATTGTAAGCCAAGAGTGTAATCAACTGAAATACATAAGTATCCCTAGGAAAGAATTTCAGTGTTTTATATTAAATGTGATTCTTTAGTCTGCCTTAGATTAAAATGCACTAATTTAGTTCAGTGTTTAAAGGCCATGATTCTGAAGACTAAAGGCAATTTTGGTAATAAGCTTAACATAGCACCAGCATAATATAGTGACGCTCATAAAAATCAACATTGCTTGTTATTTTTATCCCATTAAATTACTTTAAAATATTTACATCAAGAAATGATTCTTCCTTAGACTGGGCTGTCAAATATACTGTCAATGGATCAGTTTACTTCATGGAGCTGTGCTACCAATATATTGGACTACTAGAGGGCTACTGAAAGTTAGGGGGCATGGCTGAAGAAGTAGCTTGCCCTGGAATCTACCACCAATTAGCCCTGGTGGTCATGGTGATCAACACCAGGCAGTAAGCAAGGCTCTATCATAGGGCATGCAGAGGGGCTGGAGACAGTGTCAAATGCCCCTCCCTTGCTACAGTACTCATTATAAAATTAGCATTAAGTTTAGATGCACATAAAAGCACATGCACTTGCACCTCTTTTGGGCTAGATCCAACCCAGGGCAGGAGGAAGAGGTGCAAGAACATGTGCTTTTATGTGCATATAAACAATGCACAATTTTATAATAAGTACTGTGGCAAGGGAGGGCAAGCAGGGCAACCACCCCAGGTGCCAAAATGAAGGGGTTCCAACAGGCAAGTCATAAGTTGGGTGGAGTCAAGCAGATGAGTTGCGAGTCAGGCAGGAGGCTGTAAGGCAGTGCCGGGGACTGGAAAACCACAAAGGCTGTGGCATAAGTTCAGGTTGTACCAGCGGCTCGAAGTCTGCCTAGCACCCAGCTCCACCATTGGCCAGTGCTGCACCGGCAAATGCGCCCCTCCGCAATGTGAGCTACAGCCTGGTATTCCCCACCTTCCCAGCCCATGGGGGCCGCTCTCTCCAATGGGCAATGCAGACCTGGCATGTGAACATTGCTCTGGGTAGAGGACAGAGATTATACACAAGCTGTGCCAAAGCCTGTGGGCATGATCCTGCCTAGGGTGAGACGGGTAAAGCAATGGCCACAGTGCCTGCTCTGCCCAGCTGCAGCCCAATTTTTGGAGCATGAGGAATAAAGGGTGAAGCCCAGCCAGCCACAGCACTGTCCCTTTGCAGTTGGGGGGGGGCGGGGGAAAGGGAGAAGCTGATCTCCACCAGGCAGGCCAAGCTACTGAGGGCTCATAGCTGGTTTCCATGCCAAGCTTGGTATTAGCCTAAATTTCCCTATAAAGACTTTATGAGTATGTTACTTTAATTGCTGACTTGTTACAAAGCACATAAAGGGGGTGTGACAGGGGGCCACCCTGGGGTCAGGTCTCACATTTGCCTGCCACCTGTCTAAGGCAGTCATGCCTACCATGACTTGATATAACAATTTGATATAATAAGCAGGAGGCTGCCCATTTTACCAACCCAATGCCAGGGAGTGCTATACACAGGGAGTGCTATACACATAACTCCAACCCTCCCTTACCATGTCCCATGCCCTGCAGATGGTATCATAAATTCTTAGCAGCTCTGGCTCCACACTGGGCTCCATAACATTTGAATCTGGACCCTAACTAGATCCCTCCTAATCAGGTGGTCTACTCCACCCTCATTCTGGGCTCTCAAGCTCCCTGAACCCTTCTCCCCTCCCCAGTGGCTCACCCTCTGGGACCTTTGGGTGCTCAGGCCCTTGCCCCACCTCTAGGCCAGTAGAAATACGAGGGCCCCTGGCTCTGGGTGTCCCTTGCATTGGGCATCATGCCCTTTTTGACCTGGCCCCAGCACTGACCAGTCAAGGGTCCCTCTGGTCAGGTCTCTTAGCAACTAGCCCACTCCATCTCAAATAGATCAGCCTTCTTGGACCCCTCCAAACACGGGCCTTATGCTTCTTTGGTCCCAGGTCTCCAATAACAATGTCTGGGCCCTCTGTCTCTCCCTACTCTGGGTCACCCTCTGCCCCTCCCTAGGGCTTCTGTGCCCCTTTACTGGGGCCATCAGGATCTTTTCTCATTTTGGTGTGTCCTAAGCCCTTCTCTCTGCAGACTACATGAAATTTGCCCATGGGGCTTCAGGTGTCTGGAGACATGACTGCTTCCCCTCCCCTTGTCTTGTCTGCTCTCTAAATGACCCACCAGATGGTTGGGGCTGGGGTTATCAGGCACCCCTACCTGCCCTTCACTGGGAAAGTAACTGGTCTGGCATTTCTAGGGAACTGTCCTGCCATAGACAGTCCCACCAGGCCACCCATCCCTGACAAGGTGCAGTTTCTGGTCATGCCCAGATCCAGGAGTCTCCTACCATCCCCATAGCTCCTGCCCTTACCTCCAGAGTGTTCCTTAGCATCTTCTCAGCCAGGTGTTGACTGCCGCCTCTGCCCTATAGACCTAACCTTAAAATGGTCACCTCATCAGGGCTGCCCTGCACCTGTCAGCTGCTCTCAAACCTTCAAGTGGCAGGCACCAAAGGCACTCTGTCACACAGGGAGTTATGGATGTAATACAAAATGTATTAAAGTTTGGGGGTGGTGTTTTTCAGTCTTGCTCTGGGCGCCAAATTTCATTGCTACAGCACTGTGTCCAATGCACATTAAGGCAATTTAGGCATGCATTTACACATGCACATGCTAAGACACATTGACATAGTGTGTAGACCAACTTGGCACTAAAGTTAGTCCCAAATCAGTCGACATACACAGCAGTAATACACTATAGTGTGTGTACATGTGTGTTAATGTGCTTTAGCTATTCATACCTAAATTTAATTCCTGCACTTGCAGGAATTGAATTTAGGTGTGAGTAGCCTAAAATCACCATTTTTAAGGTGCATTAAGGGTGTGTAAATGTAGACCTGTACCCTTAATGTGCCTTAAAATGGCTAATACACCTTAAATTGGCATGTGTAGATCCACCCAAGGAGCCCCACATTTGGCTAGAGGGCACAAGGTAAGTTTGACGCCCCTGCTTTAGGCCACATATAATCATTACTTAGATTCAAAATATTAGGAATGTAGGGCTAGAACTTATCTCCAGGATTTTCAAGTACAGAATTTCCTTACAAGTAAGTACTGAAAATAACAGCATAAGTACTAGCATTAAATGTGAGCATGAGAGAATCATACCTTTTACTGTAGGACTTAGCACCAGTCCCCAAACAGCTCTATAGAAAACTTAGAGGGCTTATAGAGGCACTTAAAGTTTTTAAATTGAATACTTAAAAATAAAGTTCTGTGGCACTTGTTAGGTGACTAGCCCCTAGAACAGAACCCTGAAATCTATTTTAGTTAATAATTTTCTATCTGTTCACAGACATGAACAGACATCTTAGAGCATCCAGGACCAACGAATCCAAAGTTTGATAGTTTCATAGTTGGTCAGGTCAGAAGGGAATGAACAAGATCATCAAGTCCGACCCCCTGCTATGGGAAGAAAAGAATGCTGAGGTTTAATGATCCCAGCTAGGTGATTGTCTAACCTCCTTTTGAAGACCCCTGGGGTAGGAGCAACCACCACTTTCCTAGTCACTCTGAATGTGAAGTAGTGCCCCCTGATGTCTAGCCTGAATCTACTCTCAGTCAGCTTATGGCCATCAAGTTTATAGATGACCACCAGATCCCCTCTCAGCCTTCTCTTGTGGATCCTGAACAGATTCAGGTCCCATAGTCTGTCCTAATAGGGCCTGCCCTGCTGCTCCGATCATGTGAGTGGCCCTCCTCTGGACCCTCTCGATGCTGTCCACATCCCTCCTGAAGTGTGATACCCAGAACTGGATGCAGTACTCCAACAGTGGCCTGACCAATGTTGCAAAGAGGGGGAGGATCACCTATCACCTCTTTGGGCCTGCTCATGATGCATTTATGGATACATGACAAGGTGAGGTTAGCCTTCCTGACCATGTCCCAATACCGGCAGCCCATGTTCATCTTGGAATCAATAGTGACTCCAAAATCCTTTTCTGCCTCTGTGCTGACAAGAAGGGAGTTCCCCAGCTTGTAGGTATGCTGCTGGTTCTTCCTCCCCAGGTGCAATACCTTGCACTTGTCCATATTGAAACTCATCCTGTTCTCATCCACCCACCTCTGTAACGTGTCCAGATCTAGTTGTAGCCTGTCCTGTCTTCTAGCATGCTCACTTCTCCCCACATCTTAGTGCCATCCATGTATTTAAACAAGGTGCTTTTCACTCCCTTGCCCAAGTTGCTGATAAAAATGTTGAACAGTGTGGGCCAGAGAACTGACCTCTGGGGAACCCCAATACCCATATCCCTCCAGAAGGACCATGGTGGATGGGACAAGCTCCCACCTGCACCTGGACTCCACTGCTCTAACACTACTTGGGTCTCCACCAAAATGGAGCCCATGGTTCTGGACTTTACCCAAACAGAGCCTATGGTCTCTGCCCCAACCTGGACAGGACCCATGGTCCTGGTCTCCACTCAGACAGAGTGCCTGGCTTCATCTGGAGGCTGCCTAGCAAGAATGCAGGCAGCTGGACTCTCAAAAAACATGTGGATATTTTTCTTGCTGGGATCACTTGATCCCAGCTGACTTCCTACCTATGGTGGGGGTAGGGGGAACACTGGACTCAATGATCTCACAAGATCCTTTCCATCCCCTAATATTTATGAAATCTATTAAATCTATAGGCATCCATGATCTGAGGAAGACTTGCTGAATGTAAGGATGTCATGATGCCCTCTTGTTTATGTAACAGCCTAGCAGCCTAAGCTCTTGGACAAGGTGCAGATGGGCTGGACTTAAGACTCTTTTGTGCCTGAGGAGATTCTACCTCATTTTTACGACTTTCTATTAACATGCCCTAATTATCAGGCTATGCCATATGTTACGTGGGTTTGTGTAGACTCTTCCCTACTTATTGAAACTGTTTCCATGCAAAAGGAATTCAAGATACACTGAGGAAGGAAAGGTAAAAGAAAGTACCTAAAACTGTAGCCTTTTATTTAGGGCAGTCCTGATTGGAGCAGTGGTCATAGGGCTGGATTCTTCTGCCTGCTTCCAAGAGTCTTTTTTAAAATTTAAATGAAAATGTCATAGGCCAAGGTACAGAAACAATCCTGAGGAGTAGAAGCCCGTCCTCCCCTTGTCCTCCTTTACTCTCTAAGCTATAGACTCCCACTGCCCCTTCTTGACCCTCCCTTTCTGGCTAATGCTAATTCTGAATAATACTAGTTCTCCAAGTCATGAATTCTGATGTGTATAGTGACACAGGCTCAAGAAGAGGAGACAAGAATACCACTTGAAAATTAGCATATAGATCTGTGGTTTAGATGCTCTCTTGAGAATTGGAAATTGGGGATATAAAAAAAGTCTATAACATGCACAGTTTTATAGCCCAGTACCAAATTTTGAAGGAAAAAAAGCAACAGCATCTCCAGAGGAGCCTGTTTCTGTATGTTATATATGCATCAAGCCACTCTGAGGACTAAGGTGGATGAGCACTCAGTTATAATTCCCATTCAGACACAGGCATGAACTAAGCACTAAAATTCTCATCCTTATAGTTTCATAGTAGTTTCATAGTAGCTAGAGTCGGAAGGGACCTAGGTAGATCATCTAGTCCGACCCCCTGC
>NW_017728906.1:136471801-136473827 GCF_001723895.1 Crocodylus porosus
CCCGGGGGGCTTCCCCTCCGGATCCGGCTCAGCTGCGCCGGCCCCTCAGTCCCTCAGCCCCACTTACCTTAGGGGGATCAGCTGCTGCTGCCCCCTCAGCTGCTCCGCTCGCCGCCGCTGCTGCTGCTGCTGCACTCTCCTCCGCTCCGGGTCCAGAAAGGAGGCACACGTGTGGGAAGGACACACGTGCGCCTGTGTCCCTCTTCTCCCCACTGCTCCTTGTCAAAGCTGGGATGATTCTGGACAGCACAGAGGCATGACTAGACATTTGGGGAATGTGAAAGTTAAAGGAAAATATGTCTATGGCCTTTAGTGACCTCCAGTGTTACATGGCATCTGAGGGGCATGTGTAGATGAAACGAGGGCCCTAAATTGAAGCAGTGGGTTTTAAAAAACATCACTAAAATTTTAGGCTTAAACTCCCATGTCATGCACACACCCCACTGACTTACGGGCCTCTTTGGCAGGGCAGAGCAGTCCCTGGGCTGAGGGGGGAGAGGGTGGTTCTTCCCTCTCCAGCAGCAGTGACCCTCTCCAGGTGGCACCCACCCACAGGCACCTGGTTCAGGCAGTTCCAGGGGGCAACACAGCTGCAGAGGGAAGCACTGGGCCCACGCACAGCTCAGGCAAGCAGGCAGGTTCTGGGGTGGGGGGGGAGATCAGGCTCCCCACTTTTCTTAGGTTGAACCTGCCTTCCTGGGCTGCTGCCAGGCTGCCTGCAAGTCTTCCTGCAGAGCCCCTGAGTGACACGAAGCCTGGTGCTTTACTCCATATCTGTAGGGGCAGCAAACTAAAACTCCTCAAAGGGGTTTAGGTTGCTGCACCCCAAGTCATTTAAGGCACATTACATTGCCAAGTTTTCTACAGCAGCTGGAATTAATGTGCAACAGCACTGAGGTGTGTGCAACACCATTAAAGGGTACAAGACAATTTAGCCTGCTTTAAAGTGTGGTGCACACACGCCTCTCGTTTTACCTATACACGGCCCTAGTAACAAGTGTTAAAACCAGAATTTCAGATTTAGGCACCCACATTTAATATATGACTTCCTCTAGGCTCCCAAAATCTAGTTTGGAGCTAGCCTTAGCATTTATCATTACATATTCCCCCATGGATAGTTTCCATTCACACTTTAACTGTTCTACATGCAACAAAACCATTGGAGGGATGAAAATGAAATAACGCATGTGAAGTCAATTGGCATAAAACATGGAAATGATGACACATTCCTCAAAGGAAATGAGTGTTTACATCTAAATGAAAATACTTGTTGGGGAGGAGATGTAAAATGTAGATCCAATAGCTGGATCAGAATCAATAACAGCTTTAGTTGCAAAGTAAGCCAGAAGGTTATCCTGAGACTCCTTTCAACCAAGAAGAAGAGCAAGCATTTATTTTGTAAACCTTGGGGGAATTAGGGTGTTCTCAATGCAATGAAATAACATTATAATTATGTATGACTAAATCTTTTCATCCTTCTAGATCAAAAAAGAAAGCATGAAAAAAAAGAAAACTACTGAATAAGATTTAATGAAAGAGATCTCTTTATTCCTGATACTGGTGGAAGTGGAAGGAGAGTACTTCAGTTCCCTCTTCCTACGGTTCCTTTCTTCTGGCCTTCTATTGCTCTGATGCCTACATGAAATACCTTTTGAGTCTATGATGCTGTACCTGCTCCATGCCAGAGTATCCACTCGTTAGAACCCTGATTTCAGTAAAGTGCTCATTGCTTGGATCTTTACTCCTGTGCAGATTATAGGATGAAAGACAAAAAATCTGGACTTTAAAATATTGGAACATATACATGAATGTCTCTTTAAAAACTAACTTAAACGTTTTAAATAATTAAGTTTATAAAAGTTTTTTGAGTAAAATTTAACAAGAATTATACATTAATCAGCCAATTTTAAGATGTATTTTCCATTTTTAAAAACTAGATGGTTTTAATGAGGATGGCCAAGCTAGGTGTAACAGACTAATGTTGTATGTCTAAGTTTCCCTCAGTGGCTTTAACAGAAAAAAAAAA
>NW_017728906.1:136473838-136475920 GCF_001723895.1 Crocodylus porosus
AGCACTCTTTCCTGCTTATGCAGGGGGTCGGACTCGATGATCTATTGAGGTCCCTTCCGACCCTAGCATCTATGAATCTATGAATCTATGAACCTGAGTGTTGTATGATTAGGTCAAGAGAATAATAGGCCCATTTGCATATGAAGACACCTCCCCTCCAGGCATCGTGGTATGCATCTGTAAGGTTGTTGAAACACATTCTGGGGACTAGCATGTCAGCCTATGTGCTCCTGCTGGCTACTACTGGGAGAGAAATGGCTGTGTCACTCCTGTTTTGATGCAAGTCAAAACCCTAGATAGTCAATGCCACCTCAGGTGAAATGTTTATTTTCAGCCCCAGAGACTGATGAGGAGAAAGAAATAAGCAGGATGTGGTGATCTGGAGAAGCTTAAGTGAGAACAGAAATACCAACAGAGACTACAAGGAAGGTAGCCCAGGCTTTGAAGCCCAAGAACTCTGCCCACTGTATTCCTGTTAAGCAAGGAATGCTGTTATTTCAAAGCAAATATTTGCTGCATGTGACTTGAGTACTCTCCATTCCCTTGGGAAATTAAAATGAAATGCTTTATATATATATATATATATATATATAAACAGATAGAGAATTATCTATCTATAAATATATATATAAATATATAGATATATACACACATATACATATATATGTGTATGTGTGTGTGTGTGTGTGTGTGTATAATTTTAATTTTTCAAGGGAATGGAAAGTACCCAAGTCACATGCAGTACTAATAGATACTTATATTAGTGGTGTTTCATTTTAATCATGAAAAAGTGTGAATTTGGGGTTACTTTTTAAATCTGAAAATGGGGATCTTTTTAAATCAGAGAAAACCCAAACCCTTGGTTATCACTGCAAGAGCAATGCTGGACACGTGCACGCACACACACATACACCAGAGTGCTGCTCTCAGAAGCATTTGTGAAACTAAAATCTGAAGTCTGTCACTGAGTCCTCTTCAAAAAGTGACCACATAGAGGGGCTTTTTTTGTTTTGTTTTTCAGAAAGGATAAAGTGCAAATAGAAGCTTGTTTCATGGAAGTATGACTGGGATTTCTATGGAAACAATATGGAAACTGGTATAAATATTGGGAATTGCAAACCCAGCTCTAAGATGCCTAAATCTTTTTGTGCATTTAGTTCTCTGTGTTTGTCTGAGTGTTTATATGACTAAATAGGTTAGGACAAAATCTATCTCTTAATAGTTAATGAATTTTAAAAACATAAAATAAAATAAAATATAATAAAATATATCAGTTCAATAGCAGTTATCCATATCCCCTCTCTGTTTCCAAAGATAACTATACACAAAATTGTCTATTATCACTTTGATAACATCTTAGAGGATCATTATACTTAGGAACATATTCTGTTCCACCTATTAGGCTTGTATGTAGTTTTAGGATGAAGTTACACATTACACTTAAGACTATATTAAGAATACTTGAAATGTGAGTGTACACACATTAAAGCTTATTAACTCATACCCTCTGAGCCTCTAAAAGGTATGCCATTTCAGGTGAGGGTTAACTCTAGGTCATATTACCTAGCTTTTGATAGGGTAACATCAATTTGTTCTGAAGAGATTAAAGAAGTAATGTACAGTTCTCTAGTATTCTAGGGGGTACCACTCCCATCCCCATCACCCACCCAAACCAGGGAGTAGTACCCCCTACAATGCTGGAGGACTGCAAATTACTTGTTTTATCTCTAAAGAACAGACTAAAGAGGTAAAACAAAAATAATTTACCTCCCAGCCACAATTTGGCTTGCCAGCCCCTTAAAGGCAAGTCAGAACTGTGCAGGCAAAAAATGGTATTAACCCTTAAGTTTTGACTCCTCACAGCACATTTTAATTTTAAATCTGCTTAACATTCCACAGATTTATTGGGTGCATCTATACATGCAAATAATCTGGGATCAGTTTACTCTCAAGTAAACTACTCGAGAGTAAACTCTTCTAGGCACATATCTGCATGTGACAGGGACACAGAAGCAGATTTGCTGCTCCTGGGTGCTAGCCCAGGGGCCAGGAGACACCTATCTCCTGGTGGGTGCTGGGACA
>NW_017728906.1:136476020-136483814 GCF_001723895.1 Crocodylus porosus
CAGGGAAAACCAAGATCCCTAATAATCTCCCAGGGCCCCACAATCCCTGCTGGCCCTACAACCAGGAAGCTGGCACTGGGAGACAAATATCCCCCCCAGTGCCGGCCCCATGACCGAGGGACTTGGGCTGGGAGATAAGGATTTATCAGCCCAGGCCTTGTGATCACAGAGTAGGGGCTGGGAGCTGCCTGCTGCTGAAAAAGGGGAAAATTACTTGTATTTGCAGGTAGCAAATTTACCCACTATTAGAGCCAATTACTGAGCAATAAGTGTCTGCACGTGTAGATGTGGATGCATATTGTGCAGTAATTAGATCGACTGCACGGTAAAGGATCTTGTGTAGATGTGCCCACTATGTTGTAAGTATAACATGTAACATGTAACATGTAACTTCACCCTTAAGTGCCTCTGTATGATCTTATTCTTGCTGCAGTCCTTGGTGGGTAGGGGGGGAATAGTTAATATGAAATATGGGTGGTTCCTTCTCCTCATCATCACTTTTTTTGTCATTCAGTCTTAAAGGTAAGAGTATGGTGGTGTGTTATAAAAGTAGATGCATTATTGGATTTTCATAGATTTGAGCATGGTGAAATAGAATCACCTTTGGATACCTGAGTCCACTTATAAGCCCAATAAGTAGAATACAATTTGGGCCTGATTGTCTTTCCACCTAGCAAAAAGTGGTGATCAGGAATTCTAGTTTTATCTGATTTTAAAAAATTCCCAATTTTTTATTTTAAAAAAGTAACCTAAAATCCACATTGTTCTGTGATCAAAATGAAACACCACTATATATAGAGAGAGATCTCTAGATAATAATAGAGATCTCTCTCTATATATATATATTTGTGGTGTTTTATTTTGATTGTGGAAAAAATGTGGATTTTGAGTTTCTTCTTTAAAACCAAAAATTGGAGATTTTTTTTTTAATCAGAGAAAACCAGGATTCCTAGTGATGATGCACCCCAGTTGTTAAGAAAGGGATTATTGAGAATGAAGAAAAGATTGGTGAGAATGGGCCTGGGGATACTTCACAACAAGTAGTGTGTACCAATTGTATAAATGTGTAGGAGTCTCAGTAGTTGTACTGTAGTGTAGTTCAACATAGCATATAAGACAAGTTATATCATCAGATTGTTTGAACTATTGCACAGAATGAAATGTTAGTAAGTGACACCATCTGTACTGTTTTTCTGCCTGTCAGCAAATAAATACTCCTGTAAAGGACAGAAAGATATATCGGATGGCAAGAAACCTGAAATTTTTTTGTGTGCAAATGTTATTATATTTTGAATAAACTCAAGAATAATAAGAGTATAATGGGCATAGGTTTGTTTGCAATGAAATATTATTTTTCTTTCAGTGGAAATAAAGGAATAAAAGCTCCAATATCCTGTTTTGTTTTAAACTTAGTGAAATGATCCCTCTTGTTTTGATATACCAGATATGATAGTAAATGCCATTAAGAACATCTTTATACTGACATCTGCTCTTTTTTATTCCATAAAATGTGTGTGCATTTGATGTGACTGTTTTTTCAGACAATTTCTTATTATTGATGAAGACCAAAATAAGTCTTTGAGCAAATTCATATATAATTTACAGCTGCGTATGTTTCAGCAGCTGCTAGTATTGCACTACCATACATGTTTTATTTTCTGCAGTGCTAATATTTTTTTCTCTTCTGTGTAACCAGTAACATCAATTCCCCTGATTTTATCTCTTCTTCCCTTTTCTTTTCAGAGCAATTTTCCACTGTTTTTATACATTAAGGGACCTTCCCTTGCTGTAGATATTGAGATGAATCCCAAGAAGATATATTTTATACAGAGACAGGTATAACTGTTTACTTACCTATTTTCTGTATCAAATATATTGTTACCAAGCAGGGTGACATAGGTTTTCTTTTTCAGCTTTAGTGTCTTTAAAGTGAGCAAATGTATTTAACACCTTTTCCAATTTAATATACCAGATTCTCAAGAGCTCTAAACTAGGACATTCAGCTTTAATATGGACTTCAGAATTTACAGAAAAAAAATCATAGCTACCAAAAAGTCTTGCATTTAATTGTAGTCCTTTTTTTCTGTGAACATCTGCTGCATTGCCTACAATGCTGTTCTGGTTAATGTCTCTTAATAAAAAATGACTTTTAGAGCCCTTTTCACAGAAAATCTTTGCATTCTTTCTTTTTTTACCCGGATTATTAAAAATTTTCTGTAATAAATTGAAACAAAAAAACTGTTACTTTGCTGTTATTTTAGGCCTTACACTAGAAGTTCCAGGATTTATTAATTCTTCAACAAGTATTAAAGTATAAGGAAAGGGATTTTTGTTTCAAGAATATCATTTAAAATATCAATAACAATATGAGATATTTATGTTCCAAAATATCAATGTTATCAAATATCAAAAATATCAAAAATGTTCCAAAAGTATCAATAATATCAATTTAAAAAAAACAAAAACAATAGTA
Source organism: Crocodylus porosus (assembly GCF_001723895.1). Classification (NCBI taxonomy): domain Eukaryota; kingdom Metazoa; phylum Chordata; order Crocodylia; family Crocodylidae; genus Crocodylus; species Crocodylus porosus. The sequence goes on from NW_017728906.1 coordinate 136,478,494, forward strand.
ATCACATGAAAAAATTATGTTAGGCCATAAAACCCTGTCTATCTCTCCTCTATAATTGTGGTTAATGCTATTTTTGTAGCTATTATGAGATATTAAACTTTATAAACTTACAGTCTACTGATAAATGACTGTAAAGGAAAATAGCCTAGAGCAATATCAAATATTAGTTTAATACAGACATGAAAGGAAAAAAAAACACCTGCAAAAAAGAAGCAGAGTTTTAAATGACGTGGTAAAAAAAATGACAATACCAGATCAAAGTGTATTTGTAACCTCAACACATCTTCCTTATGCATATGCATTTAGAGATTCAGTCTTTAACCACATTTTTGCATCCTAATTTTTTTTATAGAATTTTTGCTGTTATTAGCCTATTATTCTAAACTTTTATTTGTTTGATTTCACAACCTTACCATTTTTTGGACATAGTATTTTATGTAATTTTTAGAAGTTTAACTGTTCAACAATTTTTCAGAGAAAGCTCATGCAATCGTATCAGTCTTTTCTGTAGGTAGTCCTTAGCGTTTGGATCTTTTTGCATTTCAAACACATTCCTATACTATAGGAATATTATAGCCTAATCTGCATATCAAATGAAATGTTCCAAACTGGAGATTTCCCACACCTTCAACTCTCCTATGACAGGTCTCTGCCTCCAGAGTCCAGCATCCACTAGTTATAGAGTTCTAGCCACCAATAATTCCAGACTTACATGTAGTTATTTATCCACAATGAGTGTGGAGACATAGGTTGAGTGCATTCCTGACCAGTGTGCAGCCTACTGGGCATAATCATTGATCAGTCTGAACACACATCCTTATGCATCCTCACTGCAGGGAAGTGGAATCATTTCACATATGTTGGAACTTTGGTACTTACTCATTTAAGAACCTGCCATTTAAATGCACATGGAAAATAGAAGTCCACCCTTTTGCAGTCCAGAATGATGCTGCTTCATGAATTTAGGTGGCTTACAAGTGATGTGGAAGTTGTCAGAAAGTGTTTTAAATCATTTTTTGCCATGTAGATACCTAAATTCTGCTTAAGTGCCATTTAGATGCTTAAGGTATTTACTACCTCTCAGTATTTGACTGCATAACATATATATTTTTAGCATTCTCAATCTGTCTCATTAATCTAAGAACACCACAGGACAGCACTGGGAGCTGAGTTATTAGTTTTGTCAGAGCAATAATTTTGCCACTGCTTGTCCTTCAGCCTGGCTGAAATTCACTGCTTTAGATTTTGGGTGTTATCTCTGTAGAATGGTATGCAATTAAGTTGTCATATCTCTACTTGTTGGGCTGGACACATGACTTTAGCTGTTAAGCAGTGCGTATAATACAATGCTCACATAAACTAAAGTAAGAATATTTGCCCTTAGCCTTGGCTCTGACAAAGTTTTCTTCTCTCTATTTGGTTTATTTGATTCAACCAGATCTTTCTTTCATAATCTCCTCTTCTTAGCTAGAGGATATAGAAAAATCCTAGAATCATTATTTTTTTAACTCTGAGGATGCATTTTTTAGCTTGAATTTGTATGGGTTTTTTTTTAATGATCAGAGAGCTTTAGAATGGAAGGGCGACAAGCCACTAACCTCATCGTGACCAAGCTTCAAGCTGTGACCAAATCTCAGTGGGGAAAAATTCACATTTGAATTCCCAGAAGACATCCCAAAATGCAAATGCTATTACTTTACTACCTATAACTATATTAAGGAAAGTAGCCTCAGTCTTAATCAGCACTGTAGGAAACATTTTACTGCCTTTTACATTCTCTCTTTACAAAGTAGATCTTGCTTAATTAACTTCACCCTTACATAAGCCAAGATTAGTTTACAAAACAATATTAAAAGGAATTCTAAAGGGAGCATTTGTTGGAATAAGTTGGTTAGATGTTACTGTGTGAAGTAGCTTTGTGCCTACTAATGACTGAATTTATAGCTGAGATCTACTAGTTTTAATGACGCAATATTTTTTCTTAACTGTCCTTCAGTAGGGTAGAAAGCTACAAATAATAATAATAATAAAAAAAGTTTTCTAGCCTACCATTCTCATTGTAATTTACTGTTGCAATAAAAGAGTTCATTAGTGCAATGAACAAATATGAGCTATATGTAAAGTTACAAGCAAATACACACAAAAATTGCTCATATCATTAAAAATTAAGTGTAGAATATTTTTCCATAGGAGAAAAAAATATTTGTTGTTAGAGAATTTGGTACTTCATTTACTGCATACAAATTGTGTTCCCTAAGACTGACAATCACATTACCTGTGTCACCTGAAGAAAACAAATATAATGAACTAGTATGCATATAGCCTGGAATATATAGACAACAGTACAGAGGAATAGAGTTTATGTGCTCATGTGACAAGTTCACATTGACATGTGACTTATAACAAGGATAATATAGTTGTGGATTAAAGATATACTGGTCTATTTGGGGGCCCTGGGAATTTTGGGATGTTACAATGTTATTTTTTTAATTTAAATTTAAAGTATAAGTAGTAAGGTGATGGGGGGTTTTGTGGGGGGAGTGGGTTGTACTTCTGTAAATGATTTTGTGCCATATGATGCTGGATATTTTAGGTCTTGCAGAAACCAACTAGAACAATGGATATATATTCATGTTTAAATTTGAGAGAACAACTAAATTATTCTATAAATAAATAAATACAGATAGGAAAGTTTTCAGTAAAAATTCTAGATCATCCTAGAATTCCAACAGAAATAAGTAAATGGGCATAGGACCATTATCTAGGAGAGGAGAAAAGCAAAGCCTTGCAATATGGATTCTAACACACTTCCTTTAGGTAGCAGCAAGCTACATAAATCTATAGTTTAGGAGCTCATTGTGTTTCATTCTGCCACTATTAAGTGCAGATGTATTTACAGATGACCATTATTAATTCAAAATTAATAAATTTTGCTAAAATAAAGTATTTAAAGGAGATCAATACAAATATTAATTCTATATCTCAATTCACAAAATAATCTCTCAGGCAAGTTTTGAAGATTTTAAACAAACAGGTATCTGGAACCTTGCACAGAATCACCCAATGTTCCACCAGCATTTATATTGATATAAAGGTATTCTGTGCTCAGTAGAGTTCAATTCCACACTTTGCTACAGATTCCTTGCACAACATCAGATGAGTCAGGGTTGGTTGCTTCTCTCAACATTGTCCTTGCATTTCAGGGTTTAATATACTTTGGAGCAGGGACTAGAGCTTCAGAACTCTCTTTTCCAAAATAAATGTCTTAACCCCTGGGCTTTGGATTCTAGTTCCCCTTTCTCAGAGGCCACCCTAGGTAGCAGTAGTACAGTAGTACACAGGGGAAAATCAGTGGCTATGTTGCTGGTAGCACAGCTACTAATATTTTTACAGTCCTTCTCACCCCCTAAGTTAATGGACAGGACTGATGACTTGGTTCCCCCACTTTATTGCACTATTGTTTCTCCCACTTTCTCTTGATCTAGCAAGCTAGGTCACAAGCTGTGGCACAGTACAATGACATTTTGCCAATCCCTGGAGAAGGTATCTACTGAAGGAATGCAAGATCCAGGTTTCAGTCCATACAGAGAGGGATTCAGTCCATACACACAGAGAGAGATTCCTACATAAACCGAATTATTTCCCACTTTCCAGAAATGTGTTTGAACCACCAACTGCAGGCCTCATACCCTGGGCAATCCTATTTTACCACAGGTAGAAATTGAATTTAAGAGCTGAATAAGTGCCCAGAATTGGAACTAGAGAGCCACTTGGCTGGGTAAAAATGATTTGGGATTCAATCTAATAAGGGCTACAAAGACATAAGGAATGAGGTGATATTGATGGCTGACATATGTGAATAGATTCATAGATGTTAGGGTTGGAAGGGACCTCAATAGATTATTGAGTCTGACCCCCTGCATAGGTAGGAAAGTGTGCTGGGTTCAGATGACCCCAGCCAGATGCCTATCTAACTTCCTCTTGAAGACCCCCAGGCTAGGGAAGAGCACCACCTCCCTTGGGAGCCCATTCCAGATTTTGGCCACTCTAACTGTGAAGAAGTTCTTCCTAATGTCCAGTCTAAAACTGCTCTCTGCTAGCTTATGACCATTATTTCTTGTAGCCCCCAGGGGCATCTTGGTGAGAAAAGCCTCACCAATTCCCTTCTGTACCCCCATGTTGAATTTATAGGTAGCCACAAGGTTGCCTCTCAACCTTCTCTTGCAGAGGCTGAAGAGGTCCAGGTGCCCTAGTCTCTCCTCATAGGGCTTGGGCTGCAAGCCCTTAACTATATGAGTGTCTCTTCTCTGGACCCTCTCCAGGTTATCCACATCCCTCTTAAAGTGTGGTATCCAAAACTGCATGCAGTATTCCAACTGTGGTCTGCTCAGTGTCCAATAGAGGGGAAGTATCGTCATACTGATGACTCATTTTCATCTTGGAGTCCACTAGGACTCCAAGATCACTTTCTGCTTCCATGCTGCCGAGCAGGTCATTTCCTAGGCAGTAGGTGTGCTGGACATTTTCCCTCCTTAGGTGCAGCACTTTGCATTTCTCCTTGTTAAATTGCACTCTATTGTTTTCTGCCTATTTGTCCAAACTGTCCAGGTCTGCCTGTAGTTGTTCCCTGCCCTTCGGTGTGTCCACTTCTCCCCACAGTTTGTATCATCCACAAACTTGGACAGAGTACACCTTACTCCCTTGTTCAAGTCTCTCTCTTTCTATATATATATGTGTGTGTTCATTTATACAGTCACTATATATACACAATATATATGTGTTCATTTAGCTGTATGTATTCATGGAATCTACCTTTGTTACACCTCTTTAGCTTCCTATATATATAGGACGGCTTAGTCTGTCTGTGTCTATTTGTGCGTAACATTTTTGCGGGTTGTGGCTCCAGTCAGTGCTGGGTCAAGAATGCCCATCAAGAATGAGGGGCAAGGTCGGTGGGGATAGGGCACCATTATCTATCACCCTGTGATGCTGCCAATCTGCATCAGGGCACGTGCACCCCTCACCCCCGCTCTTGGAAGGGAGCAGTAGTGCGGAGCAGGGGGGTGCAAGGCTCGATGTATAGAGCGGGGGCATGGGCCTGGACATAGAGCAGGTGGAGGGGAAGCTTGCACATGGCTGGGTGCAGAGCATGTGGTGGCCACCACATGCAAGCTTCTCCCTGTCCCCCACTCCTGGGAGGTGGCAGCAGCGTGGGGCGGTGGGTGGCTGTACTCTGTCCCTACCTGGTCCCCCTGCTCTGTCATTCTTAACAAGCAATTCGCTAATATAAATATATATATATATATATATATATATATATA
>NW_017728906.1:136483914-136496648 GCF_001723895.1 Crocodylus porosus
TATATAGAAAGCTAAAATTGGAGTTACACAGTTATGTAAGTACCACTTAGCTAGCTGGGCAAAAATGAAATTGAAATGGGCTTCAATCCAATAAGGGATTGAAATGGGGTTCAGTCCAATGAAGGCAATAAATACAAAGCTAAAAAGGTGTAACAAAGGTAGATTCCATGAACCCATAAAGCTAAATGCTGTTGAGAGGAAGTTAAGAGGATATAATATGCCCATTTACAAATTGGATAGTGTAAGGACTGGAATGTAGGATACCAGAGGAAGGTCAGAGATAAGGAAAGAATCCAAAATACAGGGTGAATCAGGAGCCAGGGACCAAGTTACCAGATCCAAGGGGGAAGCCAAAGCACTATCCAAAACACAGGCTAAGTCAAGGTTCAAGAGTCAGATACAACATTACTAGATCTAAGGGGAAATCCTGGGGTAGAGTCCGAATCATAGGCTGACTTGAGGTTGAGCAGCCAGAGACCTAGTTACCATACCCAAAGGGAAATCCAAAAAGCCATAGTCCAGGACCAGATCCCAAAAGGGTGAGAAACCACAGGGTACCGGATCAGATATACTTTTTATATTATTATTACTAACTCATCAAACAATGCATGGTCTCAAATGATCTATATTCACATTCTTATTCATAATCATTTTCACCTTTATTCCCTATCCCCTACCATGCTATTTCAGTTACCAAACACAAATCCATTACAGTGAGCAGGTATGTTGGCCTAAGGACATAAGCAGACAAGGTTGTTTGGGTAAATCTGATATCTTTTATTAGACCAATTAAAATAGTTGGAAAAAATCTTCTTTGCAAGCTTTTGAGTACAAACAACCTTTGTCAGGTTGAGGAAGTGTCTTCAGTTAGTCTGTGCTCCATCCAGGAAGAGCACAGGCCAACTGAAGACACGTCCTCAACCTGACAAAGGTTGTTTGTACCCAAAAGTTTGCAAAGAAGAATTTTTATAACTATTTTAGTTGGTCTAATATAGGATATCAGTTTTACCCAAGCAACCCTAACTCCTTACATATGGAGATGCAGATGTTTAAAAATGTTTGCTGTCTCATCTTCACAGTATAACTCTGTGGGTATGCTCCTATTTGCTGAATCACTCAGCCTACAGTTATAAACCTGCCTTTTCCCACACTAATATAGGATCCCTCCATTACCTTCTGCACCACTGCTGCCATCCATGACCCACCCAGTACAGTCAGTCCTCCATTATCCATTTTCCACTTCTCTACCACTCCTTGCCTCAGTTCACATACTGCCCATTGAGTTTCATTCATCATCTGCCATTGCCACCATTTCTGCCTTCAGTTCCCATCTTCCATCCTCCATCACCACTTTCTGCCACCATTGATTCATCACTCCCCAACTATTATCCATGCTAAATTCATTGTTCATCTCCATATTCCATCTTCTGTTTCTACTATTGATGACAGGATTTGTTATTGTCAATAGTAGAAATGAAACAGCACACTCCACCTCATCCTCAGCTATTACTGTCCTAGATTTATTTTTAACCAAAAGTGGCCAGAGTGGTCCACGACAGGCAATTATTTCAGCTGGCAGCCCACTTAATGAGTTTTGGTATGCTGTCAAGAGCCACACACATACAATCTCTCAGAAGATACCATTTTAATAAATAGATTAAAAAAAACAAATGATTTGCTAAAAATCAAACACCTACTTTAACGTATTATAATCTCCTTTCAAAAACAATTTTTGTCCTGATTTATGTTTTTTGAGTGGTATATACAGAGGCAATTGCATAACAGATGAAAATAAGTCTTAGTTTTGTACATTACATGTGGGGGGATTGAGGGGGTATGTGGGTTAGGGCTGTGCATGTTTGGGAGGGATAAGTGGGTATGTGGAGTGTGTGGGGGTAGGGTGTATGCATTTGTGTGGGGGGCTGCCCATTTGCTATGTCCTGGAAACTGTCTGGGGGTCAGAGGCAGGAAGAAGTAGGGGGTGGGGGGCACGTGCAGCTCAGATCTCCCTGGTGGTATGGTGAAAGCAGATTCAGGGGAATAGACTGCACTTGTACCACACCACTAGTCTGCCCTCCTGCTTGTGGCTTGTGAGTGCCCTGGGGCACTTCACATGGGGCTAAGGCTCACCTGCTCCTGCCTTGGGCATCCTATGCCATGCCCACAGACCACAGACCATGCTCATACCCACCCCATGCCCAGAGATCATACTGCCCCAGTCCTGACCTCAGTCATGGCCCCAGCCAGCATGCATAGATTCCTAGATGGGATGCTGCTGTAGCTGCCAGGGTTTTGTTCAGCTTCCTCCACCTCCAGTGACTTCTTCTCCTACTACTCCTGCCCCTGCTTTGGACAGCAGATAGCATGGGACACCACGGCTAGGGACAAACATTCAAAAAGCCCAAGCCTGAATTGATTCAATCTTTGCAGTTAGTCTAACATGTTGAGATTTAACCAATATGCAAATGGATAAACATTCACTTTCCATTCCTGCAGAGGCTCAGGCCAGAAACTAGAACATACCCTCCTTTCCCTTTCCCACGGGAGACGAGCTGAGGAGACATTGTGGCCAGCTCCCAGCTGGCTTGAGTATGGCTAAGGAGGTGTTTAAACCCCCAAATTGGCCTGCAGGGCTCAAGGAATGGGGGAAGAGGAAGCATGGCCAGATGGAGGCATGAGCAGACCCCCATGTGGGAGAGGAGAATGGGGAGGTCCCTGCCTGCTACAGTGGCTCCCTGACAGCTGGGAGAAATCTGCGTTGTATTGCTTGACCCCAGAGGGGGAACCTATCTCTTCTTTCTCCCTCTCCCCTGCCACTGTGGGGCAGAGAAGGAGACTCTGTGCAGCACTTCCCAGCCCCAAAGGGGGACTCATCCCCCTCCTACTCCCCCCTGCTGTGGCAGGGCAGGGAGGAGGGCTCTATGTGGTGCTGCCCAGTCCAACTCAGCCTGGGTGCAGGGAGCAGTTGTCACTTAGCCACAACCACTGGGAAGGGCCCCACCCATGCAACCTGGGCAGGCCCTACTCAGCCCTGACTGAGGCAGCTGCATGGCAATTAAGGCAAAGTCAGCAGGGAGGGGGTTAATTTGTATCTCCTTCCCCTCTCCCCAGCACCACAGCTGGGGTCTACCAACCCCAGCCACTGCCTCTTTCTCCACCGCTCACCCATAAATAGGCTGACCCTGGCTGCAGGGGGTGAGGGGTGTGTGGGGGGTTGAGGGGCAGAAGGTGAGAAGGGAAGAATTAAACTCCTCTCTGCCCACTTTGCCTTTACAGGACCATGACAGGACACATATGGCCACACCCCCATCCCTCCAGCCCTGCTCTCTGGAACAGAGAGCACAGCCCAGCCCAGCATTCTGAGATGTTTGAGGACTCTGGTTTAAATTAAATGAGGAAGGGCTCTGGGACAGAAGTTTCATAAACATGTTTGACCCAAATTAATTAAGTCTGATACTACATTCAACCAGGTTTATCTCAAACCAGTTTCAGCCATTTTCAAACTGGTTTATGTTTACTGAACTTCTGTTCTGTTACAGGTTTAAACCAGTTTCTGATCACTTAAACTGGTTTATGTGTAACTTCTGTCCCTAGCCCACATGCTGAGCCAAGTATAGGGGAACCTGCAGCTGCGTAGCTCCTGCTCCAGTATATGGGGCTCCGGTTCAAGTTCCTGGCCACCTCCAGACATTTGGCCACTCACTGTGATGAAATACCACCTGCAGGTGGCTGAGTGAGCAGAAGGCAAGCCCACCAAGAAGCTGTATATGTGCTGGCTGGGGCTGGGGCTGGGGCTGGGGTGGTACTGTTCATGCGTACAGGATGGGAGTGTGGCATGGGCTGCCCTGGATGGGACTCATCCCCATACAGAGTGCTGTGGGGACAGCCATTTGCTGGAAACAATCAATGGGTGTGCCAGATCTGGCCTGCAGGTTGTGTTTTGCCCACCCCTGTGATAGCCTTACCGTAGTAGACCTTCAGAAGAGCTTCTGACTGGTCTTCAGTCTGCTGCCCCACGTGGAACTAAGTGGGGAGAATCCCATCCCCAGCAGCCAATCAGGAGTCCCAGAAAGTAGTCAGCTGATTCATTAACAGGGATCCTGGTTTTCTCTTATCAAAAAATAAAAAATAATCCCCAATGTTCAGATTTTAAAAAGTAACCCAAAATCCATATTTTCCCATGATTCAAATGAAATTCCACTAATATATATGCATTAATATATTAATCAATATATATTCATGTCATATAATAATATATATTAGCAGTGTTTAATTTGAATCATGGAAAAATGTGGATTTTGGGTTACTTTTTTAAATCCAACCATTGAGGATTTTTTATTTTTTGATCAGAGAAAACCAGGATCCTTTTTCATTAGGTAGGGTAGGACTGCCAGTCAGAGCTTTCAGGTAGGTGTGACCAGATAGGCAATGAGCCCAAGCTGAGCTTCCTGTTAGGACTCATGTAATACAGAAGTATAAAAATTGCTTTCCATCCTTGGCCTTCAAATATTTATAGACATCATACTATTGCTTAGTCATAACTTACTTAAGCTAGATATATTTATCTCTTTTGATCTTTCCTCATAAATTAACTTTTGCAATCTCTTGATCAATGTTGCTCTTTTCTGAATTCCCTCCAGTTTGTCAATATTTTTCTAGTATGCACTATTCCAGATTTGTGCAAGAAAGAAAGAAAAAAGTCGGAATATCAGTATGGAAAATAGTGTCAGAAAGATGGAGCAAATTTGTGGCAGAGTTCCCCAAAGAATGTGACAGAACTGTGAGCCAGTATAGCAAGTTTGAAGAATCAAAATATCATTTGGAACCTCAAAATTATAGCTTTTAATGAAAAATAATTGTACATCCAAAACTTTTTATAATAAGCAAGTGTTATTTTTTACCTTAACCTATGGTCACATTAACAAAAATAATAAATTGTGTGATTATTTAATTCACCCTCCAATCTTAAAATCTTAATATATGTTTATTTTTACTAGGGAATCAGCAGCCTTTAGCTGTACTACAAACAGTTCCACACAAATTTGAGATTTCACAAAGACCATTTAAAATTTGCTGAAGATGGAAAATGGATTCAATGTGAACATTTTCTGTTCAAGTTCAAGCCCATTTTGAATCTATCTGAAATCATATATTTTTGCATGTTTCTCAATCATCATACAAACAATGGGATAGGAATATGTTCCAGGATAATTGTCCTTTGTCTGGTAACACTGGTGGAAGCCTCAATATCAAGGATGTCCATAGTTTGGCTAGATAAAATATTATAAAAATTATCATTAATACAATGTTCATATTGACAGCTAGAAAATAGATGTTTAAAACCTCTAGGTGCTGTGGGCCAAATCCAACATACCCCTTACATTGGTGGCAGATTGAGACTGGTTCAGAAATGTTTGTTGGCTGAGATTTCCCTCTTTTTCATCTGTCTACACGTGGATGCTTCATTGCCCATTTGTAGCATAACTTTGGCAGGAGGGCTAGAACACGCCAGAGAATCATTTCCAGTCTTCCCTTTTACCAGGGTACTCCAAAAGAAGCTAATGGGAATATTTGCATGAATTTTTTTTTTGTAATGACATGTATGTAGTATCAGACCTTTAACTGTATTCAAGTCAGCTTTTTTTATTGTTATTAATTATATTTATTATGATAATGCCTAAAGACCAACTGAAGACAGGTTCCATTGTTCTAGGCACTGTAGAAACACAGAGTTTCATACTTGTCTTAAAGAGTTTATAACCTAAGTAAGACAAGACCGATGTAGACTGTTGAAAGATTATAAACATGCAAGCAAAGCAAGGGTGCACCATAATACAAGTAAATGAAAAACTAGTCCAGAGAAGAAACACAATATCAGTAACTAAGTTTATCTGCCAGTTAAATTAATAGATAAACTAAAGAAATGTGTAAGGACATGTTTTCCTAGTTCATTAAGAAGGCCAGCACCTTTGAGGTTTCTCGTTATCGCTCAATAGAAGTAACAATATTTCAGTTACAAAACACTTTCTTGTTTCTGTCTGAGCAATTGATGCCATGTTTAAGGTTACCAAGGTGGTAGCTGTGTTTCACAGTATGAAAGGAGCAGCTGCCAGTGAGGACATTTTTCTCAAACTCTGTAAAATGGTAAACTTGCTTCAATTGAACTGGAATAACCTGAGAAGTATGATAAGAAATAGCATGTGAAACACAGTAGGAAGGAAATTAGGGCTCATAGCTAGTGTTAACAAGGAAGGTTGACCATGGAAGGTTGAACTTTCCATATAGGTATAATACCTCATTAATATCTGTTCAATAAAATTATACTAGGGGACTCTGTTATGAATGTCATTGTTTAATGTGTGAATTTTATTTGTGGACACAGCTTGATTCATCACTAACTTCAGTAGCACTTTTCCAACAGAGGAAGAATATGATGACATTTTGAAACATGGAGAAATAAGGTAGCTCTGCAGGGGTATGGTTTTGAACTGTGCCATGTAATTGACATTTCTCACAGAAAGTACACAGCTGACATAGGAACTCTCCAATCCTGCATGGATTTGAGATAGACCTTTTTTGGTGGTTGCCACAAAACATGAAAAACTGGAATGTGGAGCTGCATGGGAAATAAATGTTAATTTGTAAAACATATGGTGATATGAAAGCTTTAGAGAAAAAAATACAGACTTTGTGAACTAACCTAAACAGAGATACCTGTCATATTTCCAAAACTGCAAATGTGTGTCTCAAGAGTAGAAACTGAGTTCCCCTTGCCTCCTTCCTTTCAGTTCATTTTCCTACTGCTGTTCTCGGCCAATAACAGCCAGAACTAGAGATATATCACAAACTCAGTAACCTCCTACCTTTGATTCAAAGGAAAATAAATCAAAATGTAGCTTTCAACTACTAACTGAACTGAAGCCTTGAAATTATCACAAATGGAAATCTAAGAGCAATTTTATAGCTTTCAGGAGCATAGCAAGGATATTTCGTTCTTCCATAGTCTGTTGACATGGACATCAACAAGCACCTTCCATATTCAGATGGAATTAGCAGAACTAAAGCAACCCTCCCGCAGCCTCCCCCATCCCAAAAAAAAAATAATACCTGAAAGACATTAACAAAATAACTGACCTCATCAGGGTTCACTCAGGTTTTCCACAAGAAAAAAATCCTCATTTAAAGAGGTTTGCCATAGGCATGTTAACCATCTTAGTTGTACCTACTGTTATGAATGGACTTATAAAAAGATAAAGATCCTAATATCTCATTTCAGAATACAAATAGCAGATAGATACTTACATCAGACACTGAGGGTGTGTGAAATGAAGTTTAATATTACTGTTTTGATAAGGGGAAAGAAGTTCAATGTTCTCACTGAAACTAGATGGAAAAAAACCTTAAGGTAGGCTTAAGCAATATTAAGGAAGAAGAATGCATTCCTTTCAAAAGATTTCCTAAAGTGTGTTCCAACTATGCAGTTGGTCCAATAAAAGACATCACCCACAAAAATTTGTGCCTCTTGCAATGCATATCAAAGTAGCTTTGAATCGATGTATAATTTTTTACAATTGCTAAAATTAACATTAAAAAAAAACTTTAAAAAAGTGGGTTTTGGTCCTTGCAAGCATAATCATGTAACTCAGTGTGATTAAGGGAAAGAGTGTTATACAATTTATGGATATTGTTTGTCTGGGCAAAAACTGGAGAAAGAAGGAAAGAGTTGTCATGGTTACATGTTCTGAGTTCCCCTTGCCTCTTTTCTTTCAGTTTGTTTTCCTACTGCTGTTCTTGGCCAATAACAGTAAGAACTAGAGATATATCACAAGCTCAGTAACCTCCTACCTTTGATTCAATTCCTTTTTATATACAGTTTTTGTATAACTAAAGGGTACGTTTTACCCAATCCGTTAAATGGCAACACTTATTTAACCAGTACGTTAAATGGCATACTTATTTGATTGGAAACACCTTTAATATTGTAAATGATGCTTCATGTATTATAATGAACAAGCTGTGCCAGATCACCCTTACCTCTTAGGCACAGGAGTGTAATTTCTATTGGAAATTTTTGTAATTCTCACTTTCAATAAAAAAATAAGATTTTATTTGAATTACATATGAAATCATATTAAAACATGAATATAGTATTACTTCTGCTCTTTATTTGAATATTAAATTAATTACATGCTATAATAGTTCCCTACCATTTGACAGTTTTCAATATGCTGCTGATTTCAGACTAACAACATATACTTGTGTTCATATTGCCAGTGGAAGATGGTAATTCTGACATCTGGATAGAGTATATGTGGGACTTTTGGAATTTAAAAGGTCTGACAGGCAATTTACACCTGCAAGATAAGCACATTAGCTTGATAGATCTGCAAAGCAATGAGCAGCAAACTATTTAATATTCTGCATTGTTGCTTTTCATAGTTTAAGACAACTACATTTTGTCTTATGACAAAAAATATTTAGCAGTAGGTTCCCTCATGCCTGATAGATCTGGTTTTTTTGCTTGGAATTATAATGGCTGTGGATTATTGGGGTACAAACCGAGGCTGTAAACTGAAGCGGGGAACAAGCTAAAGCAGGGGTGGCCAAAATACGGCCCGTGGGTTGAATACAGCCCACAAGGCCCTTCTATCTGACTGTGGGGCCCCTAAAATTTTTGAAAATTTTAATTTATCTTTCCTTGGTTCCTATCAAAAATAACAGGAACCAGGGGCAGTAGGACCTGGGGGAATCATCAGCAGGCTCCTGAAACAGCAACGGCCTCAGGGCTTTGTGGGGCTTGTGGAAGAGCCCCCCCCATGCAGTGTGGGGCAGTGGAGGACAGCGGGGATCTCCCCGCAACCCAGAGGGACCTGTGAGCGTGGGGCTTTTCTCATTTTTTTTCTTAAAGGGCTGGAGCTGGCCCAGGCAAGGCACCTGTGGGGGGAGGGAGGGCTGGGGGGAGCAGGAAGAGTCAGGGGTCTTGTGCAGAGTCCCCCATGCAGCATGGGGCAGTGAGGGGAGCAGGGATTGCCCCCCGCCTGGCTGCGCCCACTGATACAGGGCTTTATTTTTTCCGAAGAGCCGGGAGCTGGAGCAGGTAGGGCAGCCATTGCCAGCTGGGGGGAATGGGCCTGGCTGATACAGAAATTCAGAGATTTGTCAGTAACCGAATCTCTGAATCTGATTCAGTCAAACTGATTCAGGACTGTGATTCAAATCACTGAATTGAATCACTGTCCCCCGAATCGGCCAAATCTGAAGCTGAAGTGAATACTAGCTACTTTGCACAAGCCTAGTGTGCAGGCAATTCAGGCATTGCCAGGTTGGCTAATCTAGATCCACTTCTCCTGGAAGGTCCTCCTGGCATTCCAGGTCCATTTCAGAGCCCCTGATTGTACATAATCTTCCTTCCATGACCTCAATCACAGCCTGTCAGCCACAACACTGGTCACAAAACTCTTTTGCATTTTAAGCCATTTAGTTAGTTCTGTATGACCATCGAGTGGATGTCTAGGGTCTTCCATCTGCCATTATATTTCTTTTTGGCTCACTACCTTTTTTTCTGATATCAGGTGTTGCAACGCCAACCAGTAAGTATTGGTTATCCTTTGGTGCTGGCTTTAGATATCCTGTTATTTTATGAGAGACTCATTTAGAACTGAGTTTATTTTGTGGTATGGACTGAGTGTTCCCATATTGGACATGCATACTCACTGGTAATCTTTTCAATCAAATCTTGATATTATGTTACAACATGAGCTAATAATGGTATGTTCTTATTACGAGCTCTGAAATCCATCATAAATCTCCAGGCATTCCCATTTGCTTTCTTTACTGATCATTTTATGATTTATCTGATTCTTGATTTTTCCTCTGGGAAAAATGGCTATTGTTTTTGGAAGGAAGTTGACTCTTCAATGGGGATTTCTAGATTGACTGTTTCACAATCAATATTTGTGCTTAACCCACAACTCAAGGAAATGATTTATTAGTTCCTGCCATTTGGCTTCCTTTGAAGGAAGGGTTAATACTTTTATTGCAGAAATCCAGTTAAGCTCTCCATAATCCAATTCAACTGAATTTTCTTCATTTTAAAGACAGATTACTTTTCTAGGAATATTAATTATGGCTTTTAATTTTGCAAGGTCATCTATTCCTAAAATGCCAATTTCTTCCTCTAATAATTGTTTATCAACTTTGACGTCAATGTGTTTTCATTTACTTCAGAGGGAATTGGTCCTGGGAAAGGGAGTTTTTCAAATGTACTTTCCAAATCCTTTCCAAATATCTTTCCAAATCCTGAATTTTTTTGGTGGCTAGAACACTTTCATAGTTAGGTGATACTGATAAAATACTAGTGGATGCCACAGTGCCCATAGGCATGGGGAACTGCCTTCCTCCAATATTGCTGTTATGTTGGGGCCCTTCAGGGGTCTATGCTAAATTTAAATGTCCTTGGGTTATTGGAGGAACGGCCCCTTCATTTCTGTGTTAGGCAGGAAGCAGTAGGTTTGGACAGTTGTAACTTTGGTATTTTTCCCTCTTCTGATACCGGTTCCTGCCTGTGTTCCGCAATTCCTGATTTTTCTTTTTCTCTGGGGGGGCGCGGGTTGGTGGCGGTGGTGTTCTGATTGAATATGCTCATGTTTTCCTAACTCTAAGCATATTTTCCAGTATGGTCAGTTGTCATAACCCTGTCAATACTGTTTTAATCTTTTTCAAAGTTCTTCCCTTTCTCTAATCCTTTCTCTAATTTCTCTGCCCTTTCATCTTATACTGCAGCTACTTTCCATGTCTTGAAATATTTGTTACTTTTACACTCTAATTTCCATGCATTATTCATTGTCCTAATAATTTTGTTATAGGTGTTTGTAGAACCAACCAGCATTAGTACTTTTGTCTTAGTGGCTAGGTTCATCCCACTAAAGAGCATTTGTTTATACAACCTCACATCATTACAATTACATTCTTGTCCATCATTTTGATGAGTAAGCCTAGTTGCTGCTCCTAAGCCATACTGATCTCTCTGCATAAGTCTGTGGGTGCTGTTAGACATTGTTTAACATAACCAAGAGAGGCTAGTCCTCCATGTGCATCACACACAGAGGTTATAATCCCTAGTCTTAAATCACTGATAGTTATTCCATCTTCAGTCTTGAACCTATGGTGTAATCATTCCCAATAAGGACCAAGAGCTTTCTTTAAAGCTTTCCTTGGATCTCCTGGAGTCCATCCCTCAGAGTTTGCCTCTTGAGAAAATGCATGGATAAACTGTCACATTTTTTATCTAATTTCCCCAGATTTTCTACTGCATTTTTTATTCCTTCAGGGCCCAGTGGGATCTCTTCACTTATTTCTTCTCTTCTAGTTCCATTCCACTGATCTTGATTATCTCATTCCCTTTTAGTCATGTTCCTTTTTCTAACTGGAGGTATTCATTCTGGTCAATTGTTTCAATGTTCATATGGATCCTGACCCTCAGAATGAAAATCATGCCAGCTAGCTCCTCTGTAAGGCTTATTCTCCAAATCCTATGTCAGCCAAGACCAATTAGGATGGAGTCCTATTCTTTTTGGGCCTTATAAGTCAAACAAAGTTTAATCAGCTTAGTGTTGTTTAGCTTAATTGAGTAGTCATGCCTTAAGGTGAAAAACTTGCTCTGAACTATCATTCACCTGCATAGCTCTGGCTTAGTACTAATGCTTGGTGGGAAGGGTGTTACCAGATTTGCCCGCTACTTTGGGGTGTGATCATTTATTAGGGCTAGGGTCTTGGTAATTCTATCAATGTGCTGCTTGTGTTACTTGTGTTTCTATACGGAGCTGTATCTGTCCCTTCTGCAAGCCCTCACCCTCAATGGAGCTATCTTGCAAGACTCAGTTCAGTGGGGCTGGGTTCCTCCAGTCCCCAAATCAGTCATACACACAAACACACACAGATTAACGTGACACACATGACCTGGCCGGGTTGATCAGCATGGACAGGCTGACACCCTCATATGCCAAGAATCAGTTCATCCAAGCAACAATAACTACAATCAAATACAAGCACACAGTTAAACAGAATACCTCTGAATCTGGCTGGGTGTCCAGATGACATCCTCATGGGCCAGCGTTCAGTTCATTAGGGCATGTCTGAGCCAAACTGGGTCAATCAGCCTGTACAAACTGATTCCCTTATGTGTTTCAAACTCAGTACATCCCAATCTTTTAGCCTCTTGATGAGCAGACCCCACAGTATTTCTGGGCTTCACAGGGATCTTTAGCTTAGGTAAAAAGAGCAGTACTGCAAAGCAAGTGGGGGAAAGAGAAGTAAAGAAGGAAAAATATACCTAGTTACCACCAGTTTGACTATAAAAGTTATTTATTGCTAAGTAGATAAAATATATATTGACACTAGTAGTAATAGACATACAAAGGAAAAACAAACACAAAGAATCACAGTATACCCTGGTTTCACTAAGTATTTGGGGAAACTTAGCTCAAGCTTAACTAATACAATTCAAGTTCAGAAATATATGCTTAGAGAGAGAGATGAGGAGAGAGAGAGAGAGCTGGGATCTCACCAGTCCAAGGCACTCGGGTTGCAAAGCTGACAGGTCAAAGTTCTCATCACGATCCTTGAAGGGAGATGATCTTCCTCCTGCAGCCTCTCCAGAAGAAAGCAGGTGGTGTCAGCACAGCACACTGCTGCTTCTTTTACAGATTTTTATACCCCCAGTTCAGCTTCTTTCA
>NW_017728906.1:136497243-136518386 GCF_001723895.1 Crocodylus porosus
TCTGTTCCCATCTCAGATGCAAATGAGACCTAGGGCAGTTGTTTCACTTTTGTCACCCTTATCTGGAGGGTTTTAGGTGTGTCTCTCACTGCATCTTAATCAGCTTCTGTTTAGGTCGGGGGTGCGATTCTTTGTGAGTCAGACAGTCTGTGTCCTGTGTCAGGGTTCCCCAAGAACATGGAGCCGACAGGTAACAAGGGGAAGGACTAGGAACTAGGGGCAGAGTGGGTCATAGTTTCAGCTGAGCAGAGAGCAGGCCCACCACCATAGCACTTGCACTGGGGCTCTCTGGTCTCACTCTTAACTGTCACTGTTGGCTGCTCACTGAGAGCATGGCACTTAAGCTTAAGCCCTGGCAGTCCTGATCCAAATGCAGATGTGCTGTGTTGTTTGGAATGAGACCAGAGAGACTCAGGAAAGCAGCTTCCTTTGGTCTCTCTGGGCTTGCTGAAACTCACCCCGCCATACCACTGGCTGGGGATAGTCTGAGTTCTGAGGAGCCCATTCCTTTTTTCATTGGAGCTCAGGCAACTCTTTCCTACCACCAGTGGCATGGGGCAGGGAGAGGGAAGCTCTGGGGGAAAAAAGGATCAGGTCCCTCAGAGCTCAGGTTGCATCCTGCCAGTTGCCAGCCTAGTCAGCAATGGAGTGGGGGTGAGCGGGATAAGCTCTGGAGGGGCCCATTCCTTTTTTCTCCACTCCAGATATCACCCCTCTCTCCCCCTCCACCACACCATCACTATCCATGCCTCCAACAAGGGCAGCGAGCTGGTTTGGGTGATGGTAGGACACACCATAGCTACTGAACACTCCAGGGCTACAGTGCTGGCTCTGCCCAATGTGCCCAGGAAGTAAGGCAATGTGCCCAGCCCTGCTGTGCTCCAGAGTCCCCGCTCTCCCTAACTCAGGAGGGAACACTGCATTCTGGGATGCTGGAGGACTTCAATTTGAGCAAAATAGCTGTTGCCACACCTTAATGGAACAAAAGCAAAATTAAGTGGATTAGAGAAAATCCAGCCCTGGAGTTTTGTAAATTTCACCTGAATAATGAGTGTTTAAAGCCATTTAAAAGGTATTAATTTGCAGTCAATCCAGGGGTTAAGAGCTCCAAAAGCCTCTTAACATTACCATTTAACCTGGCCCTGTGTCTCTCTCTGCCACTGAGAGAGGCTTGGATTTTGCTGCTGCTACCACTCCCTGCGTAGCTTAGAGTTGTTCTTCTAAGGAAGAATATTTTTTCCTCACATACCTCATGATAGGCAGACAAGGCATTTTTCTGTTGTTTTTGAACTTGTTCTCAAATTCTGTGTCAATTTTCATACCAGTCTTTTGCATTTGCTAAGGTAGTAGCCTGCAATGCAGAATTCATTAAGGAAGCCTGCATTGTAGTCACAACATGCTGTAATTTGATCACTTTACTCTCTGTGTGGGCTAATTTCTCTTTGCACTCACTTAACTGCATCTTCAAGCCAGTGATTAGTTCAGAACACTTTCTACCAGCACATGATAGTCCTTGAACAAAAGCAACATTTTGTCTTGTGCTGTTCTTTTTAGAAAGTTACCCTTTAACAGCATTTAATTTTCCCCACTCTCTGTTCAAAACCAAGAATGGATCGAGTTTGTCAACCTAGAAGGCTTCCCTCTTCCAGTGAGGTTGTTCTCCTGAGGATAAGTATCGTCATACCTCCTGTTCCGTAGTTAGTGGTAAACCTATTTTAACTGAATCGGTATCTCCTATGACAGAACAGACACCATCCATCTTAGAGTTTTATACACCTAAAAAGGTTTTCCTTACTGAAACACAAGGTATAAACACCCAGCTCCTGGTTCCAATAAAATGATCTCTTTCCAGAGATATCTCATCCTCACACAGCACACCAAAATGAAGGGAAGCACCTCATGTGGGTCCATGTGCACCCCCTGAGTGTGGTGGTTCATCCCTGTCAAAAGGTGCCTGCAGGCAGTCCGTGCTTACACTGCCACACTACCACTGCTCCTGCCGCTGCCATGCTCCCACTACTGCTGTGCCCCACCAGCTGCTAGGGGCATATATCATTCATGGACAAAGAGACCTTATTTTGTTGGAAGGGGCCCTGAAATAAAGAAAGCACACGTGTCTCTTCTCGAGAGAATCACTTTATTTGAAAGCTAAACATAAGCTTAAACAACATTCAGAGTCAGACAATGAAAATGTTAAAATGTTCTCCTGTCTGGGAGGATGGGTGTTTTAGGGCCTCTGCACTGCAACCAGGCAACTAAGTTGGCAACACTCAACCCCAATAAGCAGGGCCAGCTGAGCCTGCTAATTTATTCCAGGGTTGTTCTTAAGATTTTGCAGCACCTGGCCTCTTCTGTGCACCAAACTGGCTTAAGTCTGTGTGTAGCTTTCATCTGAGAAACTTCCCTGGTTCCTGTTCCTGAATTTCTGCCCATGTACTTACTCCCTGAACTTCACAATGCTGCTTTGATCTTGGCTTGCATCCTGAAATCTGCTCCTGGCTTAGCATATGAACCCTGGTTTGACCTCAGCTTGGTCCTTAACCTCTACTTCTAGTAACCCTTCTGGCTTGGCATGTGTCAAAGTTGTGCCCAAAGTGGGATTAATTTGGTGTTGGTATAAAACACTGTAGGAATAGGTGGGAGCTTTCCCAGTAGTTGGCCCACTCTCACTGCCCATTGTTTTGATTCAGTATCCCCAATCTCTTTCAGGAGCTTGTGAGCTTCATGCACAAATGGTTTACAACTTTTAAGCCTCTTAAGCCTCCTTATCAGTTAACTATTGGTGGAGCAGGTGATTTTCATTATCTCTTGCCTCTGTTGACTGTAATGATGTTATGGTCTGTCTCTCATATCATTTGTTCTAATTATCAACAGTACTGGAAGTACATCTGTATTTGTAAGTTGTGCAGTCTAAGTCTCAGTACACTGTTACATACAGTGTCAAAACTTTTTGTGTGTCAACTTCTGGACCATACAGGAGTACAGTATTCTCATGGGGCATATGCAATTGCAAACGTGGTGGTTTTAAGCACTTTGAAGTTGGTACCCCATGTCATGCTGGATAAGCATTTTAAGGCATCTATGTGTGAAGAGACTATACTGCTTTCCTTCTGAATGTGATGTTTATAGGTGAATGAATGGTCAATGTAACTCTTAGGTAAATTGGGGTATGCTTCATGGGGAAGGATGTGATTGCCTACTATGATATTCAGTGTACTCTTGGCTCAATGATTGTCTAGGTGGAAGAATGATGATACTGATTCATAAATGCTCAACTTTAAGTGATACTTATGGAGATAGTCAGTGATGAGTTCCTCCTATGTCAGTACATGGTATTGTTTCCAGTTCTGTCACGTCTATTCCTTGGGCTACTGTGGTGACATCATCAGCATACATGTATCACTTAGATTATGTATGTGGAAAATCTGAGATATATACACTGAAGAGTATTGGTACCAGCATTGACCCTTGGAGAACTCCATTCTTTGGGGTTTGTAGTCTGCTTTTTTCTCTTTGACTGGTAGTAAGTTTGAATAATCTCCTAGAGATCATGTTCATGATGAAAACACATAGCTTGCAGTCAGGTATCATAGAGTGCAGTTTATATTTGAGGGCATGGAGCCATACAGTGTCATAGGTAGCTGTAAGGTCAATAAAGACTGCACCTGTTTTCTGCCTCATTTCAAAAACATTTTATGTGTCAGATGTAAGTAATATAACTTTCTCAATGGTATACCACATTTTTGAAAAGCCAGCATGTTCTTTTGGGAGCTGGGGATCAATGATGTTCTCTAGTCTGTTCATGATCATGTGCTCCATGAGTTTATATGTAATATAGAGTATTAAGATTCCCCCTGTTTATGAATGCTGATAACAAACCCTCAATTTAACCACTAAGCCTAATGCTTGGTGGATTTTGACAGGTGTAGGCCAGACCTCAGGAACTCTGAGATTTTGTTCAGTTCTTCCAGCAGTTCAGGTCCATGATTCTGTACTTCCCTATGGTCTACAATCATCTATATGCAATCATGAATGGCATGCATCTATTTGCAACCTGATCTGGTATATGGTAATGAAAGGGGTTGATCATAAAAACCATCCCCTGAGCAAAGTAAAAATTT
This sequence comes from Crocodylus porosus, assembly GCF_001723895.1. NCBI lineage: Eukaryota > Metazoa > Chordata > Crocodylia > Crocodylidae > Crocodylus > Crocodylus porosus. The sequence continues at coordinate 136,501,365 of NW_017728906.1, forward strand.
ATGACAAATACTTAACAACAGCTTAATTAAGATGGCCTCGGAAGTTGCCAGCAGGTATCCTGGTCTTCTTGATAAAAAACGAGCAAACAATTTTTGGATTAAAAAAATAACCCCCAAATGCACATTTTTCTGTGATTAAGATGAACCACCACAGATAGATAGATAGATAGATATTAGTGGTATTTCATTTTAATTTTATATATATTATTACTGGTGTTTCATTTTTATCACAGAAAAAAACGTGTATTTGGGGTTATTCTTTTTAATACTAAAATTGGGGATTTTTTTATATCAGAGAAAACAAGGATCCCTGGTTATTAATTTGGTTTCCACTCTTAACAATGAGTGCTATTCTTTATGGCAATGAGTGTCAATTGCTTTGTTTATGCAGCTATAGGAAAACATCTACACGAGTGCTTTCCTGTTTGCATTAATAAAAACACAGGGGAAAAAAATCATGGAATCTAGTCTTGCCATCCTGTTTCTTTACAAGCTTATACAAAGATCATCTCAACATTTATATACTGGAGGATATATACAAGATGGAGGCACTTATGCCAAGGCCTCTAATGTGTCCCTTACACTTACCGGCATATATATATATATATTTATATAGTGAGAGAGAGGGTAGGAGAGGGAGGCCAGGAGGGGTTTGGCAGGATTCATTTTTTATTGATAAACATTAATTTTATCTCATACAGACTGACTGAAAAATATTTCCATTGGTAATAATCAAAATTTATAGAAGGGGGACAGTAAAGGGGATTTTCTGTCCCTGTTGATACACAGTGGAGAAAAGAGATATGGAGGGTCAGAAGGTAGAAGGGTTAGACAGAAAAACAGCAGGTGGCCTAATGACTCATCAATGGAGATCCTGGTTTTCTCTGATAAAAAAAAAAAATTCCCAATTTGAAGATTAAAAAAAAAAAAACCCTCAAAATTTACATTTTTTCATGATTCAAATGAAATATTTGAATCATGGAAAAATGTGGATTTTGGGTTACTGTTTTTTAATCCAAATATTGGGGATTTTTTTATCAGAGAAAACCAGGATTCTTGCTCATCAATTAAGCAATTAGCTGCTCCTTCACAGGTCAGGGAAGTGGCGGAGGGAGATAAGAGGCCACTTAAACAAGTCCCTACCCAAAGCCCACAAGGTTGAGAGAGGGAAGAGTATTTGACGCTTCAGCTCACTGGCATCAGAGGCTTGCCCAGGCTGGGCTAGGCTGGGAAAGTGGGCTGCAGCCTATACCCGATTTCCCAGAATTCTGGGAGTACTGCTTCCCTCCTCTTCTGTTCCTTACCCCACTGGGCTCTTTCCTTATGAATAAACAGATTTTTTTAAGGCTGGTATCATTTATTGATTTATGGATATTTACTTCTTATATTTTGACATGTAGTTTTATAAAGCCTTTAACAGTACTGTCATTACTAAATTATCTGCCCCCACATCCCTAATTCTGCTCAATCCTGAAATTTTTAATTGATAAAAATCAAAATAAATGCTTAAAAATAAACACTGATTTTAGTTGTTGAAATTATTCAAAACATTAAAAATTGAATTCTGCCAAGCCTCTGTGTGTGTGTGTTTGCGCACACACACAATTATATAAAATATAATTTGAATGTCTATATGTGCTCGCATATATAAATACATGCATGCATAAATATGATATATATAATTTATATGTGTAAAAGTATATACACACATATATACATGTGTACATACTATACATACGTATACATACTATATATATGTGCATGTGTTTATACGTATTATACACACACACTAGACATGCTATACATACACACACACACACACACACACACACACACACACAGAATAGATGCCCCATGCAACATTGCTTGCATAAAAATCCAATGAGCTAATTTTTGCTTGAGATCACATTTCATTGCACTCCAACAGTTTCACAACACTTCCACATACACAAAATCCTAAAACAATATCACACTTTCTTACTGTAAGAGCTTTACAACACTTCCATATATACAACATTCCTGGTTTTGTTACTCAAGTCAGCAGTCATTGCAAAATGGATGTTTTCTGGGTAAGAGATTTTGGAAGCAGCCACATACAGTTGTCCATGGGTGAAGACAGGATCCTGAAGGAACACTCCTACTTTTTTAATGTTTGCCCCTGCACTGCATTGATGGTCATGCTGAATATCACCTTCACAGTGAACTGTTGACATGTCCATGTGAATGGAAACGTGTTGTCAGACAGCTCAGGGCTATCTGAGGAATTAGTACTGTTCTTTCTGATCCAAGTATTTTTGCCTCGAGTAGTCTGCTATTGATGACAGATTACACCGATAGCTGCATTCCATTGCACAGACCATCCTTAGGGGCAAGGTTTTGCAGAAGCATGATTAGCATTCCAGGCTTATGGTGGAGCTGATGTTGAGGCAAACCTGACACCTCCATGGAATTCAGGTACTCAGTTGCCACAGCCATAATACTTTCATCCTCTGAAATAGCATCTGTGCTTGTACAAATTCATTCTTGGCCTGGAAATTTTGCCACGATAGCATTGTTGATCTCCTGTACAATGGAATAATATGGTGCCAAAGTAGCTCTTTCAGATGTCCATCCTGGATTTTGATAATTATCCAACAGGTTTGGAAATGTCCATTCTATCATTGCTGAGAGATCCAGAAGCATGCAGAGCTCAGGAGGAAGAGTAATGATTTTGTCGATATTTGGAAGTTGTCCATTTCCCAGATCCAAAAGCCATTGAGCGTATTTTGCACTTTGTGCATCAAAACCTCCCTTACGTATTCGCACGTTCTCACGAAATTGGAAAATCTTGTGTTTCCACAACTTAAATTGCTTCAAGCATGCCTCTACTATTTGTGGCCATGAGGCATTTTTCACCACAGGCAGTATTTGCCAAAAACCCCCAAGTACTATTATCTTGCCACCAAAAAGTAAATTGCTCTGTAGTAAATCTCACAGTGTCTGTTCTGCAGCCTCCAGCATGTATCAATGAGTCATTGGTACTTCATCCCAGATGATGATAGCTGATTCTCGAATCAGCTCAGCAGGATATGCTGCAGGTGCTGGTTTTCAACATATTCAGAGGTACCTTGAACAAGAGTGCACAGTCCTGCCTCCCATAAGCAGCAATTCCACTAGATGCCATAGCCAGTACAATCTTCCCTTCCCCGTGCACTGCTGAAAGAATTGTATTGAAGCAGAATGTTTTTCCTATATCACCAAGTGTATCAACAAATGCATGAAGTGGCTCTTGATTCTCCACTGCTTTCAGGATTGCATCTACTATTTGTTGCTGAGCTGGAAGCATACATGGCAGTGAATCTTGAACAATTTGGCATTGCTCCTCCCGATTATAGTATAGCTCCTTTGCTAGTGCATTTGACAGCCATCGAGTGGGGATGTCTTCCAAAAATGAGTAAGGCATGAGAATACATATGTCCCACGCAGCATTGCCCTGTGCAACGTGTTCCCAGAACAAGGCATGGGAATATGAATACATAAGGGTCTCTCACCCAAGTCCCTCTCTGAACAATTTTATCTATCACAGTGAGGCTTCATACTTATTAATGGAGATGGCACACAGTATGCATAATAGTATAGATATGTGCCTGTACTTTGTGTGTGTGTGTGTGTGTAGGTATATTTAATATGTGTACATGCACATGCATGAAACACACACACGCATACATGTGCGTATTATTAAAATGTTATCAGAAAGAATTTAAGCACTTGATTGAATGTTTCATTATCTTGTTTTTCAGATAATCTGAAATACATTTTATTGTTATTTAGTATGCATATTTTAGTAGCACCTAGAAACTCAGGAGCCCAGTCATGAACCAGGGTTCACCTGGGCAATCTGGCCTCATATTGACCAATAGCAAACTATCCATTTTTGGTTACAATAGTTACTAGCCGAAGATCCTAGTTTTCTCTGATTACCCCTCCTCCCCCAAATCCCAAATCCACATTTTTCCATGATTAAAATGAAATACCACTAATATATGGATATATATTTTTCTTAACCCACATTTTTACATGATAAAAACGAAACAAGAAATATACATCTGAATATTGGAATTTTTTTTTTTTGTCAGAGAAAGCCAGGATCCCTGGTCATAGCAATGGCAAGACATTTGGTCATTTCACTGATGAAGCATCCAGCTGTTAAAGAGGCAGCCAGCTTCTCTGAAAATTGTCAATTTGACAGTGACCAACATGAAAGTGAATTACATGTCGTACCCTTCTGAGATAGGGTGATCTCAAGAAGGTAGGGACTGCTAGAGAGTAGTGGTACACCTTCTAGTTGGTAAAAGAGTATGTCCCAGCCTGAAAAGAGTTTTGTGACTTTCAAAGGGTAAAGTTCATAAGTTCAGTGATTAGAGAAGACTGGTATATAGTTTTTTCCTCCCCTACATTACTCAGAAACTGCTACACCTATTTTCTTGCTGTTATATTACAGTTGATATTTCATTTTGTACCTATAAATTATTTTATTTTATTGGTAATTTGTATTTGTTCTTTGATTCTTGTTAGTTGATTTTTCCTCATTTGCACTGCTATGGTGAACTTTTGTTGTCACGGTTGTTTTGGTAGTTCTACGGTTCTGTAAGGCCTCCAGTTTAAGAAAATACATTGCTAAGAAGCTTTTCCAGATATTTAACCTCTAGTTTCCTTTGCTTATAGTTTCATTGCTTCAACTTTTTTTTAAAATTATACTTCTTAGTTATATTTTTAAAATTTATTAGAACTTTAAACATTCCCTTTACTACCTTAAGTGTTATAACAGGAGTTTTGCCATTGCTTACCATGGGAATGTATCGGGCCATTAGAGCATATGTTTCAAATACATACAGATAAGTATTGCATCGTTCATCATCATTTATCCATGTGTGTTCAATTAGGATGCATTCCAGAGAAACATTTAGGTGCATCTCAAGCGAGATATTGCAGTCACATCTTCTATTGGCTTTGGTAGGAACCAGTGACAAATAGCCTCACCTGCTATGAGCTCAGCAGTTCTGAGAACCATACCTTTTATTCTTCCTAAAATTCTATTTCTTTGAATTCTATGGTTATTCTATATTTCATTAGAATTAAAATATAATCATTTTTAATCTGACCTTATTATTTATTTTAAAAGATATAAAATTTAGTCTGTATAGACCTTTGGCGCATGTCATATTTTGAAAAGATCTGGGGTGTAGTTTCTTTCAAAACTGAAAACACATTTTGATTTTTCTCACTATAAAATCAGTTGTATTAATAGATATGTAGACATATGCTATGCCAGTTGACTATGTATGTTAATATTAGCTTTCATGTAAACTATCTAAATTTATCACAGGAAATATAGCCAGACACACTTAATTATATGTTTGTTCCAAAAGGATGAGAGTACAATAATGATAAACATTAAATAAATGAATCTTCTGTAAGGTTGTCTAATTATACTTTTACCTTTGTAATTTTATTTGCAGTTATTCTGTACTTAGATATTTCAATTGGAGTTCTTGCTATTGCCCTTTTAAGTCCACTGTTATTAATAGAGCAAACAATGCCTTATTTTTATCAATTTGCATGAACGATCCATTTTGCATGAGCAATCAGATTTACTGATTCAGTAGATGGCTCATTAGCATCCCTTTAAAGCTAGGATGCTCACTAGGGGTGTTGGAGTTTCACAAATTTGTTCTTGTATATGCACAGGAAATAAATGCTATCAAAGGAAAATATATCATATGAAATGTGCATAGCTGAGCACACACAGAGGAATGATAAATCTATAATCTTCCCTCCCAGCAGTTCCTCTTCTCTGTATTCCATTTATTATAGCTATAGCAGAATACATTATCAACTTGTAATTACCAAAAATGGGGAAAAAAACTCTAGTGAGACTAGAAAAGTTAACAACATTTTCAAGAATTAGAAGTTAGAGCTGGCAACAATATATTATTATACAGCTTCTTCCAGTGCTTAATGGTTTGCTTTGATTTACATTAATTTCTAGTGAGATATGTCAGGTTTGGCTATATAGAGTAATAGAAATATAATAGGTTTTCAGCTAGAATATCTACTTCATTGTAGGGCCAGTTTTACCCACACTGAACTCTATTCAAGTAGAGTTCAATTTAAACAGGAAGTCCATTAAGTAGCAACTAGGTATTAGCCCTAATCAGGAAGTAACAGTTAGTGGGAAGGAACATTTAGCAATTTTACTAGAGCTAAGAAAATATTAGGAAGTAAGATCATTCAGAAAAAAAATCATTTAATTGGCTTAGAGCAACAAAGAAATATTGCACTAGGACCTCATGCAAACATACCCATGATTTGAGGTAAGGAAAGGATTATAATATTGGGTAGACCAACAGCCCATGGAGGGGGACGGGATTACTTAGTTGTTAATACCCCAAATACATTGGAAAGCCCTACTGAAAGTGACACATGAACTCATGGGGTGGTGGCACTTGGGGAGCAACAAGACTCAAGAACACCTTCTCTTCTGTGTTTTTTTGTTTTTTTTTTCTGCCAGGGATTTGCCAAGAAGTGCTGGAATTTTGTAGGTCTTACCCAGAATGCCAGTTGGTGGAGGCAGAGATGGCCTGAAAAGCCTCTTTAGTGTCAATGTCACTAATAGAAGAGCCTTTTCAGAGGTTAGCTATAGATATTGTAGGACCACTTATGAAGAGTACATCAGGATGCCAATATATCTTCGTGTTAGTGGACTATGCCATTAAGTATCTGGAGGTGGTTGTTCTCATGGTGATTACTATGCTGAAGATCACAAAGGAGTTGTGAGAATATTTTTAATAAGTTGATTTACCAGTGGAGATACTGGCTGATCAAGGCAGTAATTTTATATCTTTAGTATTTCTAGGGTGTGTGAAACACTGCATAGTAAAAGGTTACAGATATAATTATGCCATTTTCAAACTGATGGACTAGTTGAAAAGTTCCATTGGACACTGCAGGGTGTCAAGGGGGTGATCAAGTGAAAGAGCCCCGAACCACACCCTGGGGTCTCCTTGGGTGGGGACCGTGCATGAAAGAAAAAAAAATAATACAAGAAGAACACTTACCTGCAGCAGGGCCTGTGGCACAGCTGGAGTGAAGGAGGGAACCCACACAGGTTGTAAGCCATGTCTTTATACAGCTGAGGCTGGCCAGTGATGTCATCGGCAATCACCATCCGGTGGGAACAAAAAGGACCAGCTGTGGAGGCAGGGGAAAGCAGGAGGGGAGAGAATCAATGAAGGCTCTCTGCACTGGTGATGGCAGACATATTCAGAAGTAAGAGAGTCATTTGGGCTGGGAGGAGGGAGAGCAAGTGGGGGGCTCTCTGCACCAGCAGAGGTTGGTGTGACCAGGAGGCAGGACAGCCAGAGGAGGTGCTCTACACTGGTGGAGATTGGTGGGAGCAGAAAAAGAGGAAGCCCGGCAGGGCAGCCACAGCACAAGCAGTGACCGACCAGACTAGAAAGGACCATGGGGTGCTGGAAGCGGAATGCCTCAGATGATGTCAGGGGACAGCGATTCCACAAGATTCATTCAGCAGTGTGAGAGGAATAACGGCCCAGGAAGAGGAGCCTTAGCGCCCCTGGCCAGACAATGGGTTATCTCCCAGAGAGTTCCCAGGTACCAGGAGTGGGATACTGACTGGTGGTTGTGAGAATGAAGAGATCTTAGAGTGAGAGCCAAGGAGGCACCTCCTTTATCCTAATGGCAGGGCCGGGGAGGAAACGGAGCAAACCCTCCTGAACTCATAATTTTGTTTCATTCTTCTTCCCTCTCCCCACTCTTTTGGAGGGGTTGTATGGTGGGATAGATGACACCAAGGAACTATGTCCCCTAGTGAGGAGGAAGCCATTCAAAACAGGTGAGCAGCAATGTACAACCACCATGTGAGTAGCAGTTCAAAATAGGGAATTAGATATTGGTCCTGCTCCCAAGTGAACCCTCTAAATTAATGGCCAAAAGGCAGAGACCCTAAGAGGTAACTGAGAGAGTAGGACTGATGGACTATGAAGCCTGCAATGGAGATTATACAGCTGCTTACATTGATGATGTAATAATGTTCTCACAGAGTTAGGATGAATATTTGAGAGCTTTCAGAGAGATGCCAGGTGTAGAAGTAATTGGCTTACTTGACTAGAAAAACAGACAAAGACCAAACATGCTGATACTGCTTAATTCAAATATTCTGAGATAAGGAATCCGCATTCCTGCATTCCTTGGGTTATCCTGAGATCTTGCCCTATGCAAAGATAGCTGTTTAAGTAAACTTTCTAAGTTTCTGTGTAATTTACTATTGTTTTGTTTCTCCAAGGTGCATTTTTTATCTCTTTCTCTGTCTTTAGTATAAATACGCTTGTAAACTTAGAGAGTCTGAGAAATCCTTTGAAACAGACAAGTGAGTGATTCCCCTTGCTGTATGGAATTCTCCCTGTGATCACAGTATAGCCTTAAATAACGAAAAGCTGGCTCTGTCAGTTCTGATTCAACCACAACGCGAAGTTTGATTTCTTCCACACAGGGAAGTTGAGGAGTGTGGGGCTAACAGCAACCCTACCCTGCCCACCCCCAATGTGCACTCTAGGCAAAGAGGAAATGCAATACCTTTGAATCCTGGTAGAGAGAAGAAAACTTAATTGCTGTGTTAGGGAGAGGGCAACTTAAAGCTGATAGGATGCATTGAAGGAATACTCCATGCCACATATGAAGGGGCAGGTGTGGGCCTTCTTAGGTTTTGCAAACTATTACCATTGACTTGTGCCTACGGTTTTCAGAGCTCACAGCACCTCTATCCAAGCTTACCAAGGCAGCTGCCCCAAACAAAGTCCAATGGACACCTGCAGTGGCTGAAGCTTTCTGAAAGGTAAAAAATGCCCTATCCTCATAACCAGTCATATATGCCCAGAACTGAAAAATCCTTTCTAGTACAAACTGATGCATCCAAAATAGTGGTAAAGCAGTACTGTTGTATAAGGATAATGGGGAAGAGTTTCTGGTAGCATGTATCAGCCACAAATTGCATCCTCATGAATGAGTGTATGCTGCCATAGAGAAGGAGTTTTTTGCCATAAAGTGGGAGGTGGATAGTTTCCATAACTATCTTTTAGGGGAGAAATTCATAGTGGTAACAGATCATGCATCTTTAAAATGGCTCTATCAAAAGAAAGCAGATAACCCACAGTCCATCTGATGGTACTTAAGCAAGCTTACAACTCTAAAATTTCATTATAGAGCACTGGGCAGGAAAACAGCATAGAAATGCAGACTTCTTTTCCCGGAAGAGTGAGGAAGAAAACCAGTGGAAGCATCAACCAAATCCTACACTTGGAAAGAAAAGTGTGTGGGGGGGAGGTGAAATAGGGTCCCTACACCTTTACTGAAGAGAGAGCCAGGGAACAACCACCTGACTCAGCTCCAGGGCCCTCAAGGAACCAGTAGGAGTGGAGAGCCCTTTAAAGAAAATAGCTGCTTACCCCAGGTGCAGGGAATATAATTAGGACTATGATTGACAGGCCTGGTGGTGAAGTGCTGGGTCAGAAGACCTAGTGGTATGTGGCTACAGGTTTCATAAAGCCAGGCTGAGGCAACAGACCAGCTAACTTGGCAGGACAAAAGAGCTCCAGACCACAGTGGCATGAAAGGAAACCGAAGTCTTCCTGATGACACCAGTGCCACAGTCTTTGATTTACTACTTCAATTCTCCTCTCCCGCTTTAGCCCATAGCCCGAGACTGGGAGGATTGATGAAAACACCAACTGCACTCCAAACCCCTTTAGCCCCACTCCCAAATCCCTGTAGCACTTCATAACCCAGCTGGGATTACTCCGAGCCGTGTCATTCATGCCCACATGGATAAGGAGCATAGGGTAGTGGTTAGAGGACCAGAGGAGCTCAGGGATCTTCTCCGCAATGTCTCAAATATGGACTCCAGAAAAACAGTGGACTCAGGGGTTGGGGTGGCAGATTGCCCCCTCAATCCCCTAAGGATGGAGTCTCCCATGGCAAACACTTTGCATTTTATCTTAGGGAGAGCCAGGGGAGTAGCTGCAGTTCAGCCTGTGTTGTCTACCAGAGCTGGCAACTTAGCAGGCTCTGCTGGGGCTGCAAAAGTTTTTTACCTGTTGCAAAGCTCCAGTGGGGCAGGGACCTTGGTGCAGCAGGCCTTGACCACCTTGGTCCAACCTCTTGGCTGGACAGAATGGGCAGTTCCTGGGTCCTCCATGTTCTGGAAGGTGACCTTGGTCTACCCTCTGCTTCCGTGGGGTGAAGGGCCTGGTAGTAGGAGTCTATTTCCTGCTCACCATCCCTGAAGGCACGCAGTCTCTGGACTGTGGTCTGGAGCTCTTCCAGATGGTGCACCAGAGACCCTAAAAGGGAGAACACCTCACAAGGGGAGGTGGCTATGCTCCTAGACCCAAGAGCCTGAAAAGGTTTCAGGCAGCCCTCACAGCTGAGAGCCAAAGGCTGCATCTGCGTGGAGCCTGGAACCATGGGCTCCATCTGGGTGGAGGCCTCTGGGGAGCCAGAGTGGGGGGGTCTCAGACCCTGAGGGGACTTTCAGGGTGCAGTGTGTGCCCATCCACATTTTACAGATGGTAGTCTGGCTAACTGTGGCTATCTACCCTGTGGTGCACTGGCAGGGCCTTTGTCCCTCCCGCTCATCCTCTTGCCCAAACTCCTACACTAACTCATGCACCAGGAGACAAGCACACTTGTTTGCATGGCCTGTTCATGGGGCTCCAGTCACATGGCTCTCTGGGGGCTAGGCAAATTAGGAGCTGGGGGGGCATGTCCCTCCTTGGCTCTGACTCAACTGCCCAGCAGCTGTCTGGGGTTGAGGTCCCTCCGTCTCTGCTGTGGACCCCACCTACCTCTGGCTGCCCTGGAGGTCTAGGCCAAGGTCCCATTGGGGGTCCTGGTGGTCCCTGGGATCAACAGGATGCAACAGGCTTTCATCTGTGCATCTCACTCTGGAACTGGGGACAAACTGCCAATAGTCGTAAGTCTCTCTGATTTTCTAGCACAGTGCTCTATGAACTGAGAGGTTTTAAAAATAGCATGGACAATTCGTAATGTGTATGATCTTAGACCACAAGTTAAAAATTATCCATGCTCTCTTTAAAACTACTCTCTGGGGTAGGCAAAAATAAGGTGCTATTGGCATCCAGAAAGGAGCAAGGGGGCTATTTGGTATGTGTCTTAGAGATAACTACTAATCTAGAACAGATCAGTTGTTATCTCTAAGATAACTGTAGGTGTAGGCATGGATCTGTGTTCTCAACAAGAGAGAATCTTCTTATCTATGACTCTTGATGTTTAAAGTTTTTGGAAGTGTCTGTATTCCACTAAAATGTTTATGGAACAGGCAGGAGATTCGTACAAGCCAGATGTGCCTGTGTCTTTAACTCCATGATGCATGGAGTAGAAATGTTAAAATAAAAATCTAGGTACTATTTTATTTATTATTGCATAGATTGTTAGCACTGCAGAAAATACACTTGGTTGATCTCTATAGACCCATACTATAAATCTCCACTGTAGTCGTCTACCCTGCAGACTCATTACAGAGTAAGACTTCTGAACCACAACAGTGTATACTATGGAGATCAGCTCAATAGGCTAATTGCACCGTTGAACACATTATAGTAGATAAAGCATGATACAAGGAAAGGAGGGAGGGCTCTAGGAATGCAATAACAGAAGGTTCTAAGGCAAAAGAATTTCCTTCCACCCCCACCAACCCTTGTATGGACCTTGGCCTTTAGGTCTTTTTACAGAGAAGATTATAAAAAAAGAAATTAAACAGCATCCAATAAATTGACCTGTGCTTCAGCCAGCTAATCACTCTGTCCAAAACTGTTGGAGCTGTTTTGACTATTGGCAAACCATTTGAAATGGCAGGATTCAGCATAATGGTTTAACATAATGCTGTAGAGAAACCCATTGAACTGTTAGAATTCATGCCAGCAGCAACTTCTCAAGAGTGTTTTAATTATAAACCAGAATAAATGTAAATTAAAATATTATATGAGTTAAAATTTGCAATAAAAATATCAAGAAAAGACAAAAACATTTCAGCTAAATATCTTTCATGCAAACTTAGCAATTCTTTATAGCTTACTGTTACTATTTATTTGTATAATGAGAGAACATTGGAGTCCTACTCATAGACCCCAGGACACAGGGGAGCTGAGTATGTTCAGATGACAAAAACATTCTCTCTTTCAAAGAGCTTACAATTTAAGTACAAAACTTGCATCAATAGGAAAATGAGTACTCCCATGAGTACTCCATCATTAGGAGTTATAAATACTTATCTGAGAGCAACATCTGTCCCTTACTATTATAAAAGGAAAATAAAAGGATAGATTTAGTTTGTAAGCATTTATAACAATACTGTCTTACCAGTAATTTTCTTTGTTTCCTAAACAGAATCAAGTACCAACTGTTGCCACTTAAATAGTCCTAGATTATTTAATAGATACAAAGTAAATTAAAAGTACATCCTTTACTATTATTTGTGATAGTTAATTAAAGAGTTTAAAATTACACTTTCAATAATTAAACTAATACCTCTTCAATTTGTACATAAATCCCAAATTACTGCACATCTCACTGAATCACAGAACTTGCATGTCATGCTTGTGGCACAGCGCAGATGGAGTCACCACTGCTTCTGTACATTCCAGTTGCCCCAAGCACATAGCTGCTTCTTGCTTGGGCTTGCTTTTCTTCTGGTACCTCCTATGTTGCCTTCCCCTTCACCCCCAGTTGTGCACTTGTTCAATTTCAAAGGGAATTTTTTGCTTCGTCTTGTTCATGACTTCCTGATTAGGGTTCTACCTTAGAAAGTAATTCACGTATGTTCATAGTCCCTCAGATGACAGGTCATTGAGAACCTGAGTCACTTCTAGGAAAAATGGCTTTCTGAGCTAAATGCTGGTAAGTTCGATTTTCCTCTCTTGCCCTACTTCCACATAAGAACTGTTTACCTGTCTAAAGGAGAGATGGATTTGGGCATAGCTGTCTAAGCCACTTTACCAGTAAAACCAGTGTTTATAAACTAACAGGCAGTTAAGTGGTTAGATGGGATTATAGTGGAGAATCCAAGCACTGTTGGATTAAGCACCTATATTCAGTCTAAATTATACTCTACGCTCCTAAAAAACCATTTCTGATAGACACATTAGTGATCCAAGACCATATTCAGCTTGTTAACACATTTATGCAGCACTTACATAGCTTTTTGCTCTCTAGGGTAATTCTGCCACAAATGACTATACTTGGCCTATTGCACCTGCTCAGAAGCGATCCAGTACATCTAGAAATCCTTCTCTACTTATGTAGTTCAGACTGTCTTTCTACCTGGGAAAATGAATGAATGCATATAATTTCCCTAATTTTGACTTGGGAGGGAGAAATTAAAAGTTATGTGCAGCACCTGGGGAAGCCACCTCTGTGCAAAGTGGTTAGTATTCACTTCAAATTCTGCTGATTTGGGGGAGTGATCTGATTTGGTGATTCGAGTCAGTGTCCTGAATTGATTTGGCTGAATCTGATTCAGAGATTTGGCTGCTGCTGAATCAGCCAAATATCCAAATCACGTGGGCCCCATCACATGCCTGCTCTCAATAGCTGCCTGCCCTCACTCCCAGCTCCCAGCTCTTCGAAAAAAATAAAAAAATTCCACACTCACCAGCTCCTGCCCAGTGGGTGGTGATCCCCACTGCTCCTCACTTCCCTATACTGCATGGAGGGCTCTTCCATGAGGCCACTGTAGCATCCGGGGAGTCTGGGTCTTTGTTTGTTTGTTTTTTAAAGAGTCAGAAGCTGGGGGGGCCAGGGCAGCCATGGACGGGGCTGGGAAAATGGGCAAGGGTTGGGGGCTCATGGTAGAGCCCCTAATGTGGTTGGGATTGCTCCTCCACCTGGCAGCACCCGGTAAGTATGGGCATTTTTTTTTAAACAATCAGGAGCTGGGTTGGGCAGGGCAGCCATCGGAAGAGCTACGACAGTGTGGGGGGCACTCAGGGTGGGGGCTGCGGGAGCAGGCAGGGAATGGGGCCTGGCAGGGGTCCCCTCATAGTCCCCTTCTCTAGCCCCCCCTGCCCCCCACTTACCAGCATGGAGTCCAGTTCCAGCTCCCTTCTGCAGCCGGTGGGGACTGCCCAAATTGATTTGGAGAGTTTCGAATCAATTCAGACCTCTTAACTGGTTCTCTGATTTGATTCAGATTTGGAGATTTAGGCACTGAATTGGGCCAAATCTCCCCTGAATTGAATCAGCACCTGAAGCTTCACCCATTCCTAGTAGATAACCATTGTGCAATTGGGCTGAAGGTATTTGTCAAGACCTTGGGAAACCTGTTTTCTAAGTTCACATCACTCAGAGGGTGTTTAATTCCCTAACTATCCAGTTACAGTTTTTTTCAGGGCTGGAGGCATCTTCCATACCCTGTGTTGAAGAGAGGATACTAGGCATCCAAAGATGAAAGCTTCATGGACCTAGAAGAAAAATAAGCAGAAGGGAGCCTGCCTCTGTAGCCTAGTAAATAATACACACACTGCCCTTGGAGAGAGGGAGACTGCAATGCCTTTTATATATTTATCCATTACCTATGCAATACAGTTTTTCTTAAAAGTAGAATAGGATTTAGGTATAAGGGGTGTGTGGCAACTGGGGCATCTACTCCAAGTGCCACCTTGTGGGGGGTGTGGAAAGGCCGTGGCTGAAGGTGCATAATAACACTAAGGGGCATCTACTAGAAATTGCTGCTGCCCCTGTGTCTGGCAGTTTCCCTAGGTACCCCGCTCTGCTGTCATGCAGCTTGATTGGGACCTCAAAAACCAATAGGTGGATTAGAATTTGTCCCTTACAACCTCAAACTTCTGTTCCAAATCTGAACTGTAGCGGTTATATGTATAATGTATGTATTGTAGCGTAGTAGCATCTAGGGACCTTCTGCTTAGAATGACACCCCACTGAGTTCCTGGTGATGGCCCCAAACAAAACTGAGAGACCCAACCCTCTAGGGTCTGTACACATAAATAAAAAGTTACATGTTCTTGCTCAAAATTGTATAAGATGAAAGGCAACAAAACAAATGCAAAATCAGATGGAAAAACGAATAAATAAATATGAAACAACAGAGGTCAGCTTGAGAAGGAGACGTCACACAGCATGCTCTAAGTATTTTTTAAAGCATTTGTAGGCAGTAAAGCAAAAAATATATATTTTATGATGATAATACTTCTTTTTTTTCTTTGTTTATTTAGGGGTAGATCTGTCTTGGTCTTTCACATTCCTAAACAGGGCATAGTTTTAATTTAAGCACATAAGCTCCACAAATCATCTATTATGACACAATTCTAGTGGCCACAAAACTCATTTGTTGTTGTCTAAATGCATGACACTGCCATTTAATAATGTAACACCACTAATTAACCTTTGACAGATTAACAAATTAACCATTAATGAAGCCATTTAATTTGGATGCCAAAATATGGAACTAACAGTAGACTCTCAAATTTGGATGTTGCAGAATTTCAACTACCTTAAGTGAAGCTACAGCTCTCATGCACCTTTCTTATAAATTTGGTACTCAGAGAGTCTAGCCCTGATGTTACTCTTCAGTTTTCTGGTGTTTCAAATACTTATTTTAATAAAGTGTTGCTTTCTGTTTCATTGTATAGCTGTTTGAGTAGTTCAGCTTAAAATGTTACTGCCTTCTATTCTTTGCAAAATCACCTTTAGCTTTTCCATGGAATTTTTAGGATTTCTTTTTTTAAAACAAGTATTCACGGATGAGATTGTATTTTTCTCTGATCTTTTCTATTTGATAGCTAAAAACAGGCTTTCCAGCAATATAACTGTAGAATCAGCTGTCTCAAAGGTGCAGGTCCTGCATAAACTCAGCTAGTACCCTTTGGGAGTGGTTAGCTGCTACAAGCAAATCATGTCCTTTAAGATGCCCCTACTGATTGAGAGCAGTACTCCATTGATCTTCCCTACTGGGATGTTCCAGCATTTTTATTTTTTCTTAGTAGTGTAGGGCTGTAATGTATAGGCAATAAAAAGAGACAGAAAATAAAAGTCCCAGTGAAGGGAACAAAAACATTTGTAGTCCTGCTGTGGCTGGAGTATAAAAGATCTTCAAGTACAAAGAGACAAATGGTTAGACCTAGTCACACATCCAACTACTTACTGTCTCATTTTTCATTCCCCCAAACACTTTTTTAAAATACTTCTTGGGGATTCAGTTGTAAACTAGAATTTATCTTGTGGAACAATGCCCCTATATGTTTTATTAAACAGTGAAAGCAAGACAACTTGGCATGTATGTTCATTCAACCAGAATGTCAATGGGGCTAAAAGCCAACCACCATGTTTGCATACACAACTTTCTGCATGCAAATCATTTGAGTGCACAAAAGTTTCCATTTTCAAGCATTAAAGTAAATTCATTTTGGCTTACAGATAGAATCTTTTGAAAATTTGTCTCAATATATCCAAATAATACCTCCTTTTTGTATTTCATCAGTTTTTCATTCCGTTAAACATTCTGGAGACAAGAGAACCATTTTTCTTGTTAATACAGATCAAGATCTGAGATATCAAAATACCTATAATTTTCTATGGAATGGGGAGAATTAGTTTCTTTAACTCAGAGAATCCTGAATTCTAACAAAAAATTAAACTTGAATTCAATGGGCTGGTGCCAATTTGGACAATGTGTGAATCTGGTACCAATTTTCACCAATGAGAGTTATGTCTCAGAAGGAGGATGAACTAGGACTCTTAACACATCCTTTGCAGAGAAAACAAGTCTAGGGGAAGGGTGTATATATAACAAATTATAAGAAATATGTATATAACGTGATCAGGTTTCTGCACACATGGAGCAGAAATCTATTTACCTTGTGTATTGCAACCTGTCATGGAAATTTTTTGAGTATGTGCTGCCAGCACAGAAGAGGTTAAACTGACATGCGC
>NW_017728906.1:136519126-136525409 GCF_001723895.1 Crocodylus porosus
GGTTCATCGCGACACAACCAACTCTGACTCACACAATATTGTGTAGGAATGGTTCTAATGCCTCCATTGTATACACAGCAGTGAGTGACCCTGTTGTAAGAATAGGGAGACATACTCAGGTTTCCAGAAATATGGCCTCTCATGTGTGCAATCCCAGTTGCTTAAAAGTTGGACAGCCCCAAGATGATAACGTTGCTCCTACAGTTTTGTGAGATAGCTCAGAGTTGGTTGCACTTTGCCTGTCCACTAGGTGAAATAGGATTTTGCCACTGGTGTTGAAAAGAATAGTGATAGTACAAAGGGTTAACATATGCTTTTAGGGCACTAGCAGATGTTATATTTATGGCATGAGTAACATGTTATAATAATGTATTATATCACAATAATACAACAAATGATAGTATCATATGGGACATTTGTGGCTAGTTTGTATCACTCCTTATATTGAATGTGTGGCATGTTGGGCTAACCTATGACAGATCCCAATGCTAGAGGCAGGGGCTGGAGGTAGCTGGGTTGAGGAGCAGGGGTCCTTGATTTGGCTGCTTCCACCCATTATGGAGGCATTTGGGTGTGGAGGAGGTGGGTCCTGTGATTTGGGCATCAAGGAGCATCTCCCTGATCTCAGGCTTACTGTGCCCTGGATGTTTAAGAAGTGTGCTTGCTGCTCAAAGCACTAGCTGCCTGTGCACTGTGGGGTCCCAGTGTGTGGAGACTTTAAAAGAGAACCTGTAAAGCTGTGCTGCAGCTGTGCTTTTCAAACCTCCCTGGGCTCTCAGACCCCAGTACTGATCCAAGGTCCCAGCTCCTAGAAAACTTTAAAGTGCATGTCTGCAGTGTCTGGGTCCAAGGGCCCAGGGAGCTTTAACTAGTGTGTCTTCAGTTGCAACTTCAAGTATTGCCACATGAATCCTTATTGCACTGTTTACACTGAGATAATATTGTGATGTATATCCTGTAGTCTTGTGCTTTAGCCTAGTGAATCCATTGCAGTGTGGATTCCATTCTAACTTCTCTTTAAACCTCCCCAGGTACTGGAACCTAGGGCACTTGTACACATGATGGGGTTTTAATCCTCAAGGTTTTATTTTATGCCCCCTAAATTAAAACAATGGGCTTTTAATTTAAACCTACCATTTCAATTTTTCTGCCACAATACACTGATGGGCCTGATCTTATTTTTTTTGTCAAAGCCAGGGTCTGCCCCAGCTAGGGGGTGAGCTGCTGGTAGGTTGAGCGACCCCTGAGCTGTGGAGGATCCCAGCTGTTCCCTGTGGCAGCAGCAATGGCTTCCTAGGAAGGTTGCTAGGGGGCTCGGTGCTTAGCAACTCATGGGAAGCATGCAGCCAGATCCAGTTCTTCCCCAAGCCCACCTGCTGGAAGCCCACTGGGTGCTGCTCCCCACCACCTTCCCACCACGTGCGACCACCCAGAAATGGGCTGTCTTGCCTCTGGGGCAGTGCAGGGAGGTGGAAGAGAGTGGCTAGGTATGCTGGTGGCTGGAGAAGATGGTGGGGAGGATGCATGGGGTGCTGGAAGCTCAATTGGGCCAAGGGAAGCTCAGGCTTGGCAGGCTTCCAGAACCCCATGCATAGTTCCTGTCACCTTCTCCCACTGCCAGCAAATGCAGCCACCCTCCTACTGCCTTCCCATGCTGCCTCAGGTGCAAGCCAGCCCATTGCTGGGTAGTCCCAGCCAGTGGGACGGTGGTGGGGACGGTGCATGGGGTCATGGAAGCCTGGTGGGCTTGGGGAAGAGTTGGATTCAGCCAGGTGCTGCCTCTGAGCTGCAGCAGCCCCCAGTCCACTAGCACCCCAACCAGGTGGCCCCAGGGGGTGCTACCACCATGGAGGGAAGGACCAGGGCCCCCCACATTTCAGGTGCCACTAAGCCTGCCAGCAGCTCATCCCCTGGCTGGGGGAGATGCAGGCAGGCTCTGCAAAATAAAAAAGGATTGGACCCCTCACTGCTTTTGCTGAAGGGGTAGGGGGAGGTGCTGAAGGCAGAAGCAGTGAGGGGTCCAGTCCTTTTTTTCTTGTGGAGCCTGCCCGCCTCTCCCACAACTGGGGGGCGGGGAGCTGACAGCTAGATTTTTGCAATCTGCAACATTGCAAACTGAACTACATCCAGATGTAGTTTAGTTTACAATAGTGCAAAGTCATTTAAAATCCCCAAAAGTGGTGCACATGTAATACATGATGGCATTATCACACAAGTTACAGTTTCTTCATGTATACATTGTGACGAGCATCACATGTATAAATCCCCCACTCCTCCCTGCCGGCACAAAGGAGCCTTTGCCCTTTGCACATGAAAATGAGAGATTCCTGTTTCCCAGCTGTCACTTCCAGGGGTGTCTGGCTACTACCTGCACGTACACATGCCTGTGTAAGTGCCCATGGATGCAGCAGCTAGGAAGCAGGAAGCTCCCCACTCCACAGTACACATGTTGCTTTGCAGTGCGAGGTACAGGCGGTTGAGCAGTCAGATGCTCCCTTCTGTCCAGCTGCATGCAGAAATGTAAACTGCCCTGCTTTGCATGGGCTTCAGAGCAAGACAGGAAACTTGCCTATGCCAGGGGAGGCTTGCAGGCTCCTGATGTAGGGATTGCCAAGTGTTGAGAGCTGGCAGTCCTGTGATCTAGATCTGCATTCCCCCCAAACTACATTACCATGTCTGATGTGCATGGCAAGTCATAATTTGGGTGAAGGAGCATACAATTCCTCAAAAGCCAATTGCACATCTGCCCATACAATAGTATACTGGAGTATAATTATACTATTATAAGTGAGAAGAGAATCTGATCTTAAGGAATCAGTGAGAACAGAATCAGACATCACCATATGGATGTGAAAAAAATAGTGTAGACAAGTATAGAGACGTACAGTGCATCATGCATGCAACAAGGCAAGAGAATTCAGAAGGAGAATACAGAAATCACAACTGTAAGAAGAGCTGAGTAGAAGAAAATTAGTTGGGAAAGTAGATATTCGGGAGCAAAGTATGGATGCAAGCAGAAGCACAAATTATGTATATTTGGCACCTCCACTTATGGTGGAACTAAACAACACTTGTTTATATCCATGTATAATTTTCCAGTGCCTATGTGCTAGCAAAAAAAAATAAAATAGAGACTTTAATATTTCTTTCAGATTAAGTAATGTCTTAACCAGTGACTTTAGTAGAAATACTTATTTGGTAGGTACTGCTCTATATTGTAGTATAAGAGTATGGGGAACTGACTGCAGGAATTTGAAGTGGAAGACATGCATAAGCACACATACATTATTAACAGACTGAAAAACTGAGTGGAAGGCATTTGATGATTTATACTTGCTTTCTTCTTTTGTTGTTTGTTTAGTTTTTTGGGAGAGAGGGGTTGAGAAATAGTTGCATTTGAATTTAGAACCCAGATTAACCAAAATATATCAAATAATATTATATCCAGTAGGCAAATTCTTCAGCCAGAATAATGTAATATTTTGATGGTTAATACCGAAACTGATAAACAGCCAACATTCCCCAAGTAAATGGAAGATAGATATCACATAATATGATCAGTGTCCAAATTTTACAATGGATGTTTTTTCTGACCTTGTGAAATGACATAATTTGTTACTATTAAGCTGCTGGCAGAAACGTTTAGATGGCAGCTTGCATTTTGCAGTTCCAGAAGAATGATTTAGAGCACAATGTACATGTTCCTTTTCTACTTCACTGACAATTAATAGGTTAAAGAAACTGCAACCTTTTTCAAAACCTAATTTATTAGATATCACAACAAGCTTGGTGCCATATGAAGAATAATAGTAATAATAATAATAATAAATGTTCCCCAGGTTCTGCTTAGCATTTTTTTATGAAAAAAATAATTTGAAGGTTCTATTGTCTTTCACCATAAATGAACTTATTAATTTATTCAAACTTATTTATTTATATTATTGATATAGTACTCGCAATGTTATATTACTGATAATGATATAATCCCTTTGATACTGCATTTTTTTCCTATTTTCATGTATATTTTATGGAGTTTTAAATATTTCAGTTTATTGTTTCAGAGGAACCTCACTAATTCACACTGCTCACTGTGACACTTCTTGGGAATTACTGCACTGTGTGAAAGATTTAAAGTCTGCTCCCCTGGAGGTCAATAGGACTTTTGTCATGAACTTAAATAGAAATAGGATTGGGCCTTAAGGGAACAAACACAATTAAAAATAAAAAGAACCCAAGGATGATACATCCTGAAATGTACTTTCTTCAAGTATTTTGACAGGTGGAGTTTAGTTTTAATTAGATATGTGCACATTGCTTTACCTATTACTTTAATGTACTGTATTACCTTTGCTAAAAATACTCAGCTTGTGCTAATACAAGATCTTACCACAGTTCTACTGGTAATGCATTGTGTAGATTCAAGGAAATATGACCTATTTTATGTGTATGTTTTAAGTTTTCTGGATTAGTTGCCTTTTGCTGAAGAATATTTTAATTGTTTGTGTAGCACAGTAACTATCAAACTAGAACATGGCCATGTTAAAGCTGACTGTAAAATGTTGCATTTATGAGGCAGCTTTAGGGGCTCATGAAAGTCACAGCTACAACCTTCTCCCCCTACCTCTTTGTGATCGGAAGCTGGGCCTGGAAATATCTTCTCATCTTTCGTTTGAAAAAAAATGTATATAGAAATTAACCCTTTCTTTTCAAAGACTGCCACTCAGAAGAGATTGCACATTATTCACAGTTATGTTGTTCTTTCCCACGTCTAGCTACAATTCCAGAACTGTCTCCCCCATTTTCCTCCCCTCACCCCGTATCTGCACAGACACTTTGATAGAGGGCAATCTGTTTTTGAGAGGTTACACAGCTCTGTTCACAGCTGCAGGATGTAATGTTGGCAAGTTTGCTTCTTATAGCTCAAGACACAGTTCATTTATACTGAGCCAGCTGAATCAGCATGAATTCTGGACAAAAGTAGTAGCACATTTATAGCATTGGTAGTGTTATAGCACCAATAATGTGCCCCAGGAGCTGGGAACCAGGACAGGGCTTCTAGCTGCAGGAATTTGCCAGTCAGCAGTGTAGGGGAAGCCTTGGATCATGATCCCAGGTTGCCCCTATACCAGCAATAAGGCATGATGGGATCTGCTAATTGATTGCACAATCACACCTCCTTCTACTCCCACATATTATGTGGCATGACAGTGTCGGGGACTCTAACCCAGACTTCTCAGGTCCGTTGTCTGACCACAAGAGACAGGCAACACTAGCAAGGTCTTATCTCAAAGCTCTTTATTGAACTGTGCACACAACAAAGAGCAGCCTGTCTCCTCCAAGAACCAACTCCCCCTCCTTAATAGTAAATAAGTTTATATAGACAGTTTTGCATCACAGATTCTCTGCTTAATTGACTCAACCCCCATGGTTAGTTAAAAACTTCTAGTACGCATGCCTAGCTACACAATAAGAGGCTTTGAGCAGTTCTTATGTGTAAGCATCTTCCGTATCATCGAGCATGTAACTTTTCTTTTCAGCACTGTTACTTACGCTAGTGAATTCAAGATAGGTTCAGTTTGTATTATCCCTGTTTATCAATTCCAATTGTCATACTGCATACAAAGAGCTCATGATTATCTTGTTTGTGGCCTCTCAGCAGTATTTTTTAATTTTAAATCTATATGGTGGTTTACTAGTACACAGGCAGCGAGCTCAGCCCATCTTGTGGGCCTTTGGACCCGCTCTGAAACATCCTATCTATCAACAGGAAGTGCAATTATGGGGATCATGCAGCAGATCCCATTGTGCCTTTACTTGCGTGTCTGCCAGGGGACTAAAGTTAGTTTACTTTAGAGGGGCTAGGGACAGAAGTTACAGATAAATGGGTTTAAGTAATCAGAAACTGGTTTAAACCTGTAACAGAACAGAAGCTCAGGGCACATAAACCAATTTCCAAATGGCTGAAACTGCTTTAAGATAAACCTGGTTGAATGTGGCATCAGACTTAACTGATTTGGGTCAAACCAGTTTATGAAACTTCTGTCCCAGACCCCACCCTCATTCAAGTTAAATCAGAGTCCTCCTGTGTCCCTGCATGCTTTCTAAACCTTATCTGGGCTGTGCTGTCTGCACCAGCAGAGAGGGGTTGGGGAAGTGGGAGACAGGGACTTCCCCCACACCTCCAGGCAAACCTCAGCTGTGGTTTGTGTACAGGGAGGGGAGTTAAAACCCTCTTCCACCAAGTACAGAGCTGTCCTGCCCTGCTAAACTTATAGAAAATTAC
>NW_017728906.1:136525509-136527052 GCF_001723895.1 Crocodylus porosus
GGAAAAGAAAGCACTAGAGAGCCGTGCTGTAGTGCCCCCTGGCTTCTGGCCTGAGCTATTGCAGGTATGTGGCTGCACCTCCTGAATCAAACATAAATGTGTGTCCAGTTGTTTCTCAGTTTAATCTTTGTAGCTTAGAATAACCTGAAAAGACTGAATCTATTCAGCCTCAGGCTTTTTGACTGTCGCTACTTATCTAGGTAAGCTAACTTTAGAGCAATAAATTGTTAGCCACATCTCTGCAAGAGTTAACCTTACCTAGTGAATGCATGCACACATGCTCTGCACAGCCAGGACTGGGAAACCTCAGTTACTCACCATAGCTTCAGGATTGTGCTGTTCCTACCACTCCCCTGACTGGGATATTTTTAGTCCTCTGAGTACCCCCATTGAAACATGCACCTCCCCTTCCAATATCTGCTGTCCCCTGCCCTCACCCCTGACCCACCATAGAATCATAGAAAATTAGGGTTCGAAGGGAGATCAGGAGGTCATCTCATCCAACCCCCTGCTCAAAGCAGAACCATCCCCAACTAGAATATCCCAGCCAAATCTTTGTCTAGTTAAGTTTTGAAAAACTCCAAGGATGGAGCTTCCACAGCCTCTCTGGGTAACCTGTTCAAGTGTTTTACTACCCCCTTAGTGAGAAAATTCTTCCTAATATCTAACCTAAACTTCCCTTCCTGTAACTTGAGACTGTTGCTCTTTGTTCTGTCACCTGTCACCACTGAGAACAGTCTAGCTCCATCTTCTTTCAAACCCCCCTTCAAGTAGTTGAAGGCTGCTATTAAATCCCCCCTCAGTCTTCTTTTCTCTAAAATAAATAAGCCCAGTTCCCTCCATCTTTCTTCATAAATCATGTCCCCCAGCCCCCTTGCCATTTTTGTTGCCCTGTCCTGGACTCTCTCCAATTTGTCCACATCCTTTTTGTACTGGGGTGCTCAAAACTGTACTGGTGCATGGGATTTTTTCATCCTAATGGCAGGACTTTGTACTTGTCCTTGCTGAACCTAATGAGATTCCTTTTGGGCCAATCCTTCAATTTGTCTAAGTCACTCCAAATCCTTTCCATACTCTCCAATGCATCTACTACTCCTGGTGTCATCTGCAAACTTGCTTAGGGTACACTCTATGCTATCCTTCAGGTTGTTGATGAAGGCATTGAACAAAACCAGCCCCAGGACTGAACCCTGGGACACTCCACTTGATATTGGCTGCCAACTAGACATCAAGCCATTGATTATTACTCTCTGCTACTCCAATGCCCCATCCAGTTTTCTATCCACCTTACAGTCCATTCATCCAGCCCAGACTTCCTTAGCTTCCCTGTGAGAATGCTGTGGGAGATCATATCAAAACCCTTGGTAAAAATCAAAGTACACCACATCCACCAGTCTCCTCACATCCATGGACCCAGTTCCCCATTCCCACACAGACCTGCTAGCTTCTCCTGCACCTCTGGCTCCTACATCACTCCCAGCAAGAGGCAAACATCTGCACATGCTGCTCCCAGTTTAGGTTCAGATGGGTTAAACTAAACTGA
>NW_017728906.1:136527227-136528545 GCF_001723895.1 Crocodylus porosus
AAGTGTAATTGTTGGAAATCTAAAATCCTTGCACTCTCTTTTCTAGTTTACAAGAACTTTTCCCTGGAACTGTCAAATCCGCAGGTTCTTAGCAAAGTATGTATGGACTGTAGCACAGGCAGCTGGGTCCTAGTCCTCCTGTAACAGGAAGGTATCCTGAGATATCTTATCTAGAATTTTACATTAAAAATACCAGCTACATGTCTTTACATACAAAATTAGCACTACATTTTCCCAGAAAAATGGCCCAGGTTATGCTGTTGTGATTCATGGTGGTGAGAAGTTTGGCAGCTCCATGTGGCCCCACCTAGCAAGTAAAAGACACGGGAGTGTTCAGATCTCAGCATCTGTATGCTCCAGCTGCATTGGAAGGTTTTAACTTCTTGTATTTAATCTATTATTTTATTAAACGGGAATAATAAACCTTATTCATCATTAAGTTCTTTGATTTTGAAGGTGTTACGCCTGATATATGCCAGTGGAGTGAGAAGAGAATCAGACCCAAAATATTTTGACTTTTTGTAACAAAAATGTAGAACACTAGATACAATCTGAAAATGTGAAGTTTGACATTTTAAATTATTGCTTTTTTTTCTTTTCTTGGAACCCCAATGTGAGCACTAACTGGTTATTTTTAAAGTCTAATAACACACCTTTCCCTTGGCATCTTAAAAAAACCTAACCCTAAAACTATGTCCTTGGAGGAATATATGCTCAAGAAATACATGTTATAAACCTTTTGGCCACTCATTGTTATAGCCACTGGAGTCAGCAACAAAATAAATGAAATTCTGTCTTTCCTATTCATAGGGAACATGCACTTTTTTCCTTGCCAAAGAAAATAGTCTCACTCCTATCATAAAAAATGACAAAAACTAACAAGGTTGTTCTGTAGTTCCTAGTTGTAATGCTGTTATTATTCAGGTGCAAAACATCAGCTCCTGCAAAGAGTGAAGTGATGAGACCCTGTAGTTGAATTATTAAAGCAAAGTTAGGTCCAAATCCAATTATTTGGAAATATGGGTGGAATGCAGAGAAATAGGAGAATCTGCTCTCTTTATTTAGACTTTTGGCTAGAATTAATCTGCTCTTGTATGCTCAGGAGCATCTTTCTACAAAATTCTAAAGCAGCTAAAACAGAACAAAAAACAAAACAAAAATTCTTTAACAACATATTAACCCGAGGTCAAGAAGACTTTGAATGTAAGACAACTTCCCAGTAAAATGATTCTATATATGGACTATTCATTAAAAATTGTTAATTTTCCAGGTATACAATCAAACGATAAGAGGGATATCTTAAATTGGTACACCCCCC
>NW_017728906.1:136529260-136549211 GCF_001723895.1 Crocodylus porosus
TGGCAGAGGGTAGGTTTAGGTTAGATATCAGGAGGCGCTACTTCACGGTCAGGGCAGCTAGGGTCTGGAACCAACTTCCAAGAGAAGTGGTGCTGCGTCCCACCCTGGGGGTGTTTAAGAGGAGGTTAGGTGAACATCTTGCTGGGGTCGTTTGACCCCAGTATTCTTTCCTGCCATGGCAGGGGGTCAGACTAGATGATCTGCTCAGGTCCCTTCCAATCCTAGAAACTATGAAACTATGAAACTATAGCTGCGGGCAGAGGTGGAAGTGGACAGAAGGCTCCTTGCCCTCTGCCCTCTACTTCTTTCCCTTGAAGCCAGACCACCACCCCACTCCATTGTTCTTTGTACCCTCAGCCACCTGCCCCCCTGCTTCCAATAGCTGCTGCCCTTTTTCTCCCTCTTCCCTGACTGTCAAATGGACAGCTCTGGTTCTGTTCCATCCTAGAGCCTTTGTATCTCCTACCACTTTCCCAATGTAGCCTCTGCTCCCTTCTCCCAACAGCTGTTGCCCCCTACCTCCCCACTCCCTTACTGTCAAATTGGCAGCTCTGGTTCCATTCTTTCCTTAAGCTAGGAGCACATGAAAGTGTGGCCCCTATCCAGCAACACAGCAGCATCCTGGGGCCAAAGATGTGCCATTGTTTAGTGGCTGAGCAGGGGATTGAGTTTTCTTGCTCTGTGCTCCAGAAATGAAGGGAGCTGGCCCTGGAGCCACCCTGGTGTAAGGGGAGGCAGGGCAAAGGTTTTTGGTTCTATCTCTGGTCAGAGCATGGGCATAGTGCTGGAGTCAGAGCTACAGCAGTCACCTGCCCCCACACCTGCCTTGTACTCAAATTCAAGACAAGGAACATTTTTTCCTATGCTGAATGGCAGGGAGGGGGAGGACTTGTCTTGGATTTGAATAAATACACTAACTGGTAAGATAGGCTTAAGTACTCTGCTGATGTTGGTTTTGAGTATAGATGGAATATATAAGTTGTCAAATACATTTTTTGGCAAATGTTGCATGCTTGCAAGTATTACCTTAGTTGATTTTAGCAATATTTGCAGATCTTTAGCATTAATCAAATGCTATTTTTGTTCAATAAAGATACTTCCCCCTGACACATTGATGTCTGCTTGCCATTACAAAGATCTTTGGAATGTATCTACGTAGAAAAAGATGGAGGAGAGAATAGGTTAGAGGAAATTCATAAACAACTAAATTATTATTCAATCAGCACAACATGAAGGCCCACAGCTTAGGTAGGGAAGGGAATAATTAGGCATATCTGTCCCACACTGAATTATGAAATAGAAACCAAGCCAGCTATATCTGTGCACATGCTGCAGCTAAGAGATGCCTTACATAGGGTGTGATAGATTAAGCCGACATAGCTAAGGATAGAAACATTCATTGTTACACTAAGCTTTTATGGAATGCCATTATAATTAGTAGCATATTAAAACATTTATCTCCAAATACAACACTAATTACTATTGGTCTTATGTGGTTCTAGGAACTACTTCTTTTGTTTTCTTCAATCCTTAACTATGAAACTTCTTGTATCAGAAGTCAAATGTTTCTCTGTGAGAACCCAACAGTGCTATTCTTAGTGTTGACCAAAAGAAGCTGCTACAACAATGCCTATAATGCTCTTAACATGTTGTTACTCTTCATAGTTTGGAGCAAGTAAAGCATGTGAATGGAGTAACACATGGTGCCTTCAATGTGCTTGACTAGCTTTAGACTTAATATGAAAGAAAAGCAGACTGAAAAGGACAATTATTTTTAATGTTACATGTACAGAAAATGCTAATTAGTTCCTATTAATATCAATTAAATATCCTAGGTGATGGTGGGAGGGGGCAGGAATAATCTGGCCACATTTTTAATTGTCTGAAAGTGGATTTCTGGGTCCAACTCTAATCATTCAAATTAACATACATGCACATGTTACATTTCAACCACTGGACTCACATTTCCATGGCTGAAATGCTCTGTATACAAACAGGGCTACAACATATACAGGCTCTGTATACAAACAGGGCTACAACATATAAAATAAATGGCCAATGCAATGGAAAATCACCATAATATCAGACTAGGTTCAAATTTAAATATATTGAGATTCAAGCATTTGAATGTGTATTTGTTGAAGTCTAACTCACTTGGGGGTCAAGCATTTAAATTAACATGTGTACACATCTTTAGAAAATTCCTTTAAATTATTTTACAAAGGTAACATAAAAGTCAGGACTGAAGCTCAATAGTTCTGACTTCCTATGCTTTTGTATACTTCAATTACAATTCTAAAAGAAGAAATACTAACTTGTTGTAAAGGATCAACATTGTACTGAGAAATTATCAGAGGCTGACTTTCAGAAGAAACTTAAAATAATTTCTCAAATTTATAATAAATTTGACCAAATTATCTTGCTTCAGTGAGGTCTTTCTCTGTCCTTAAGCAGGGTGGAGGTGGGGGAAAAAGAGAGAGAGAGAGAGAGAGTGAGAGAGTCAGAGTGCTGCTTTTTACAGATTCCAGAAGAAATCATTTTAAGGTGATAGCGCATTTTTACAAGGAAAAAAAAGCTGATGCTTTTATTTCCATAGAAGTTTAACATAAATATTATTGTAGTAATGTGAAAAAGTTAGTAAGATGTACAATGTATTCAACTAAATGCTTTTGCTTTCTAAATTAAAGTAATAGTTTTACAGGTCAAATCCTGAGTCTGCATTAAATAACATTTCTATGGCTTGCAAAAGATGTTTGGCTTAATTACATTGATTTGAAGGCTAGAAGGAACCTTTATCATCATCTAGTCTTATCTCCAAAACAGCACAAGATATACAACTTTCATCTTATAACTCCTATATTGAGCTCAGTATCATATGCTGATGGTAACAGAAGATAGAATTAGACTTCATTTAAGTGTGTGTAGGGGTGGGGGCAGAGAAATCTAAAATCATTGGAATTACTACATAAACAAGTTAAATAAGTAAAAATATGAATGTATCTTTTCATAGTAGGTTGTCTTTTCATTTTAATAACATGTCAACTTGTGTTAAATAAATATTTTAGAAATCTTGTTCAAAAGATTAAGTCTAATTGCTGGGATTGTGCACATACTTGATGATTATTTCTAAGAAATATCTAATTGGTGGACACACTTTGATACTTCCTTAACAATTTCATCATGTGGTATTACTTGCATTACTGACTGGAATATTATGAAGGATTAATCACGTTTGTAACATTGCTGAATTGTGGAAGATCATCTTCTCTTTTTTGTCTGGTAGAAAAGATGAAAAAAGCTAAAAAATACTGACACTGGAAGGGAAAAAACCTTATTTGCAGGGCACATGGGTACTATTTAACAACTGGGAAATATGAATTAGAGGGGCTACGAAAGAAGAATGGTGGTTTGATGGCTTCTCTCCATGGTAATTAGCTAGGTTAATCTCAAATTAGGCAGAAGGCAGGGTAAATATGCACCTTATAGGCTAACTAAATATGATATACAGAGAGCATAAGTTTTGTGAACTGGAGCTCACTTCATCTGATGCTGTGAAAGAACAAGCATAAAACAGTGTATGAAGTGGAGTGAGTGATCTGGGTACAAAAGATATGAAAGTGAAGGGCTGGGGTGGGGCTTGGGGAAAAGTGGTATTGGGAGAAGAAAATAAGCAAGAGACCCATAGGAACAAAGGGGTCACAAAAGCTAATCCAGACAATGGGATAAGAAGCTGTAGTCCCCATTTAAACCATACTGAACCCTATCTATTATGCGGATGTTTTCTTGTTCTGTAACTTCCCATTCAAACGATTTTAAAACGTTGCCGCCTGAAAACAGCAATCCTTTGTTCAGTGATAGCATGTCCAGGGACATGAAATATTGCACTTCTTCCATTAGTATGAGCTGCAGTTCATGAAATGTTATGCAGCCTACATACCTTTAGTTAGTCTATAAAGTGCATATCCACCCTGCCTTACCTCTCCATGGTATCATTCCAAACTAATAATTTGTTTTGACTAACTAATATTAACATGCTTGAAACTTATAGCTACTTATTGCAGTTAGGAAAGGATAAAGTATCACCAGGTAGAATGGAGCACACAGTGCAAAGCTGATGAGAAAACTCTGGGTAAAATTCTTGTTGCCCCTAGTATGTATTTTTGCCTTTCTATTCAGACTTCTCCCTCCTATTGGACTACCTTAAATCTACCCTTATGCTGGCTTTACCCAGGTGGAGAAGTATGGAGACCAGCCCTCATGTCTCTCCATCCCTGGAGTGTGCACTAAAACCATCTTCTCTTGTGCTTTATTTAAAAACTATGCCCCCATGACCCTCTTCACCTCTTCCATCTCATCCTTTAAGAATGGCCCCGCTCCACTTTCTTTAAATCCACTGCATTCTCTGCGTTGTATTCTCCAGTGGTAGTTTCTTAAAACTCTCCATCCTCCGTCTTCTTGCCTCCACCCTTCCTGGCTAAAATACTATCCTCTTTACTATGAACTACCACTTCTACTTCATTTTGAGACAACTTAGAGTTCTCCAGCTCTTGTACAAACTAATAGATCTCTGGCAGCTCTCCACATACTCTAAAGCTCATACATTCAGCTTCCATACCTTTTGCCTTCTTGAAAGAAGCCTATTTGTAAAACTGCTTTCATCAAAAAATAGTTAGTAAAAATGTTAGTAAAATCTCTTTCTTAATCCTACCCAGTTCCTCAAAAATAAACACAAGTGATCCTTGATTGATGCTTTGCTACAGAGTTCACTTTCATAAACATTGCCTCCCAATTCCATACATCAGTTAAAAGTTCATCCTTGAAAATCATCTTCAGGAGTCTGGATGTGATGTCCAACTTCCTCCCTGAAAATAAAATTATAATCCCCTGTGACTATCCAGGGCCATTACCCCACTACAGGCATTGCCAGCTTCTTTAAAAGGTCACATGTCACCTCTTGTCTCTCTTTCCATAGAGGCATGCATACTTACTAAACTTCAAGCTCTGTGTCCCTCACTACTCCATCATGTGTTGCAATTACCTGCATACAATTTATTCAATTTTTAGCACCTTAATTGCTGGGTTCTTGATAGTATTGCCACCCCTGCAGACCTGTTCACATTAGAGAACAAAATGACAGCTCACACCTTTCACCTCCTTTTGAATCTCCCATATACCTCCTTCTCCAGAATACCACACTCCTGCAAGCACACTGTCAACTTGCACCTCCCCTAGAAAAGGCTCCACCCTAGTCATTCATCACTGTGCTAAAACATTCTGCATATTTAAGGATGCCACCCTCAACACTATTAAAACTTCTATAAGAAAAATATGTCTCTGCTTGTGCATTATTCTCACTACTAATGTTTGGGAAATCCATTTCATCCCCTAGTGCCAGTCCTGTCACCTCAACCAGATTCCAAACCTCCCAGGTGTTAAGAAAACCTACTCCCTTAGTACTCTAGCCCCTCTACAGCCCACTTGGGGCTCAACATCAAGGAAAGTGGCCTGGAGGACAAGGGGAAAAAATCTGCACTTCTTTTCCAACTCTTCCTCAGAAGTTTTATCTTCCTCTCTCTCTCTTCTTTATTTTTTTTTGGATTACTTCTTTTTTTCCAAAAGGCATCTGTATCTCTCCCACCTCTTCCTCCTCCTCTTCACTGACGGCTTCTTGCCTCTCTTTTACCTCCCCTTTCTGCTCCCATCTTCCTCTCCTTCTCCTCATCCTCACCCATTGCCACTCTCTCTTGTGCCACCTCAGCTACTGATGTACCTGTCATCTGTGCTTCCTCTTCCACATCGCTTTCTTGCTGAATCTCCTGCACAACATTTTTTTCGTTGCCTTTTTCTCTCGCCTCTTCATGCACAATATCCTCCAGTGTTTCTTTGCACTACCCTCCAGGGTTTTGACTTTATTTGCAAAGGACTTGAGGCATGTCCTAAAGACATGCTCTTCCTCCTCATATAAGTTACAACTGTAGTCCACTTTGCAGTCAAGACAGTGTGCCCTCTCTCCCCATTGTTAAAACAGACTATCACTATGCCACCCGGTATACCTTCAGCCAGCACTTGCTACACCTCATGGGTTGTCCAAAATAGATAACAAACCTTTGGTGTGGCCCTAATGTAATCACTGGGGGGAAGTGCTCCATCCCACCTGGACTTCCCAGGTTCATTTAAAAACACTTTAGCCTTTCATGACTCAGTCCACATCCCATACTTATCCCTAATTTTATCCACCCGTATTTTGTGTGACCTTCTAACTATAAGAACTTAATATCTTCTGCCACTCTTAAACCTGAGGACATTCTCAGACTGCTTCATCCGATAAGAACCTGAAACATTTGAGCTCTGAGCTATTGCTCATCAAAGAATAGGTTTTCCAAACTGGCCATACCCTTCAGAGGTATAGAACATTAACTCCCACATTTACTTAATTCATAAAAGCAATCAGGCTATTTAAATATTTCAGATGCACTTTTGGAACCTCAAATAAAACATCTATAAAACCATGCCTGCTCACATTGTTTTTGTTGCCATCATTCTCTTCATTAACAAAGTGGTCTTTACCAGTAGTCATCTTCTCTCTGTCACCTTTTGCACTGTAGCTACCATTCAAAACCTGGATACGAAATTCTGCCTGCCAGTCATCAAGATTCACTTCTCTACCACCAGTTTCTGTTTGCCAATCATCATTGTCCATATACCACTAGTCAAATCCCATCCACACTCCCACCTCAGGTTTCCATCTTCCATCACTGCCAACTTGTCAGCTCCCATTTATCATCTCAGCCCATTCTATTGCCTCCCTCCGTAGGCTTACTCTGCTGCCGAGGTAAGTTCCCATCAGTTAAATCAAAATGAAGCTGCAGATTCCTTCTCTTGCTCTGCAGGCACTGCTCCAGGGATTCCCTCTCAACCCCTTCGACCAAGATCTAGCCTTCACCTGATCTTAGACAAGAGGCCACAATGTGATCCAGAGAGACTTACCAGAGCAGACCTTTAGAAGAACTATTAGCTGGTCTGCTGCCACAGGTGGATTTTACTGGAGAGGCTTCTCTCCCCAGCAACCAGTCAGATCCTAACCAGCTGGCCAGCCAATTCATCAACCAAGGTAGGGCTGCTGGTTACAGCCTCTGGTAGGTTTGGACACCTGGGCATTTAATTCAGCCTGAGCTGCTGTGTCCCCTAATCATCAGCCTATGAGCTAGGTTAAGACCAAATTTTAGGCTGTTGAAACTGGATACTGGGACAAGAAGTATCTAGATACTAGGGCAAGCAAGAGGGAAAGATTTAAAGTGGATAGAAGGAGAGAAAGCAAAAGAGTGTGTGATCCTAAGCTCAGTGAGGTAGGCAATGGATTAGGAGAGAGACCTTACTTCTAATGATATGTACACATTTGAATGAAATAGTCATTAGTTAAAATATACAAACACAAGATCTAGCTGGAATCCTTGCTTTCA
Source organism: Crocodylus porosus (assembly GCF_001723895.1). NCBI lineage: Eukaryota > Metazoa > Chordata > Crocodylia > Crocodylidae > Crocodylus > Crocodylus porosus. The sequence continues at coordinate 136,536,721 of NW_017728906.1, forward strand.
TGCACCTCTGGAGACTTAGCATCGCTACTGTTCCCTCTCCCATTTTTTCACCCACTCTGCCCTCAACTGAATTCAGCATCAGGTGGAAAAGCAGCAGCATTGGTACTCACCTCTTGGACTCCAGAGCTGCATGAAAGCAAAGGCAGCATCCAGAGGCTGTGCTGATCAGCAGGTGACATAGATGACCACGCACAAGTCCAACCATTTAAGTCCAACCTAGATTTTAGCACTGAAACAGGATTTGGCTCTAAGTTCTTCTTGATAAAATCCATGTTCTGACAGGTATTTCATAACCAACAGATATTGTTATTAGTTCTATGTTTGTTATTTATTTAATGACATACTTGGACAACTACATGGAGGCTATTTATAACACTTTAGGGTGGGTCCCCATATGCAGGGGCATGTACTTGCAGAGGCACATCGGTGCTGCTCCTTTGTGCCCCATCACATGTCCCTGCACCTGTGCTTTGCATGCAGGAAATAGTCTCGGGTAGGGGCAAGGGAGACTCAGGTAGGGGTAGGGGAGACAGCACAGGTACTGGCTCCAGCAGTATTATCTGGTGTCCTAGTGCAGCAGGGATACAGATCCGGCAACACAGAGCATGGCCAGCAACCAGAGCATTACTCTGGATGGCCAGCCCTCCAATCATTCCTGTGCATGCTACCAATGCACCACAAACCACACACACCTGCACATAGGGACTCACCCTTACTGTTTTATTGAAACCTAAAATAAGTGATCTTCTGCTGTGGACAGCATAGATGAATAACGTAGACATGTGACAAATCACTAATTGGTCCTTTTCTTTCCTTCACAAGGGGCATAATTATTTCACACTACTTTTTTTGAAAAAAGAAATCTGTTTGAGCATCTGCATAAAAATAAGTAAACATCATGTTTTGAATTCTAATTTTATAACAGTTTAAACATTTCAATCTTTGTTGCATGTTATCTCCTTCTCTGAATATCAAGATTTGACTCCTGTTTTTAGTAAACTGAGAGTGTATTTTGGGAAAATACTGTGATTTTCTCTCTTTCTCTCTCTCTCTGATTTTTCTTTTATTTTTTGACATGTAGTAGAAGGTCACAACTTTCCCTCTCTTTCCCCCTTACTTCTTTGTACCCTTTTCAACAGAAACTACAGAAAATATTAGCTTTTTTAAAAGCAGAATTCCTACCATTTTGCCAACTGAGGGTTCATAGTGGCTGATGTAGCTGTCTTGGAAGATGTTTTACTTGTATTGGGTGCTTGATATGCTTCATTCTTTAAGAGAACCTATGTGATTTAGAAGCCATAGGATTGCCTTAGAAAATTCAATCAGTTTTCATTCTGACACTGGGCCCAACAATCCTGAATATATGTGTAAATGTTTGGGCACAGATGTCTGGCAGTGTTTGATGTAGTGTTCTTAATTAGAAGGCTAATATAGTGGCACCAGCAGGTTGGGAAGTGTCTTGTTTTTGGAGTCACCAGCCCTGGAGCTTGAATGCTAAAATGTAGAGATAACTACCAATGATAAAGTATATGCAGACCTAACCATTGCTTCTCACTCTTTAATAAAATTAGTAGATCACAATGCATAACAGTAACAACATATAACTTGGTCTAGATAGACAAGACTATCAAGAAGAGCAAAGAAATAGAGACAAGGTATACTACATGCCACTGACAGCTAAATCATTTGGGATAATAGATGTATATAACCTTAAATATAGGTGTATTTTTTTTTCAGAACACAATGCCCATATGTAGTATCATGCGATTTGTAGCTAGTGGTGAAATCTTCAGAAAAATTAAAGAATAATGCCCTGATGCTGAATAAGAATAAGTGTTGTTAATATAATTAAAGATGAAGCATATAATACCAACAAAGGAATATTTTTCAACTATTGGTGTAACCTTGGCTATACCATCTAAATATTTGCAAGAAGGTCTGGAGCTGAGACTCAAGAATATTCTCTACACATCCGTTTTCAAAATACTGCAAACATTCTGTAGAAAGTGTCTTTTGTGAATATCATTAGAACAACCACCTTTTAGGAAAAACAATCACTAATAATTATGTCAATTTTTCAGTAAAAATGCAGTTATTAAAATGAATTAACTCAGTCTGGTTTAATGTACATAATAGTCTGCTCACTGCTATCAGTTTGCAAGATTAGGGATTTTTATTTGATCCTAGAGATTTTCTTTGACCATTCATGGTCTGCAGAGTAGTACCAAAAGAGTTAATGTTTTCAGCATTTCTATTTATTGGTACTTCATTTTAGTTTTAAATGTAATATAGAGCTGCTGTTCTTACTTTTGTATAATCATGAGCATCTGTCTTGTCCTTGAGCGCTTCCAGCCTATTTTATAGACTTTGGATATTTTTCTGTGCATTTAAAGAATCTCATCTCTCAACTTTTACATTTTAGATGTCTCTAAAATTTGCAATTTTTATAGGACAACCTTTTAAAGTTTCCATCATTTTATTATCCTCATACTGAATGTCCTCATTCATTTAATCTATTACAATAATTCTTATACAATTTGAAACTCTCCAGCACTATTTTTGAGACTTTTGAAATTGTTCCATACTTCTCTCCTGTTCAGTTTTTTCCTTCACTTTCCACTTAGTAATCTATGATTCCAGTGCATAATAAAACTATGTTCATCTCAGCAACCTTCTCTCTTTCCTTTTCTTTCTCTGTCATGCTATGTAATTTACCTATCAAATTACAATCTTAGTTTCCTACCATCAGTCACTCTTTTTTTACTTAGTTACTCATCTCTGTTGTTGCAGTTAAGGATACATATTTGTCAGTTGTGTTCCCCTCTTTCATTTCCATATGTGAAGGCCCCTATTATTTTTAAAGTAATTCTTCAGCATTCAGATTGCCAATTCTAAGGTTAAAATGACACTTTTACTCAGCTGATACATTGGCTATTGTAACCACTCTTTTACACTCTCACTACAAATATGGAACATTAATCTGAATGATCTGAATAATTAGGTGGCAGTGCACCTTTGGTGCCCGCCACTTTAAGGGCTGGAGCAGGCAGCCAGCAGGTGCAAGATTAAGGTGGCCATTTTCAAACATAGGCAAGCCAAGCAGAGGCAGCAGTTTGCTGCTGCTTGAAGCCAAGGGAGCAGCATCACCCAGCTGAGCTGCTGCTCACAACATCTTGGAGGCAAGGTCAGGAGCTATGGGGATGGCTGGAGGCTTCTGGTCTTGGGCATGACCTGAAACTACACCCTGCTGGGGATGGGTGGCCTGGTGGAGCTGTTCATGTCAAGACAGCCCCCAAGAAATGCCAGGCCAGTTACCACCCTGCTGAAAACTGAGGAGGGGTGCCTTAAAACCTCAGCCCCCACAACTGGGTAGGTAACCCCATAGTAGGGCCTGAGAGATGCCTATATAAGAGATGCCTCTAAAATTTGCAATTTTTATAGGACAACCTTTTAAAATGTCCATCATTTTATTATTTCTTATTATGCAAGCAGAGAATGGGCTAGGTGATCAGAAGCCTAGGTGCTTGAGGCACTCTTGACTGGACAATACTGGGACCAGGATCAGAATGGTCAAGAGGGCAAGAGTGCCCACTGCAAGGGATGCCCAGAGTCAGAGGACCTGGGGTTCTGAGTGGCCTAGAGGCAAGGCCTGGGCCTGTGTGGCCAAAGGTCCCAGAGAGGGGGCCACTCCTGAGCAGGAGAAGAGTGCAAGGAGTTTGGCAGCCCAGAATGAGGGCAGAGTAGGTCACATGATTAGAAGGGATCTAGTTGGGGTCCAGACTAGAATGTTATGGGGCCCAGTGTGGAGCCAGAACTGTTAAGAACTTATGATGCCATCTGCTAGGTATGGGCCACAGCGTAAGAAAGGTATGGAGCCATGGATAGCATCCCCTGGCATCGGGGTATAAAATGGGCAGCCTCTTGCATTTAGCACCAGTTTATTATTCCAGCAAGTCGTGGCAGGTGGGACTGGGTAGACTGGCCCATATAAACAGGTGGGCAGACCAATATGATATCTCGGCCCTGGGTTGGCCCCTTGTCACAAATTATTATATTAATAATCTGAATTATTGACTGAATAACTGTAGTGAGTTTCATCAATATATTATGCATCCTCATAAAATGCTCCTACACTCATCTTTTTGGTGAACATGTCAATAAACTCTCCATTATTTCTCATGTGCATTCTCTTCTTTTCTGATGGTTCCTACACTTGTCCTACAAATATCTTCTTTGTGTATTATTGAAGTCCAGCTTGATAGGATTTTTAATATTATTCTACAGGAAACATACTGTACTCCATGGTTCATGGGAGTTATACTCACAATGGAACTGAACGCTTTGTTCCATTCTTCCCACAACAATTTAATCCTCATAACCAGGAATCCTGGTTTTCTCAGATTAAAAAAAAGAACAACAAAATCCCCAATTTTCAGATTATAAAAAAGTAACCCAAAATCCACATTTCTTCTGTAATTAAAATGAAATGCCAAAATGTGGATTTTGGGTTACTTTTTTATACCCAAAAACTGGGGATATTTTAAAAAAAGAAAACAGGGGTCCCTGCTCATAACTTAAACATTATTGCCCAATTAACACTGCATCCTCTTCTTAACACCAGTACAAATGCCAGGCATTTACAGCTTTTAAATAACCCTTTTGAAGATAGTTTTGGAGTTCCATTGTTATTGATGCTGTTTCAAAGGTGCCTTTTGGGAGTTGGCTTCCGATAATCACCACTAGCAGTTTTTAATCTTTGTCCTCTGTTTCTCAGTCACTTTTGAAAGCACCACCAGCTCCCTGTCTGTCCCAGAAAAACAGGTTTTCAGCTTCAGAGAATTCATATCTCTAGGGTTTCTCAGCATCATCACTTTTCTATATCATTATTATATATCAGAATATATTTTCTATATCAGTTTCCAAGGTATGAACTTTAATCATTCTCCATCAGACTAAACCCCATTACCAGACCCCTTCTACTCCTTGACTATGACAGTTTCTTCTACTTGTTTGTATTTTTTTTAACATTCTTCAAATCCATTCAAATGCTGAGGCTAAAGTTATCTTATCAGCCCATTTTTCTAACCCAGTCACCTGAATTCTTTGACTCCTTGCATTTGCTCATCCTCAAGATGAAATATCTTCTCTCTTAAAGCTCCTTTTTCTCTCTTTTTCTCTCCCTTCTTATTCAGTATTCTATCTGATGAAATTTTCCCTCCTTATGTCTTCTGCCAGGGGTGTTATTTTTTGTTACCAGTTGGTTCAAAATTCCAACCAGCGGTTTTGTCATTTCTTCTGTAATATTCCTTGTGGATGTAATAGACCTTGAGGCAGGTAAGTAGACATTGAAGCCGTATCCTCTTATCCTTTGAACCACATGCAATACCCACTCTTATTTTGTTGCCTGCAAGAAATTGCAATCACTAATGTTGGCAAAGTGAGATTATTGAGATTAGTAGTTAGCTATATTTTAAACAAATACAAAAACACTTTTTTACTTTACTCCAGGTTAAAATGCTTATATTTAATATATAAATATTAATTCAATTTTTCACCCATATCTGCTTTTTTTTTTGCTTTTTTTTTTATTGTTGCTGGTTGCAGTTTGTTTCAAATATATGCATGCCCCAGCATTATGATCAGGGATCCTGGCTTTCTCTGATTAAAAAAAATATCTCCAATTTTCAGGTTTAAAAAAGTGTCCTCAGATCTGTATGGGGTGGTGGGGTAGGGCTGGGACTGAATCGGGCTGCACTCTGGGTGGGTGGCAGGGACTATGGCGAATTTTCAGGTGGCTTCAGGCCCCCCATAGCCCTTGCTCTGCTGCCTGCCCTGCCCCAATCCAGAGGCACATGCCCCCTGTATGCCCTCCTGCTCACCCAGCTGAGGTGGGACGGGCATGGGGCAGAGCCACTAAAGAGGTTCCAGACAAGTGGCACATAGTGGCAGGAGCCTCTCTCCCACTACACCACCCAGATAAACTGCAGCTTTGAGGGCATGTGCCTTCAGATCAGGGTGGAGGGCATGTGCCCTCAGATCAGGGTGGAGCAGGTGGCTAAGCAGGGACTATGGGGCACCTGCAGCCTTCCCAAAGCCCCCACCACCTACCAAGAGTGCAGCGTGGTGCAGCCCCAACCCCATCCACCCCACCCCAATCTGGAGGCACCCCCCACAAAGCCCTGCCACTGCTTACCCAGCTGGGGTGGGGTGGAGGGTGTGGTATGAAGCTGCTGCTCATCTGGGAGGTGCAGGGATGCTGGGGCAGCTCCTGCTGCTACATACCACTTGTCCAGAGGCAGCACAGCAGCTCTGCCCCTCCCTGGCTGGGTGAGCAGCAGGAGGGCATGGCCCCTGCTCCCAGCACCTTCTGCCACCCTCCCAGCACCTTCTGTAGCCCCGGCTCTGCCTACTCCATCATGTCTAGATCCTGGGATACACACCCCCATACTCTCCTGGACCAGTGGCAGAAGCAGCGGCAGGAACTGATGGTCAAGCTGCCAGACAAGCAGCACACAGTGGTGGAAGCTGCTGCCCGCCCCCTCCGCACATACACACCTGCCCAGCCCCGGTCCCAGCCCCAGCCCCAGCCCCAGCCCCAGCCCCAGCCCCAGCCCCAGCCCCTCCCCCACTGCAGGGAGCACTGATTTTCACTCCTATGTTCTTCCTTTCCCCTTCCCCCTTCCACTACTTACCAGCTGCACACAGTATTGACCATACTAAAGATGAAACCCACATCAGAACATCAAAATGGGATGTCAATTTATAAATGATGTGAGTGACATTTGTCACAACTTGAAAAATCTTAAGTCGAAGACAGCCTGTAGTCAGAATCTCATGGGGCTGTGCCATGAGCACTTCTGCTATGGCCTTGAATTTTTGACCTCTAGGTTGTTGACCCTATACCTTAGTGCCCAAGCCACCCTAGACCCCCCAGTCAGGTCACTCCATCCCTCAGTCATCTTCAATGCTGACTCAGTACTACTAGCCTTTGAACTGGATATGTACTGATCATGTGCAAAGCAAGAATTTTCAGAGGCTCATAACTTGGCTAGATTTGGGCAGAGTTTTGTGGGGATGAGAAAAGGCAGAGTATCTGAAACCCGCCTGTTATAAAGGGAACTGATGGACAATAATACATGTCCCACTTATCATACTTATAAATTTCACTTTAAAAAACATTTAGATTTCCTACATATTATGAGAAGATACCTTAACATGATGTAAAATACCTCAATAGCATTCTTCCAAGTACTCCGCCTAGCAACTGAGACCAAATATTACTGGTCTACACGAATAATCAAGGATATATGTAGGTACAAATACTGTGTAAACATTTACATGGCATAACACAGTTGTATTAAGGGAGAAAAAACACTCAAAATGCATGTGAAAAATCTCCTTAATTTACATTGTAACTTTGATGCATCTAGAAAATGGAACATAATGACTTATTGCTTTAAGTGCAGTTACACGTCAGGTTTTTTGGGCATTAAATACTGTCTAATTTTTGCATCCATGCCAAATGTAATATGAAAAGTGCCTGCTCTATAAATTTTAAAACCTCTTTTGTTACCATCACAAAGTTCTCCTATGTTATTTTATTGTTACAAAGCACTCCTTCAAAATCATGTATGTTTCATCAAATGAAATTATAAAAAAATGCCCCATACAAATCTAGTTTATATCCATATTTCACTATTTTCCACATGCATGCTTCAAAATGTATGTCCCTATTCAGGTGATTCTGACAATGCACTATTGATTTAAATAATAATTTTCATAGCCCATGAAGTGTCAAGCTGCAGGATAACTGCCATCAGAATTTTAATGGTCTATGGGACAAAAATGTTTTTTTTTTAAAAACTGAGAACTTGTAATGTAGCTTTCAGCAGAAGAGTGCATATTTTTAGCCTTTTCAAATCAGTACTATATGATTTCCATTAAAAATATCACACAAAAATTACATAGATACATACATACATGTATGTATGTTTGTATGTGTATATACATGTGTGTATACACACAATTATGTACACATATGAGGAATTGATACTGAGCACACTGATGTAAATATCTGATTACAAAGGAAACAGAACCAGTGTTACTGTCAGCTCTGTGTTCCTGAGGGAGCTCTGGCACCCAGCTTGCTGGACTTATAAAGGACTTTTTCTATTCCCCTCCCCTCCCCCCCCCCCACCGCCACACACAACTCATCTATCTAGAACTAAGCAGAAGAAAAGTTTAATAGGCATCTCGGGCTGTACATTCCCTGTCCGAGTATGGGAGGCCTATTTAAACTTAATTGACTAAAGCTCGGTTGCTGGGTTAGGGAATGCTGAGTCACGAGACTGTCAGAGGTGGTATGGGCGACATTTGAACAAGGTTAAGGGTTCATCACAGTGTCCAGCCCGTTGGAGCCCTGACCACAAAAGCTGTCATACTTTTCCTGGGATGACTGGTGGAATTACTCCCTACAAAGTTTATGAACACTCCAAGTAATCCCTTTGACTCTGTTAAAAGATTACAGTAAAATCTGAAAGTCATGCTAAACTGAGGCTTATTCACAACAGGTAAAATGCAAAACGCTGATGCTGACCGAACAGAGCAAGCATAGCTAGGCCATTTGAGAAGAAACAATGTGGTATCCTTTCCAATATATCTTCTATATTCATAATAATTTCAATCTGGCTCATAGGTATCTTGTTACTCCTTAAAACTTGATGTTTTTCCTGGTTGTTAATAAGTTTCTTGAGATGTTCCAAACCAGATAACCCCTTGTCACTGAAAAAGGTAATTCATTTAAATTTAAACTGTTTATGTAACAAGATTTTCCCTGTCAGTTATGGCTTGGGACCCTCTTGATTTACACAATTAAAAGAATTCTTTGAAGAGGATAGACTAAGGGTATAAGAAAGCTGTAAAGCAGCAAACAGTGTGCTTCAAGAGAGAGACATCTTTCTGACACCATCCACTGTTGTTCTCAAGAAGCTGGAATAAACAGATCGTGTCTCTTCAAGGATCATGCTGGGAACTCTGCTTGTCAACAGATCACCCAAGTGCCTTGGAATGGTGACATCCCAGCTCTCGTTCTCTCTCTTTCTCTCTGTTTTTTTCTTTTTCTCTCTAGGCATAGCTTTCTGAATCTAAATTGTATTAGTTAAGCTTGAGCTAGGTTTCCCCAAATACTCAATTAAATCAAGGTAATATTGTAATTGTTTGTTTTTCCTTGTATGTCTATTATTACTAATACCATTCTACATTTCATATACTTAGCAATAAATAACTTTTATAGTCAAACTGGTGGTAACCAGGTGTATTTTTCCCTTCTCTGCTTCTCCTTCCCCATTTGCTCTGCAGTAATGCTTCTTTTACCTAAGCCAAAGATCCCTGTGAAGCCCAGAAATACTGTGGGGTCTGCTCATCAAGAGGCTACCCCTACTAGGACAGTTAGGGCAAAAGATTGGGATGTGCTGAGTTTGAGACACAAGGGGATCAGCTTTTATAGACTGATTACCCCGGTTTGGCTCAGATGTGCCCTAATGAACTGAATGCTGGCCCATGAGGGTGTCATCTGGACACCCAGCCAGATTCAGAGGTATTCTGTTCACCTGTGTACTTGTGTCTGCATTTTATTGTTACCTTAATCAACTGATTCCTGGCATATGAGGGTGTCAGCCTGTACATGCTGATCAACCCAGCCGGGTCAGGCATGTCACATTAATCTGTGTGTGTATTAGACTGATTTGGTGGATAAAGGAACCCAGCCCCACTGAAACTGAGTCCTGAAAGATAGCTCCATTAGGGGTGAGGACTTGCAGAAGAGATAGATACAGCTCCATATAGTAACACAAGCAGCACATTGATAGAATTACAAAGACCCTAAAAATGTATCCCTAATAAATAAGCACACCCCAAAGTGATGGGCAAATTTAATAACCTATGATTTATGACCTATGGCTAATTAGCTAGATTTCAGGTTTATTATTATAATATATATCCTTTAAAGGCTCAACTACCAACTTTAAGGATGCAATAGATAATAAACAGCGAGGCACACAATCAATCTTTTGAAGGCATTGAAATATAGTAAAAACCATATTTTCTATCAAATAACATATTGATACATAACAACACCAAATATAACACACATCTTGTTTTGGAAGAGCAGAATTAAGGAAAAAAAAGGAGTTTTTCCATGGAAATACCAGTAAGATATTCAATATAACTATGAAAATGCATAAAACCTTACAAAGAACCAGCTATAAAATACAAAATTTCACATGTGGGCTTTTCATTACCTCACATCCCTTATTGCAATACTGTGGCATGTAGCCAGGAGTGAAACACCAGCTGCTCCAAGAGAATGGGGGACCTCATCACTCTTCCAACACCCCCCTAGCCACTGATGCTCAGTGGGAACATGTACATGTGCAATTAATGTGGAGCAATACACTTGGGCACATATCATTTGAACATGCACCTGAGACTGCAGCACATTGAGCTGGGTTGGAGCAGCCCCGGCTGGCAAGGGACCTGGTGGTCAGCCTGCCAGCCCAGGGCTGCTCCTACCTGGCTTAGTGTGCTTCAGAGGAACTGGATGGGGCACAAGAGTGCTTCAGTGTAGGGCTAGCCAGAAGGGAGACCCTTACACTGAAGCACGCTCACGCCTCAGCCAGCTGCATCAGTGTCTACATCTGTAGTACTGCACGGTTAAAACTCCATGCACCGTTAAAACTCTGATAAATTAAATCTATTAATTTAATAGATTCATAGACATTAGGGCTGGAAGGGACCTTAGAAGATCATCATGGCCCTCTGCCACAGGGCCAGGAAGTCAGCAGGGATCATAGGATCCCAGCAAGATAAACATCCAAATTTCTCTTGAAGGCATTCAGAGGAGGTGCTTGAACCACCTTTGGCAGTGGTCAAACCTTGGGGGGTTGGAAAGTAAAGAAGTTCATCCTTATGTCCAGCCTGAAATGGTCATGGAGGAGTTTGTGACCCTTGGGATGCTCTGGTGAACAGACATTGCCCCAGATCCCAATTAGCACCCCTGATAAACTTATAGGTGGCCATCAGATCACCCCGAGCCTGTGCTTTTCCAGGCTGAAGAGTCCCATGACTCTCAGTCTCTCTTCATAACATCCATTTTCCTGACCTCTGATCATGCTCATGGCTCTCATCTGCACTCTCTCAAACTTCTCCACATCCTTTTTGAATTCTGGAGCCCAAAACTGGACACAGTACTCCAGCTGCAGCCTCTCCAAGGCCAAGTACAACAGGAGAATGACATCCTGGGATTTCCTTCAGCCTAATAGGGCCGCACATATAGATGCCAAGATATTTACTGTGGAGCTAATTAGGCAACTCCACAGTCAATATTTTGTGTAGATATGCCTACCGAGCAAGAGATTCTGCAGGCAGCAGCAAGAGTAACTGCTTAAGTAAAAGGGCAAGGGGGGATGGCATGGCGGGGGAAAATCAGAGGTGATGTAACCTCCTCTGGTGCCCTGGGAAAAGCAGAGGAGAGGATGAGGGAAGTGGGGCAGAGGTCACTGAAGGGGTCCACTGAACATTTGTGGACCTCACCTGTAATCCCATGACTACCTGATATCCTTAGGAACATCTGATGGGAGACCTTGTCAAAGGCTTGTTGGAAGTCCAGCTATACTGTATCAACTGGATTACCCTGATCCACTTGCTTACTGACATCCTCAAAGAACTTTAGTAGGTTGGTGTGGCATTATTTCCCTTTGACACAACCATGTTGATTCAAAGATTTAATAGACATTAGGGGCTGGAAGGGACCCTGTGAGATCATGGAGTCCAACCTTCCCCCTCCCCCCTGCCATAAGCAGGAATAATAGAATCATAGAATCAATGAGTCGGAAGGGACCTAGACAGATAGTTTCATAGTTTCATATTTTCATAGTTTCTAGGGTCAGAAGGGACCTAAGTAGATCATCTAGTCCAACCCCCTGCCATGGCAGGAAAGAGTACTGGGGGTCAAATGACCCCAGCAAGGTGTTCATCTAGCCTCTTATTAAAAACCACCAGGGTAGGATCCTGCACCACTTCTCTTGGAAGTTGGTTCCAGATCCTATCCACCCTGACTGTGAAGTAGTGCCTCCTGATATCCAGCCTAAATCTACCCTCTGCCAGCTTGTGACTGTTATTCCTGGTCACTCCTGGCAGTGCTTGGGGGAACAGGGACTCCCCCAATGCCTGCTGGTCCCCCCTGACTAATTTATAACAGGCCACTAGATCCCCCTCAGCCTTCTCTTTTGGAGACTGAACAGGTTCATGTCCCTCAGCCTCTCCTCATAGGGCCTGCCCTGCTGTCCCCTGATCATGTGAGTGGCCCTCCTCTGGACCCCCTCCATGCTGTCCACATCCCCCTTGAAGTGTGGCACCCAGAACTGGACGCAGTACTCCAGCTGCGGCCTGACCAGCGCCGGATAGAGGGGGAGGATCACCTCCTTGGACCTGCT
>NW_017728906.1:136549222-136564895 GCF_001723895.1 Crocodylus porosus
ACCACCTCTCTGGGAAGCCTATTCCAGGCTCTGGCCCCCCTTACCGTGAAGTAGTTCTTCCTAATATCTAACCTAAACCTATCCTCTCTCAGCTTGTGGCCATTGTTCCTGGTGACTCCAAGGGGGGCCCTGGTGAACAGACTTTCCCCGAGTCCCTGCTGGTGTCCCCGATAAAGTTGTAGGCAACCACAAGATCCCCCCTCAATCTCCTCTTGCGGAGACTGAAGAGATTCAGGTCCCTCAGCCTCTCCTCATAGGTCTGGCCACAGAGGCCCTCAGCCATATGAGTGGCCCTCCTCTAGACCCTCTCCAGGTTCTCCACGTCCTTCCTGAAGTGCGGCGCCCAGAACTGGACACAGTACTCCAGCTGCAAAATCATCTGGAATCAAGTGATCCTGCCAAGCAAGTCATGTTCATCCATGTGTTGAACAAGTCTTATTATTATTATTATTATTATTATTATTATATTTTTATGATTTTTTTTCAGGAACAGAAGTTTGATTCACCATCCTGTAGTCCTCTATAGCCTTTTTCAAATATTGGAGTGCCATTGAAAATCCTCCAGTCCCCTGATACCAAAGCTACTTCAAATGATACGTTATACTGTGACAGATGAGATTTTCAGAATCACTTGGCATTTGCCTAAATGCTATCTCTGACTTCAGTTAGAGCAGAGTGTTTTGAAAACCCCACTTTACCACACTTTGGTTCTTAACACTAGTAGAGATTAACTTCAAACTGAGGAACCAAAACTATATGGTGGGGGGGTGTCTATGCAATCCTAAACACACTACTAATAAAAGATTATAACTACTAAGGAAAGATTATAAATCGTACACTGATTAAATTGGAGCATGCTTTTATGGATTGGGTCTCAAAGTGATCGTTTTTGCCAGAATACTTGATATCAGAAGACAACTGAAATAAAATTTAATCCTGATTTTGAAGTTTTTTTCCTTCATCCCCCATTTCTTTTGCAGGATGTCAGAAACAACACTTTTAATTTAGCCAAGTCAGAACTGTAATAGCCTAACAGAGATTTAAAAATAAAAGGGGGGTTCCTTTGAGCTCAAATGTCATTGAATACCAGATTGATAACTTTTAATTCTTATTCATATGATTACTTTTGAAAATAATTTAGAGCTTCTTCCACTCTGGTAAGTTTAAGGTTAGGAATGAAAGAAATACATCCTGAAGAAACCTCAAGGACAATTACAACCCAGAAGTTATACCTTTGTATTGAATGTTTGTTTTGGTTGTACAATAGACACTGAAAGTGTATTTTCTTCTTTGTCCAGTAGCTTTATTCAGTATTTTGTTCTACAGAAATACTCATCCCTTTTATGTAAACACCCTGAATCTTGGTAAATCAACCTCTGCTCTCATTTACCAGCTTCCATCATTCAATTTTGTAACACGTTCTTCATATGCTCTTTCATTACTTTTCAAAAGGCTGATGTCAAAGGTGCTACTTTTCCACAGGATGCTCAATAAAGACCCATTCTTTCATTAGAAAAAGAGTATTCAGAAATACCTTTATATGTAGCAATGTTCTCTTGGGTTTTGAGTTAACCAGAAGCAAATATATTTTATATACTACAGAAAAAGCCCCCAAAACACCATTATATCTACCATATTCAAATTATACTTGCTATCGGTACAATTTATATGTTTACCAAAAGCAATAGGAAATAATAGATGTTTGGAATTATATTTTTCCATTTCTGATGCCATAAAAAATAAGAAACCTTTCTTTTCAGAAAATAGTAAAAGGTATTATTAACCAGAACTTCACACTTGACAAACAAGTAAACAAAAAAACAATCAATTCCCCCCTCCCCGAAAAAAAACCAGTGTTCAAGATCTTCTGAAAGTATTGTGACCTGACAATATGGCTATATTAGTCACAAAGACAATAATAATACCCCGTATTTACACATCTTCCTACCAACTGAATAGTGTCTATTACAGGGTACATGATTTGTTCAGCTAGTATCAGAGAAATATAAAAGTGTGACAATCTACAGCTAAAGATGCAATGTTACAAGGGGTTAACAGGAGTCTGGTGAAGAGAGATGAAAAAATATATGTGAAATTATACATCTAAACATATAATGCATGTGGTGTTTACTAGGAACCTTGAAAAACATTAAAAAAGATTAGTATTGGAAGAGGGATATATGACAAATTTGTAGTACTTTTAGAAACTCTCATTCTGGCACTTATTCAGTATCAAATAACAAAGTACCTATGGGCAGAAAGATATTTAAATGCTGGCAGGCACTTAATCTTTTGTGAATTGCTTTTGTACATACACTATTTCTCTGCATTATTCCTAAAAGGTTCATAGCAGAATTACCATCTATTTCTGAGGATCTGAAACACACATGTTTTGGGTTCCCCTTTATTTTTAACCCCTACTTTCAGAATGAGCAGAAATCTGTCAAGTCTATAAAAAGCTGTGAAGAGAAATCTGACTTCACTAGGATCCAGGTTGTGGCTCCTCACCTTTTGCAGGCTTGGAAAAAAACTGTGGGTAGGAAGAAAGGTAGAATCAACCAGTAGTAATAGGGGTAGAATCAGCAAATGAGGGGCAGAGGATTTTATACAGTTTTGAATAGCCTTTCTCTGCTATGTGTTGATTGTCATTTTCTCTGCCTCTCCATCAGCCATCATTTCAGTTGTATTCCAAACCACCCCCTCAAAATGTCTTCTGCATATCCTGCCCCTTTAGACCTGCTTCCTTTCCCTTTTTATCTATTCAGCTGATTCACTTCTAGTCTAGTCCTTAACAATTTTGAAAGTAACGTGGAACCATAGTGCTAGAAGGGACCTCAGGAGGTCATCCTGTTTACCCACCTATACAAAGCAGGATCACCCATTTCTAAAAGCATCTCAACTAAGTGTTGTCCAACCCGCTCTTAAAAACGTCCAGAAATGAAAATTCTGCAAACTCTCCAGGTAATGTATTCCATGAGTTAATATCATGCTCATACCTTGGAAGTTTTTTATAATATCAAAATTAAATTTGCCATCTTTCAATTAAGGCCCTTATTTTTTATTCTTTCCCCTGTAGTCACAAATAATAAGCTAGCATTATTCTCTTTATATCCGTATTGTGTTTATGTGAAGACTGTTATAAAACCCTCTCAGTCAGATCTGGGGTGGGGGAGGCAGTGGTACAATTGCACCTCCCTCTGAGTCTTGGTCCACTCAATGTTTAAAATCTAGCAACAGCAGCATTTCTATTCAGGAAGCAGTGAGAGACTCAACTGACTTAAAGGGTCATTAAATTCCTTCTTAATTCTTCATTCCTTGGGTGTTAATAACCCCATCTCCTTTTTAATGATCTTGATGTTCCACTAATCAAGCTACCATTTCTTTGGCAATTCTGCTGTTACCTACTCCTGGTAATGTAGTTCCTATATAACAGCTGATTAAAATATTAACTCTAGCCAAAAATATTAACTCAGACAAATATGAACTTGGGTAGGGAAATAACTTTCAGTGAAGTACTGGATGCACTGCCAAGATGCTCAAAAAAACTAGGCTTTGTTTTATTAATCTAAAAGACAGATGTATATTTAAATCTAATGACTACAGGGCTAATACAAGAGCAATTTGGTTACTTTTGCCTAGTTTGTTGTGTTTTTATGTATAATGGCATATTAATGCACTTTCCAATAAAGTAATATTTGTTTTTGCTTCATTTTTAAATGGAATACTATAGCACTGCCATATTAATAAAGCATCTCCTTTTTTGTTACGTTTCCTTTTTTTTCACTCAATACCAGCAAATTTATCTGGTTCATTACGTTGTTCTGAACCCCAATCTTAACTTTAGATGTTTGAAACTGTACCCAGATTGCTGTCACCTGAAAATTTACTAAGAGTGCACTCAATCTCATCCCCCGAATCATTAAGGAAGATACTAAATAATACTGGATGTGATTAAGGCTGTAAAACAGACTCCTAAGGAACCCAATTTGATAATTCTTCCTAATTAGAGATTGAGCCTTTGATAACAACTCTTTGAGCACAGTGATCCAACTAGTTAAGTATCTATCTAATAGTACATTCACCTAGATTATATTTCCTTAGTTTATTAATGGGAATATTGTGTGACACAGTATCAAAAACTTTGGTAAAGGTGCCATATCCAGGGATCCTGGTTTTCTCTGATTAAAAAAAAATTCCCTCAACTTTCAGATGAAAAAAAGTAACCAAAATTCACATTTTTATATGATTAAAATGAAACACCACTACATATATATCTATGCTCTGGAGAGGCTGGCTGAGGCATGAGGTTGCTTCAATACAGGGGCTGCCACCAATATAGTGATGTTTTATTTTAATCATGGAAAAATGTGGATTTTGGGTTACTTTTTTTTTAAATCTGAAAATTGGGGATTTAACACCTGTCTCTTCTCAAGAGAATCACTATATTGGAACATAAATTTAACTAACATTCAGATCAGGCATTGGAAATACAAAAAACATACTTATGCCTGGGAGAATGGGTGAGCGTGTTTTTTGTATTTCCAAAAAAACCTCTAGGTGCGTCCACACAAGATGTTTACTGCACAGTTGATTAATTAACTGTGCAGTAAACATCTCAGTGTCTGCACATGCCCCACTATTAGGGTGAACAAAATGAATAAACCCCAAAGCAGGGTAGTACTTGTAAAATACAAATACTAATGTGCTGCTGAGGTTTTTTGTGTGCAGCAGTGCACATAGATATGCTGCCCCAGCTGGCTGGGGCACAGGGTGCTTCAGTACAGGGCTAGCAGGCAAGCAACCCCTGCACTGAAGTACCTTAATGCGTCAGCCAGTCTCTCCAAAGCCTGCAGAGCCTGGTCAGAGCAGCCCAGGCTGCTCCCGCTGGGTCCATTGGTTAATACAAGTAAACTCCGGAGCAATGTGTTCCCAAGGTTTTTGCTCCTGGGCACATGTTCAAATAGTGTGCCTGGGAATAAAAAACTCCAGGACAGTAACTCCAGAGTTTATTTATGTGCATTAACCACATGTGTAGAGGCACTCTCTGAGCTCTTGTTCACTTCTTTCAGCAGCTCAGGTCTATGGTTTCTCACTTCTCACAGGTTTTCAAACATATATATGCAATTGATGACCTGCATCTATCTACAACCTGAATAGGTATATGTTAATGAAAGGGGTTAATCATAAAGACCCTCTCTCCAGAAAAATTTATGACAGATACTTAACAACTGTTTAACTAGGATGGCCTCAGATATTCATTCCTGAGAATGAGTGCTATTCCTTATAGTACATGAGTTTCAATTGTTTTGTTTGTGTAACTATAGTTAAAACACCTAGGTCAGTGCTTTCTTGTTTACACCGGCAAAAAGCATGAAATCTGTCTTTGCAAGCCTGTCTCTCTACAAGATTACCCAAAGTTTGTTCCAACTGATACATAATGGAGAAGGTACAAGATGAATGCCAAGGCCTCTAATGTGCTCCTTACATACCCAGCCCATCATCCCTTCCTTTTCTTGTATGTCTAGAGCAACACTCCCTGGTTTTTCCCCTTGCCTATTTTTCTGAACATCTATGATGTTATTGCACTCAAGCAATCTATCCTACCAAACCTATGTTATCTGAATTACATCACATTATTATTATTGTTTTTATCCAAATCTTCATACCTTTTACTTACCTATGGTCTTTTGTCTCAGTCCCCTCCTGAACCCAGTTTAAACTTCTCCTCACTAGGTACTGAGACGCTAGACACTTTTTCTCCTCTTCACCAGGTGGACCCCATATCTTCATAACAGTCTCTTTTAAAAGACTGCTCCTCAAAAAATGCCTGCCCCTTGTTGGTGGTAGCAACTGCACACCCAAGTGTGAACCTCCAGGATGTACCTACCTGACTGAAAGGATTGATGAGAGCACAATATGAGCCCGTGTCCCCTTCACCCTTGTGCTGAGATCCATGTAGGTACTTCTGTTGATGCAGCCCCTAGCTTGGATCACCCACATCTAGATGGGCAACATGGGATAATAGTCAGAGAGCTGCAGCCCCTCTGTAACATCCCATATTTAGGCTTCTGGCAATCAGCAAGCCCTTGGGGAAAACAGAGGGACACCCATAATTCTTTCCTTCTGGATTGACCTAAGAACCCGTTGTCCCTTTTAAAGGGCCAGAACACTGTTTTACAATAATAATTCTTTCTCTGAGATCTTCAAGGCTAAGCTAAACATCAATATTCTGCTCTTCCTACAAAAGTGAACTGCTATAAATATCAGTAGTAAATCGGTACATATAGTGAAAGCAGAATATTGGAACTGAATAATGCTGTGTAGGTCCGAGAAAAAAATGCTCTTACTAATAATTTCAAATGATTTTATGAAAATGTTATGAGTTGCATGAATCATCTTCCCACTTACTTTAAATCATTTGTGTTGATTTTAAAAAAGCCTTTATAAGTATAGGTAAACATATAGAATGTAAACAATGTATGGTCTTATTTGAATGAATAGTAATATATTTCAATAGTAGTAACACTATAGAGCAGGAATATAAGGGAAAAAAGAGACAGAAAGAGGTTAGGTAGATAAACAGAGAAATTGCAATATTCCTGTTTCTAAAAGCCATTATATCACAACACATTTGTACTTTAAGAATATCAGTTATTCTAATTTTCCAGTGAAAATGCTTGTGCACTTAAGTTTTCTTATTTGCCTGGCTTTTTTAATGGGTCAAAAACAAAGCTGCAAAATATAGTGCTAATAAAGTTATACTTACCTAGTCAGCTATAGAATAAAACTGGAAAATAATCTACATTACTCACCATATATGGCTAAGGACATCTGTATGAATAGTGTGCAGATTTCATTTTCATTAGCAGCTGCATGCATATAATTGGTAAAAAAAAATTTTTTTTAAGTATTCTGTATTAAGAAAGCATTACATAGTCCGGTTTTAACTAAAAGAGATGGTACAGCATCAAGTATATTACTTTTTCTTTCTTTTCCCTAGCCAATCTACTGTGGAATTAAAATAAAAAAAGCAAGCCAACAAAAAAAATCCCCCTAAAACCTAAATCTCTGCTCTTGTTGACTTTCTGCAAGACGGGTTCCAGTAAAGGTTGAGCTTTTCCATTTTATTTGCCTGGGCTTGGCTGTACCACTCTTATTCACATGGCAAGCTTTTACTCACACTTCAGGATAATACGTAAGAAAATGTCCATCAAGAAAAGTACTAGTTGAGCATCTGAACCAACTAATATTATGCAGAAGTACATCAAAACACATTCATGCTTATATTCTGTTTTCTTCTTATCCTCAACCTTTTCCACATGCATTCCCCGCCCCCTGACATCCAACTGTTTCTTCATGAGGGAGGCTCTATTGAGATTTCCATGTCAATCAAAGATGCAATCAGCACAATTTTTGGCATAGAGTGAAAATAAAGGGCAAAAACCCTTAAGGGGATAATAGGATAAATTACATAACCAAAATACTACCATTTAATATCTATTATGTAACAGCTGAATAGCTTCCTCTGAAGATCATAAATACTCTTTATGGCTGCTGGCTGCAACTCTAAGCGCAGTGAGTTACAACAAGTTAAACATAAGTAAACTGTGTAGTGCTTTATCTGAAAAAAATGATTGTTGCTACAGTTTATTTACGAAGTGCAGTCCCATTCTGGTATCATGCAATTAGTATATTAGCAGAGATAACATCTGAGAAGTATTGCTAATTAATTGTTAATAACCTGCTGGGAACATAACCAGGACTGAAAAGTAAATTGTAAAACTGGTTGTCAAAGGCAGTAGAGCAGAAATTATTTAAATATTTTAATCAGAATTCTGTACACAACTTTTTCTTTCCTTTTCTCTTCCTTTCTTTGCCCCTCCCATTTTTTTATTTATTTATTTTTTTGGATGCCTCCCTATATTATACAACAGAGATTTTTAACCTTTATGCATCATTGTATCCCCTGGTGGGTGGACACAAGACAGTATACTCCCAGATGCCAAGTGTGTGTGTGTGTATGGGGGGGGACTGCGCTGTTGGATGTGGAGTGGTGACAGCCTCCCCATGCAAGTTTCCCCTGGCCCTGACATCCAGGTGGGTGGCACCTGTGTGGCAGCACAGGATCATGCGTGGTGGTTTTCCATCCCTGCCTGCCTGTGTAGACTTCCTATGGCCTTCTCAAATACCCCCTGGGTACACGTACCGCTGGCTGACAACCCCTGCTGTACAAGAAAGACAAACTCGATGTCCAGAATGGGACTAAGAATCAAGCCAAAATATTTTACATTACTATGGTTGTGACACTGAGCATATTTGTGATTTTATAAACTACATGAGGGAATCAAATCCCATTTGTTCATATATAATTAATAACATTTCAAAAAGAAATCAGTCAAGGAGGTACTTATTAATAAACTCACTAACAGTATGGGTTTACTTGGAGGGTAAAGAGTGTATTATTGGAGAAAATAAGAGAGCAGCACATAAAATGTAATGCAATCAGTATTTGTTCTATTGAACTTAAAAGGATATACCTAAGTGGAGGGAAGAATACTTCTCTTGAATTTAATGTGACCACTAACCCTCAGTCTTTTGCTGTTAAGTGATATTCTCATAAACATAATAGCTTTAATATAAAGGCAAGTGTTACTGTAAAGAACATCAACTGTACAAGACTGGAAGTTGGTTGGAGTTGTCATCCAGCTACAAAAATGTTCAGAAATATTTTGTTAAAAGCACTGCATTCTTTTCATAATAAAAAATAGCTATGCCTTTTTTAATATAACCAAATATCAAGCGAAAAGAAAGGATAGACTTGATCTAAAAATATGTTTTTTCCATTGGAAATGTTTATAAAAGTAAGAATAATTTCCTGTTCATTTTCTTTCCCAAGGGAAAAATTTTTTAGAAAATATACTGGGACCCAAAATTTTACATGCAGAAGAAAAAATAAGTTTATTCAAATTGGAACTTGCAGATGGACTTTAGGAAGGTCTTCAACACTGTCTCACCCCATTCTCATTAAGAAATCAGGCGATTGTGGCATTGATGCATTCACAGTCAGATGGGTCACAAATTGGCTGGAGGGCCACATCCAGAGAATGGTGGTGGATGGGTCTTTTTCAACCTGGAGGGATGTGGGCACGGGGGTTCCCCAGGGCTCAGTCCTCAGGCCCGTGCTGTTCAACATCTTCATCAGTGACTTGGACAAGGGGATGAAAAGAACCTTGTTTAAATTTGCAGATGCCACTAAAATATAGGGAGAAGTGGGCATGCTGGAGGAGAGGTACAGGCTGCAACTAGATCTAAGCAGGTTACAGGGGTGGGCGGATAAGAATAGCATGGCATTCAACACTAACAAGTGCAAGGTGATGCACCTGGGGAGGAAGAACCAGAAGCATACCTACAGACTGGGGAACTCCCTTCTAGTTAGAACAGAGGCAGAAAAGGATCTTCATGTCATTATTGATTCCAGAATGAACATGGGCCGCCAATGTGGGGACAAGGTCAGGAAGGCTAACCGCACCTTGTCATGCATCCACAGATGCATCACGAGCAGGTCCAGAGAGGTGATCCTCCTGTATGTGACACTGTTCAGGCCACAGTTGGAGTACTGCATCCAGTTCTGGGTGCTGTACTTCAGAAGGGATGTGGACAACATTGAGAGGGTCCAGAGGAGGGCCACTCAGATGATCAGGGGGCAGAAAGGCAGGCCCTACAAGTGGTGGCTACAGGACCTGAACCTGTTCAGCCTCCACAAGAGAAGGCTGATCACTGTCTACAAACTGGCCAAGGGTGACCAGCAGGCTATGGGAGAGTCCCTTTTCCCCCTGAGCACTACTGGGAGTAATGAGGAATAATGGCCATAAGTTGACCAAGAGTAGATTCAGGCTAAATATCAGGAGGCACTACTTCACAGTCAGGATGGCTAGGATCTGGAACCAACTTCCAAGGAAAGTGGTGCTTGCTTCTACCCTGGGGGTCTTCAAAAAGAGGCTAGACAATCACCTAGCCAGGGTCGTTTGTCCCCAGCATTCTATCCTGCCCATGGCAGGGGGTTGGACTTGATAATCTGCTCAGGTCCCTTCCATCCCTACCTACTATGAAACTAAGATGTCAATGCCTGCCATGGGTGCATGCCAGGATAGATTCTAATCCATCTATCAGGCAGACAGGAGCAGATCTAAGATTCTGAAAATGGGCTATGGCAGAGAGAGAACTGGCATAGGTGAGACAAGTGGGACAGAGCAGTGGCTGAGGCCAAACCTTTGGCAGAGAAGAGCTCAGTGCATATTCACTACACAGAGCAGAGGGTGTGACTGCACCAACACTGCCCCCCACCCCATGTCTGCCCCAGTGTGCTCTTAAGTAGACTTTAGGTGCCTAATGTGATTTTATTCCATCTTGCTTGAATCCATAAAAAAACAGTGAATGCAGAAGGTCTTTCCCTTTATCACTGGTCTGTTTTGGTTCATTTTTAAAGGTAAGAGTGGTGGGTGTTATGTTATAAAACTAGACACATTAATGGATTTCAGATGCTTGAAAAAAGGAGAATATAATTTCATTTAGACCCTTATGTCCAGTAAGACACCTAAGCGGTAAAATAGAATCTGGTCATACATTCTCATTCTCTCATATGACTGAACCCTGTGGAGCTAGACAGGAAAGGCACCAGCTGTTTAGAATCCCATGGAGCTGGCCTGATCAGAGGAGAACCAGACAGGGGACTAATTATCCAGTAAGGCAGGCGGCCTGCGAACCCAGAGACTGTCTTAAAACAGCCTGTGAACCAATTGTTTCAGGAAGTTGTGCAGACAGGGATGTAACTTTCTACTTAGAGAGCTCAGATAAGTGGAAACTCAAGGAGCTGGCCACTTGCCTTGTAGGCAGCCAGGAACCCAGTGATCCTAGGAAGCTGTTGGCAGGCTAACAAGAAATTAGATGAAAGATACTGCCTGGCCAACAGTTTTGACAAAATCAGTGCACTGTCATAGAACAGTTTTGTTACTCTGAATCATTTTCCCAATGAAAAAATATTTGCTTTGAACATTTTTTTAGCTTCATTATATACATAGCCATGGTTGGAAGAGAGGAATAAAACCAAGGTTTCCACAAAAAAATCCTACACAAGACATCTTACTGTGCAGTAGACTAATCTACTGTCAAACAGGACAGCTGCTGGCAAATCCCCACCCAGCCAGGGGCTTGCTGGCAGCTGCCCCACAATTGGGACAGCTCCTGGGGAGCCCTGTGCTGGGCTGGGAAGCTCCTGGGGAGCCCCTCACTGGGCACCAGGCTCACTGGCACCTGTGTGTTGCAATGTGCACTGGGCTGATACAGCTCTGCTGGCTGTAGCAGCAGCTGTCTCCTGGCCCTGTGACGTCAGGATCCCTCCTGGCCCTGTGAGCATTAGGACCAGTCCCTGAGGCCCCTGCCAGCCCCTGGGCTAACACTCTGGTGGTGCCTGGAGCTCATCCTGGCTGTTGTAGAGGGGAAGAGCAGGGCAGGACCAGCCCTGTACTGGGCTGCTCCCACTGGGAAAAGATTTGCTTGCAATACGGTGCACATATACATGTGCTCCCAGGGACAGCTTACTGTGCAGTAAGCCAATATTGCATTAATAGCATGTGTAGACACACCCCTAGAGTACAATACACAAAGAATTTGCTTAATTGCTTTAGTCTCCTTTTAGTTGTCTACATGCTTTTGTAGAAGTGTACCTTTGGTTTTTGTTTTAAATGAAGATTCAATGAAGAGTAAACAGAAAAGTAGACTTTATAGCGATGTCTGCACATCATGCAGCTAGTCTTAATACACATTAAAATATACAGGAAACCCTATCACAAATTTGGCATTTGTGGTTTCAAATATTTATGATACTTTGTTATAGCACCAGCAGTGTCTGCAGGAGCTCTGTGCTTGCTGCCACCAGGCTTCTGCTGCCGTGCTCCTGCTGCTGCAGCCGTGCTCCCACTGCCACCACCACACTCCTACCACTGCCAGCACGGCCATGCCCCACCAGCCACCGGGGGCATGTGTCCTTCATGAATGCAGTACAGTATTTGCAGATTTCCCCATTCATTGGGATCTCTAGAACGTATCCCCTGCAAATGGTGAGGGTCTCCTGTATTAACATTTGTTTCAACCATCTCCATCTAGACTGTTCACATATCACAGAAGTAAAAGGTCTTTAGAAACAATTCCTCCAGACTTTCAATAGTCAGTTTTTTACTTTCCGTTCAAGACCATCAAGATGTAATGATAATCTCAAGGTAGTCCTGGGTAATGAACAAAGACATTATCATAAGCAAATAAGACTTGAAGGTCTCAGGAGATAATTTAGTCCAGCATCCTGCTCAAGTCAGGTTCATCTCTGACTATATCATTCCAGCCAAATGTCTGTTCAACCTGGTCTTGAAAGTATCTAGGGATGGAGATCTTACCCTTCTTTAAATAGTCAATTTTATCATCCTCATAATCAAGAAGACGCTTCTAACTTGAATTTCCTCTGCTGTAGCTTGAGGCCATTGCTTCTAGTCTTGTCCCCTAAAGCCACAGAGAAAAACCCATCTCCATTCTCTTTATGTAATCACCCATCCAGTATTCAAAGACTGCTGTCAAATCCCCTCAGTCTTTTTTTCAGACTAAATAATAGTAGTCATGATTTCCAAGCCTCTAATCATTTTTATTATTCTCAGTTGGACTCTTTCCAAAATGTTCACATTTTTTTAAAGTTTGGTCCTCAAAACTGGACATAATACTCCATGACAAGCATCACCAGTGCTGAATAGAGCAGCAGAATAATTTCCCTTGGTTTGCAAGTGATGCTCCTGTTAACACAACACAGTATGGCTGTTGACCTTTTCTACAAGAGCACACTTGTTGGCTTATATTTAGTTTATGGTCTGCTGTAACCCCTAGGTTTTTCTCGGCTGCACTGCAGGCTACCTTTTCATTCCTAGTCTGTATTTGTGCATGCAATTATTTCATCCCAAGTATAGGAATTTGTAATTGTCTTTGCTGAATCTCATCTGATTGATTGTGGACCATTTTTCTAGTCTATCCAAGTCATTCTGGATTCTAGCTCTAGCCTTTGGAGTGTTCAAAAGTTAGTGTCATCTGCAAATTTGCTAAGCATGCATTCAATTCCATTGTCCAAATCTTTAATGAAGTTGTTGAACAATACTGGACCCAGGACAGACTCTAGAGAATGTAACTTGATACCTCCTCCCAATTAGACATTGAGTGATTGATTATTACTCTTTGAGCATTATGATACAAACAGCTATGTAGCCACTTAACAATACTTTATCTAGTCTATATTTCCTTAGCTGGTTAATGAGAATGTTGTGGGAGACAGTGTCAAAATAATTAGTTACAAAAATGACTGTAGTTGAAACATTAAGTAATTGTAACCACAGAATTTACATTTATCATTCTTCAGAAATAATTGTACTAAATTGACTATTCTGACTATAAATTTAGACTCAGTAAAATAATAAATGAAAAAAGTAAGTGAAAAAGACCATTCTAGTCTGCTTGGGGGCAGTCATTTACTATGTTTTTATAAAGTGCACAACAAAATGAAGTCTTATTTTACTTATTTGAGTTCTACAGAAGCATTTGCAATTCAAGTGTCAAGAAAAAGAAGGAGAACCAGCAAGGAAATTAAGCTTCTTAAATGCTATTTGGATTCTACTTACGTACAAAAGAGTGACAAGCAGCATAACTAAACTAAAAAGAAAATATAAAGAAAAAATGTTATGCTTAAATTGCAACATTCAAGGGTTATTTGAACCAGGT
This sequence comes from Crocodylus porosus, assembly GCF_001723895.1. Taxonomy (NCBI): domain Eukaryota; kingdom Metazoa; phylum Chordata; order Crocodylia; family Crocodylidae; genus Crocodylus; species Crocodylus porosus. The sequence goes on from NW_017728906.1 coordinate 136,563,029, forward strand.
TAGCTCTAAAGTAGGGGTGGGCAAAATAGGGCCTGCAGGACACATCCAGCCCACCAAGCAATTCCATCTGGCCTTCAGGCCCCTCCATAAGCCTTCTGTAAGCCCTGGCCCTGTGCTGCCCCTCTGTAAGCTTGTGCCTAGATGCAGGAGGTATGGCTCTGGTTCCCCACTCAGCCTAGAGATGGGCTGGGACCTGCCCCAGACCATGACAACTCCTGGCTTGCCCTGGGCTACACAGGGAATTCAGCACATGCAGCCCAGAGCTGGCTGGAAACTGCCTGATAGTATCCATCTCCAGGCTCTCCCAGGATTGAGAAAGTAAAGCCCATTTCCCCAGCCCTGCCTACAGTCATCTGTCAGCTACAGACAGGCAGTAGGGGGAAAGGAGGGGTCTGTGTCCCCTGCATGAGCCCTGGGACTTGGGCAACTGAGTCCCCAGGACATGCCCCACATCCCCAACACCCTGTCAGGAAGCACTCCAGGGTGTAAATACAGACCTCAACACTGAGCCCAGGAGAACCCCTGTGCAATACCCCACACCCTGTCCTGGAATTTCACAGTGTCTTCTACCTCCAACACTAAGGCAGCTGACCATGCCCAACCTGGTCCTGAAGTTTCCAGGGACATCCACCTGCTTGCCCTGGCTTGGATGACCAGCGCCCCCTCCTGTCCCCAGACCTAATACTCTGGGAACCTATAGTTGTTCCATGTAGGCCCAGTTCACCCTGCTGCCACACCAACCCACTAGAGGGAAGCTGTCCTCACCAGCTCCTTCTTGAGAGGGGAGGGGAGGTCTTTACTGATGTCCAGGTTGCAGGCTGACTGGCTCTGGCCTCTGAGATGTGGTGTAAGGTTTCCAGAGTCATGGCCCATGGATTTGTGCCTAAGCGCAGGCGTTCTCTGCATTTATAACCTGGACTGTTTCAGGACAGGGATGCAGAGGTGTGCCCTGGGGACTCAGATGCCCAGGTCCCAGGGCTCATGCAAGGGACACAGACCCCTCCTTTCCCCCTGCTGCCTGCCTGCAGCTGACAGATGACTATAGGCAGGGCTGTGGAAATGGGCTTTACTTTCTCAATCCTGGGAGAACCTGTTGGGCACTCAGTGAAAGTAACCTAGCATGGACAGAATGCTAGCACACCTCCCTGCAAATTCAATAGTGAAGTTGCATGGTAATAAAAAAAAAAATAATTTCAACCCATCATGCACATTGCTGCAGTCTAATTGAACTGTAACTATTCAGGGAATATATCTGAGTCTCTTAGTAGATAGCTAATTGAAAACCTCTGTTCATATAAAGAGATAATTAAAAACAATAAAAAGTTAACCAAATGTTAGGAAGAAAACAGAAAAGAATAGAAAAATGATTCTGAAATACTAGCTTATAGAAAGATATTCACTGAAACTGAAGTGAATAACATTTAAAAGTGATCAAAGTAACAAGTGCAATTAACCTGTGGAACCCTTCAAAATGTCGTGTAGCAAGCAAGAGCTGAGTTAAAATGTTTCAAATATTGGACTATGAGAATATGCATAAATACTTTAGATTCTGTTTTTAAAACATAATGTAAAATATGTTCACGGAACAATAAGTGACAGGGATTAAAAAGAAATTTCCAATATGAATAAGTTATTTCCTTATCATACATGATGGGTTTTCTTGTGCCTCTCTTTCTCTAAAGTAATTTGTGATATCTTTGGTTAGAGGCAGAATATAGGACTCTAACTAGATCTCTAGTCTGAGACAGTAAGGCAAGTCTTTCATTTTTAGAAATAATTTTATCTGAGTTATACCATCTTAAAGAGGCTGCAAGCATCCTTCTAAGGATATTTGTTACTGATATATATATATATATATATATATATA
>NW_017728906.1:136565166-136585725 GCF_001723895.1 Crocodylus porosus
TGAGTAAAAGTATACTGAAAGCAGACTCATAGCTTTTGGAGAAGTTAGCTTCCAAGAACAGAACATTTTGACCAATGTAATTTTGCATGTTATGCACATTTGTGCCAGGAATTCATTAAGTTTATACTGAAAGGGAATACTATTGATACCATCATCTTCACACTTGAAAACATGATTTCCAGTGTTGAAGAGATTTAATTCCTCTAGTATTTTTGAGCACTTCCAATGCATGTGGTCTAAGAACTTTTACATAAAATGATAAATATTCCTGACCTGAAAAAGGGAAAAAGAAAACCGTTTTTATTTTATTTTATTTTTTATTTTATTTTAGTAGAAACAAAAAATCCCCACAAGTTTAGGATAGAAAAAAATCAAAACATTACTGGCACTGGGGAGGTAATATTTATGTAGTGGATCTTGGCAAAACTCTAAAAATATTATAGGTGAAATGATGCAACCCTGAAGCTAATAATCAAAGTCTATATACTTCAGTGGGATGTAGCTTTCAAAGTATGAAGGGTGCTATGAATACAGTATGGTTTGTCTGTATACACGTGTCTTGATATTTATAAATTTTTAGTCTAATTTTTTATTATAGGTTCTTGAATTACATGTTTCTAGAAAAGCCATCTCTTCTCTTTAAGTCTATATTCACTTTTTCTTAACTTTAGTTCATAATATATATCATTGCTTCTTTATAACCATTGGCCAGGTTTATTATTGGTGTAAACTGGTGGAATTATACTGGGGATTAGCATGGTCTACTGGAAATTGTTTATTGCAATAGATCTGTACATTTTCAGAAAGCTAACAACTGTGCCTTAGGGCACACATAAACATTTCACTTAGACTATAGATCAATCAAAGCCCATATCTGTTCAGAAGGTTGGGATACACTGACTAGTCTAAAAATGGCACAAGTGGTCTAAGTTATACCTGATATAATGTGAACTCAGTTCAGCTCAATTTAGATTAGACCAGTGTACCGAACTTCTGTACTATTTCCCAACTGATGCAAGTTAGAATGGTGTCCTCCAGCATCTCAGCCTGTCTTGCACCCCACCATGCCTCCCTCACAGGGAGGTGTGCTAGCATTCTGCCCATGCTAGGTTACTTCCACTGACTGCCTTCCCACTTTGTGGATGCTTTAGGTCCATGCTCTCAGAGAGTAGAGAAGGTGCTTGCCACATTTCCTATACAGAGGGATACAACCCTTCCCTTCCTGGCAACCTGTACCAGAACTACTGCACGGCCTACTACCCACCTTCAGCCAAGCCAGAATCTCAGTCTCTGTTGTGCTGGGTAGAGGACAGTGGCGCCAAGGCCTGGGTAGCAATAAGAGCCCAGGCACAGGACTTACCATAGCTACCTTGCCATCTTCATATGAGTGTCTAGACGAGTGATGAGAGGGTCTGAGATGCCTGCCTCATACTTCATTTTATCAAACAAAGTTACAATTTCACACAAAGGCTCCATATCCCCTCTCTAACTGCAGAAACACCACCTGTGTGAGGGAGGACATTGCACAGAGGACATGTTATCAAGTCAAGGACAGGGGGCCACACAGCTACAAAGTGTATGAGGGATGTCTACAGGAGGCATCAAAGAGGCAAGGAGAAGATGCTGCCTTAGTAGCATTCCTCTGAGCACTAGGCATGCAGAGCTGACTCCTGGCAGACAGTGGGTCTGGTATCACCCACTTGTCCAGCAACTACATTCCTGAGTCTGGGAATTAGTGTGGCAGGTCTAAAGCTCCTTTTCCCATGGTTCCTGTCCAAGTTTCTGTGTTGCATTCAGCCACTGAAGCAGTCCCTGTAAGCCCATAACTTTCCCATTTCTCCACCCATACCATCTTTGCAGGCTATTTCACCCCTTTCAGAAACCTTCCCCTCTGCCCCCACCACCTGTCCCTCTTGAAAGTTTTCTGGTTTGCATCAATGGGAAGAGGAACCAAGTAGTGACATGGGCAACATTTAACAGTTTTTCTTTATTAAAAACAAGAAATATTTACTGTCTGAGGGAATAGTGATGAGAAAGTCAGTCTGACCCTACTCATTTGGGGAGAGTACCTGAGGTACCTATAGATGTGGAGGAAGGCTGCTCCAATATTATGTAATTACAGAGCATTGGAGCAGACTCAATAAATCAAGTATGCTGGAGCATGCTAATTAACATGGTCCAGCAGCCTCTGCATCTTGTGTATCAGCACCTCTGTACTTCAAAATGGTGGTGGGGGTGCTTTAATTCACCATTTTGAAGTGCAGGGATGCTGATACATAAGACGCCGTGGTGCTTTAATTACAGTGGCTCTCGGAGCTGCTCTAGTGAAAGTGCCCCTCTCCCACTCCCAGAACTTGTGTAAAAACTCTCTTTGTCTCCAAGGGCCAGGAGGTAGTTGGCCACAGCTTCACAAACCTGGACTCCCTGTTGCTATGTGGGACCAGTCTCCCTCACATCAGTGGAAGGCTTATTGTCTCCAGTCTCCTTGAGCCATGCGTGCATAATGCACCAAGCCTGGTGTACCTTGCTTCCTTTGCCCAAGCTTTGCAGAAGACCTAACCCCTGGTCTCAAAGATGCAGGGTAGAATGCATACAGATACAATGAGGTATGACAGATATTCTCCTCCACTTCAAGCAGTCTGCTGAGAACCCACCAGAGTGCCTTGAGGCAGCTGAAAGTGTACTCTACAGTCATGTATTGGCTCAGACAGTAGTTGAAGTGCTGCTTTCAGTGGTCCAGCTTCCCTGTAGAGGGCTTCACGAGCCACTGCAGGAAGGAATAAGCCAAGTCCCCAGTGAGGAGGGGAGGAACAATGACAGTGTCAGTGATGAAACCAGGGACTCCAGGAGCATAGCACTTGTTCTTCATCATCTTGGGGAGCTGGGAGTTGCAGAAGATGTGGGCATCCTGGGTGATGACTGTCAGCAAAAATGTGTATGAAGCAGCCCCAGTGGTCAACAACACCCTGCAGAATGACAGACGAGTAGCCCTTGCAGTTTGTGAGTACTTGAGCATCTTGGGGAGGGCAGAAGATGGGGATGTGGGTGACATCCAGAGCTCTTACTAAGTTGGGGAATCCCACATGGCAGAAGTTGGCTACCACCTCCTGCAGGATGTCAAGGCAGATAAAGTGATTGGGCAGGACATGCTGGATGACCAGGTACGCTTCCTGGATGGGCTCTCTGGTGTGGACTTGCCCAAGCCAAACTGGTTGGTGATGTAGGGGAGACTGCTGGGGGTGTCCAGCTTCATGATCACAATGGACACCTCCTTCTCTAGACTAAAGGGTAGTGTGAGGAAACTGAGGGGAAAAAAGGGGTTAAAGTAGAGCTTACCATGTTGACAGGGGGAAGAACATCATGGAAAGTAACTGGAGTGATGCCAGAAAGAGTGTGTGGCAGCATCCTGCTTCCATTTCAAGTATCATTTGGCCTGCACATGGGCAGGCTTGCCAGTTGAAAGGGAATCAGAACTGTGATTCAAGGAGAGAGAGAGATGGAGGTGCCAGGACACTCAGTGGAGCCAGTGACTGTGAAGGAGTGCAGAGACTGGTATAAAGCCCTGAGTGAGGCAGCACAGAAACCTCCCTGTAGAACTAAGGATCTGGTGAGAGTATTCCAGGACAGGAGGGGACAATCCTAACCAGGAAAAGAACAAGAATTTGCTTCAAGTCTTTTGCCAGGAGACAGACAAGAAGGACACCTGAAACCTAAGATCAAGGAAGTGCTAATGAATTTCAAGAGGCAGTTGCTCCTAACAGGGAAACAAGAATTAACCCTTGTTTGCACTAGCACTTTAAGTCTCAGCACTAAGCACTTTGTATTGGCATGAGCCATTGGTTAGATAGTGTGGCACAGCTGTACCTTATTAGGTTAGGAATTAGGTTGTAGTTTGATGTACTTCAAGACTCTATGGGAAGGTGCAATACTGATAAGCAGGGATTCTGTTTTTTTCTGATTAAAAAATCCCTTATGTTCAGATTAAAAGAGTAACCCAAAATCCATATTTTTATGTGAATAAAATTATATATATATATATGTAATTATATATATATACACACACATATATATATACATATATATATATACCCATATATGTGTGTTATGTATGTATAACTTTTGTTAGAGTAGTGGTTAAATAGAAATGCTACCAAGGCAGGAAAGGAGTGTCTGAGCCAACAGGTGGCTACATGCTGACATCCTAAGGAAACACACACACACACACACACACACACACACACACTAATGTGTATGTAAGTTTTCCCAATGAGTAGCTTCTGTTTGAGAATCCCTATTTTTCATATGCTTTCCATGTTAATTGGTCACAGTATATATTAATTTCAGTTCTAGCACCAGGGACAGAAATTACACATAAACTGGTGTAAGTGATCGGAAACTGGTTCAAATCTGTAACACAACAGAAGTTCAGTGTACATAAACCACTTTCAAAATGGCTGCAACTAGTTTAAAATAAATCTGGATTGATGTAGTATCAGACATATATATGTGTATATGTGTGTGTGTGTGTGTATACAACACACACAATGGTGTTTCATTCAAAATATACATGTATGTATATATAATATGTCTATATGTATATATATAGATAGATAGTGGTGTTTTATTTTGAACACAGAAAAATGTGGATTTTGGGTTATTTTTTTAAATCTGAAAAATGGGGAATTTTTTTTATCAGAGGAAACCAGGATCCCTGATGTTACCCCAGTGTAGAGTTTAGTTCGACGTCTTTTAACTTTACTGAGAAATAACACTTCAAGTCCTCTTTTGAAACAGACACTTTTAACCAGCAGGGCACACACAGCTATGAATAACCAAAAACACAGTTACTCAAATAATTACCCCCTATAATCAATCACTCCCTTGATCTGATAGCTAGTCTGGTCCCCGGTGATTTGGGATCATGGGGTTTTGTCACATGGGGTTGTTTTCTTAGTAACTTATCAAATAAGTGAATCCAAATCCCTCAACCTATGCCTTCTTAGTTATAACACTTTTACTAACTTGCCATGCACATGTGCCAAAGCCCTCTGTAATGTTCCATTAATGTGTGTACCTCGTACCTAAATGAGAAAAATGTAACCACAAGAACAAAAGAGTTAACCTCTATGCCTCAACTTCAAAAAAATGTTAACATTATATAAACAACACTTGCTTACAATATGAAAATAACACTAGTTATGTTAAAGCATTTTAGAACTGTGCCAGGTACACTTGCATTTAAGCCTTCGTGTGGGATTGATAAAAAGGAATTCTCATTATGGAAGAAATCATTATGTAAGCTCACCCTGCATCTTAGATTTGATGATTTGCCTTAAACTAGGAGCTACAGAACATATTTAGGGAGCATATAGACAGCTATTGTTAATTAATATCTGGAATTATTTTTGTTCTTAACAGAAAATATCTTTGCAACATATTTATAAGAAGTCATGCTATATTTTGTCAGTTGGTGCTGTTTCTTACTGTGTATTTTTCTTTAGAAATATGTGAATATGGTGCCCTTTATTTTCTTAAATGTATTTCCTCTCAAGATAAGTGTAAATGCTTACATTATTAGACAAGTATTAATTTTCAGAGAGATTATTCCACATAGCACCTATGAAACTTAAAGTTTCAAGGTTTCAGAAAACCACCCATTTACTAATTCAAGTCTTACACGCATATTTAACAACTAAGGCAACATCACATAGCTAGAATTACTTTACAACTAAGTACCAAAAGTTATTTTAAAGAGGTCAGATGCTCTTACATAATTATGCACTTAGATACAGTATTTTAATGACTCCTTATTGCCAGAACCAATGTTGCTGGGGTTGCTCAGAACAACTGAGACTGAAACATCTTTTGCCTTTTCTCATCAAAATTATAAGGGCATGTGAAGCATCCAATTACTATTTTGTCTTGGTAAAGACAGAAACTTTGGCAATCAATCCCTTCCTGTAGAGCCAAGACTCTTTTTTTTTCAAAAAACCCTGAAAGACATATGTCTAAAAGTCTTATGGTTTTCACTGAATTTTGATGATCAAATTCTATCATTTCTGGAACAAACAGCATTAATTATTTTATAAATTAACTTGATGTAAACATCTGTTCATTCTGAGCATGAATATTATTGGGAATCCATAAACAATAATGCATTTAGCAGAACACCTAAACAGCATACAACTGGAATCATGTAAAGGCACATGCTTTAAGTGTTAGAAGTTGAGACTCCTGCTATTTTTTCAAAATATATTTGCATTTCTATTATCCATCTATAGATCCATATTTGCTCCTTGATTTTACATGGATTTAGTTTGATCAGTAGGCCTGTGCAAATAGGGAAGTATTTGATTCGGATTTGGATTTGGCTGATTTGGAGGACAGTGGTTCAATTTGGTGATTCAAATCACTATCCACATTAAATTCAGCCAAATCAGAATGGGAGATTCAGCACTAATTCGATGCTTATTTGGAGATTCAGACTGGCCAAAGAGAGGCAGGCACAGCTGGGTGGCTGCAAGTTCTCCCATGGCTCCTCCGGCTGTGTCAGCCTCTCCCCAGTCAGGGGGAGCCGTGGGAGAAGCTCCAATGACTGTCCTGACTGGACCCATCCCCCACCCGGCCCCAGCCTAGTCCCAGGACTTAAAAAAACAAAAACCTCATCGGCTGCAGCAGCAGCAATCAGGGCCTCTGAGGGCTCATGACAGAGCCCCCCCTGCACAGTGCAGGAAAGTGGGGGCTGTGGGGATCTCCCCCGCCCCCTTCCGCCTGGCACCTGTGCAGCAGCTGCCCTATGGCAGGGCTCCATGTGGTGTTTGGGAGTGGGGCAGCTCCAGCAGTCAGCTGGAGCCCGGTGCCACTCAGCCCCAGTGGCCCCAGCTCCTAGACAATGTACAACACCCTGCTGAGCCGCACAGCACCCACACCATCGGGCAACTGCCACACAGGCGGGTGGGGCCAATCTCCATTGCCCTGCATTGTGTGGGGAGATTCTGCCATGAGCTCTGATTGTCATTGCCAGAGCCGCTGAGTGCAGGGCTTTTTGTGGGGGAGGTTTTTAAGTGCTGGTTGGGGGATTGTCCCAGGCAGAGCAGCCATGGAGACTTTTTCTATGTCCCCCCTGGTCTGGGGAGAGGCAAGCACAGCCAGAGGAGCTGCAGGTGAATCTGCAGCCACCCAGCTGTGCTTGCCTCTCCCCAGCCAATCTAAATCTCTGAATCTTTTCTAAATCGATTCAGAGGCTTTGGATTCTATTCAGACCTTTTAATGGATCTCCCAATTTGATTCGGATTCAGAGATTTGGCCGTCAAATCAGGCTGAATCTCCTCCAAATCTAATCAGTGACTGAAGCTTCACACAGCCCTGTTGAGCAGTCTTCCTCCTAGCCAAGTTCAATCTTTTTGTTAGACACTGAGCTAATCTAACAAACCTCAAAACTTGTGTTAATTATATGTTTGCTCAATTAAGGCTCATTTCTAGATACTTTTAATTTGTTAACTGAAATCAGTAGAAGTTTGGGTGCTCAAGAATGACAGGTTAGGGTCCTAAATGACTTATTTTAGAGTTACATACTAACCACAGTTAAATCATATGGGAATTTGGAACTCTTCCTCCCTGTCATTTTGAAAAGACACATCTTTGTCAATGAACAAAAATGCCATCAAAAGGAAAAGGAAAATAAATGATCAACCTTGTATTTGTCTGCCTGTTGCAACAAATTATTGAATATTTTTGTATGATACTTGTCCATTCAAGTGGGAGATAAAGGGAATCAGTAGATCACAGTGGAAACATCTACACATGCAATTAATGTGCATGAATAAACACTGTAATGTATTGCTCCAGACTTTATTGCACCCAGGCACCATGTTTTCACGTGCATCCAGAACCACTGGACATTGAACAGGGTTGGAGCAGCCCTAGCTGGCTGGGTGTCTGCAGGGTTAGCCTGTCAGCTTGGGGCTGCTCCCCCCAGCTCAATGTGCTTTCAAGGGGTTGGCTGGGGGACTAGGGTGCTCCAGTGTGGGGCTAGCTGGCAGGCAGTTCCCATACTGAAGCACCCTCATTCCCCAACCAACTGGGGCAGGGTCTAAACATGTGCTGCTACAGAATAAAAAACTCCACAGCAAGATAGTATTTGTATTTACTTATAGTTGTACTTGTAATACTTGTATTTACAAGTACTATCCTGATCCAGAGTAAATTAGTTTACTCCAGGCTAATGCAGGCATATGTGTAGATGCACGGTGTTTACTGTGTGGCTAGTTAGTCAACTGCACAATAAACTTCTCATATAGATGCACCCAGTGTTACTCAGCAACATTCAGAATAAATCCTATGATATCTTACCCTAAAGATTTTCATTGCTTCTAGTCAAAGGTCAGGATATGTCCAAAAGTTTAGCGTCTGAATATTTTATCTCAAAGGCAGTAGTTTAATGGTGCGTGGGCAAGCAGGACATAAGCCCCAGGTACTGCTTAAGAGAGGGCACCAGAGTGGAGCCAGGATACATGTTATACTCATCCCTGATCTTCCCTCCTCACAAATACAGTGCAATGGCTCTGGAGCACCTTTGGCTCCTGCAGTGGGAAGGGCAGAGACAGAGATGCAGCAGCACTCAGTGAAGGATCAACAGCTGGCAGTTTCTTGATGCTGGCAGACATGTCACCACAGTTTTTGCTGTCAAATACCAGTGTTTAAATGGCCATTTGACTTGCATATGAGCAGCAAAAAAGAGGAGGTGACATCTCTTCCAAGCAGCAGTGAACTGCCACTCACAGTTCCAACACAGTGCATCATGGCTACCCAGGGCATGGTGCTGTCTAGTTACACTTCTGTTCACATGCTTCAAATTCTTTTGCAAATTAATTACCATTTGTGAAAATGACATTGGAACGTCACTGTATTAACATTTTATTAAAAATGTAACAGCTCTAAATATGTAAGTTACAATTTTTATTTTAACTTACTTGAGAAGAAATGTAAAAGGAAACAACATTAAGACTGGTGTGCCCATTAGAAATAAATAAATCAGTGTCATTGTTTTAATATTATAAATTAGCTACCTTTTAAGATACTTTTATTAGGATGTTTATATCTTTGCTTTTCTTATCAGAAATAGTGTTAATTTACACTATCAATAAGGAACAAGCTTTTCTAGACATTAATAGAAAAGAGCTATTTCTATGAAGAGCTATTGCATTTTAAAAAATGTTAAAATATATTTGTACCGTAATTTGCCATATGCCTTTGACTCAGTGATGTGTGGTACTCCAAAAATTGTAAACACAAATTCTAAAAAAAACATAGGCAATTTGGGTTGCTGGAAGGTATGCATGCTGCACTTTATAGTAGTAACATGCTAAATCAGCCTCTAGGGAGGAGGCATCTGCTAGTTGTACTAGAGAATACATTTGCATTCCTTCTGTGCTATTGCCCTTGGATAAAAGCTTTGATAATGGTCAGGCAAAAGCATTAGGAAGCAAGATGACGAAGTAGACAAAAAAATGTTCTTTCAGCTTAATTTTTGGTATCATTCTCCTTAATGTTGTTATAGTGTTCATCCTAAGGTATCCCAAAATGATTACAAAGTGATTTACCTAAGCTTATTCTACAAATACTTCTCTGAATGCATAACTTTACAGATATAAGTAAGTGTTGTGAGTTGGTAACTCAAGACCTCTACTCACATTGGTAAAGTTTAGTACTACCTAAGTGCTAACTGTAAACTTTTTACAGTCTCAAAAAGTCATTTCTATAGCCAAATTCCAAAGGAGCTTTCCATTATAATTACCAGGATCCACATGTGAAATGGTTAAAGAAATGCAGCTAATTTATCTCAGAAAGGGTATGACATCATACATAAAATTATTTAATTGTTTAGGAGAGGATGTGATAAAATTGTTATCAGATATAAAAATATTTTACATCAATAGGAACACATGTATATGGAGTTTTCAAGAATAAAGCTTTGCAGACACAGAGTGAATCCAGATGAGTGGGCACATGCCTCTTGCCACAGTTTGAGATGTAGCAAGAGGCACACTGGGAACAAAAAAAATTCCCTGGCTCAAAATTTGATACCTAGATATCCATGAATCAAAACAAAAACCCCAGAACAAAAGCAGGGCAGGGCATGGCTCAGGGCTATACCCTGAGACAACAGGAGGCTTGGGTCCTCCAAAGAGACGCTCTGGTAGCAGGCCAGAGCATCTCTATGGCTGCCCCTTGCCTTAGCACTTAAGCATGCTGCCTCCATGTGCGGGGCAGCCTGGAGCAGTGCAGGTTGCATGGACCCTGGCTCTGCCCAAGGTAATTAGGGGCTTTGGGGATGGGGGGAATCTTCTCAGGAAGGTTCAGCCCCCACCTGACCCTGCACGGCCCACAGCTCCACCCCTATAGAGCACCAGTCTGCTGGGGTGCTTGGGGTCATCCTGACAAAGTCCTCCTGTGGCACAGCTTGGCCCTGGCTGCCTTGCACCTGCTACTGCCTATGCCAAATCATGTGGGTCCAGCCTGGCTTGGCATGGGGCTGTGCACCTTTGGGCAGCTCTGGGCTGCTGGGGTTGTCATCCAGGGCCCCATGCTACTTGCAAAGACCACATGTCTCACCAGGCCTGGTTTTGTGTGCATGGAACTGGCCAGGCCCAACAGCACACGCGGCCCATGCATGCAGGACCTGGCCCAGCATGACACATGGTCTCTGTGAGTGGCCTGGAGCTGCCCAAAGGCACAGAGCCCCACATTTTGGTAAAGGAAGCACCAAGTGCCAGGCTGCCAGGGCTGAGCTGCACTGCCCATTGCCATGGGAGGGCTGCACCAGGAGGATTCAAAGCACCCCAATGGCTGCTTCTCCCCTGCAGGGAGTCTGTGTGCCCTGTGGGGGGGCAATATATGGGACCTACAGGGGTGGAGAATGTGGACTGTGCAGGGGGAGTGTTCTGGGGGGGGCTGTAGGCCTGAAGCAGTCCATGTGCTGTGGGGGGCTGCACCCTGTGGGGAGGTAGGGGACCCAGCCCTCCTGAGAAACCCCCCCAGAAAGTCCCCTCACACCCACAGTCCCCCCACCATCCACCCACACCTACCCACACACCCCGCGTCCCCCACATACCTACCCTCCCACATCCCTTCCCGCCCCCTCCTGCAAACCCCACATCCCTCCATCACACACCCAGCATGTTCAGCTGCCAGACAGGATGACATCTGCTGGGAGGAGCTGTGTCTGTAGGGGCAGCTATCCCCTCATCCTAGTTAGTGAAGGGGTCAGAGGATCTCTAATTGTTCTATGATAAGGAAACCTAAAGCAAACATCAAAACGTAGATTTTTAGACTGTATTTATTATGATGATAGAGACACTGTTAGGCTTCCAAATTGCTTTAAAATTGTAAATATATCAATAAAATATTGCTCAACCAATCTCTGTCTCTCTCTCTTGTTTTACTTATGGAAGAACATGGATTTTGGGGTACTTTAAAGAGTGAATATGCACTTTTTTATCTGATGTTTTTGCAGTTTTTATATAGGGAACACCAGAATTGCTGCTAGTGAGGCAGGTGGCAGGACCCAGGCAGAGGAGCCTGCTCAGGGCTGGCACCCAGGACTCAGCTGGAGGTGGCTGACCTCCTGGCCACCTGGAAAAAGCAAGAAGACATGCTTTGACAGTTCAAGGCAGGCCATCATATTGAGAACATCTTCTGGGCTGTCCAGATGGCAGGGCAACAGCACACATGGCAGTAATGCTGCACAAAGGTCAACTGTGCAGCCACAGACCACTGGCATCTGGCCCAGAGGTGCAGATGCCTCTGCTATGGCCTGCAATCCCCAGCTGGGTCTTGCAGGCATGCAGCCTTGGAGTCACATGCTGTTACTGGTGGCAGCAGGTCATAGCCAGGCAGTAGCCCCCACTGCCAGGCTGCTGTAGTGGGTAGAGAGTGCAGGGAACTCTCAGTTAGGGCTTCTTCAACAGTCCATCTGGCATGAGGGGTAATGTTCCCAGATACCAATTAGCTGGGCCCAAGATGCTCCTGTCTATTTGTAACATTCAATTACTAGGTTCCCTAAGGCCTATCCAGCTAGCTAGTAGCCCCTATTGTATGGGGGCTAATGGCTGAATGCTGCAACAAAATTATTGGGACAACAAAGGCAAAAAGCAGGAACAGGAGTGACATGAGGGTCAAAGGGTCTAAACGTGAGAATGAGTGCCAGTAGACACCACCCAGTGGTGCTCCACTTGGAGGTGTCTGCGGACCAGTGAGAGGAAAGTGACTCTGCAGTTGCTGAGTATCTTCCTGGCTAAGGCCTCCTTCCTGGTCAAGGTCCGGAGCCTACTTGACCAGGGCCAGGAGAAGGTTAACCAGGAGGTCTTGGCATTTGGTGGGGCCATGGATGGGGTGCCCAAAAACAAAAAGGTCGGGGGGAAAGTTCATCCAGAACCTGAGGAGGAGGGTCCTGAAGTGGAGGTGGAGGGGCTGCAACCTGGTACACTTGAGCATTATGTGTGCAAGGGTCTCCCTCTTCCCACAGAAGGGCCAGGAGATTGGGATGTCCATGAAGCTCTCCACGTACATGCCCATGGTAATGGCTCCATGGAGGAGCTACCAGCTGAGGTTCCCAGCAGTTCGTGGAATGAGAGTGGAGTACAGACTCAGGCACTGGAGTGCACCAGGAGCTCCTGAGAGCGAGTAGACCTGAGCTGCTTGCCAGGGCAGCTTTTATACTGCTGGGGCCAGGACAGGCTCTAGCTCCCCCTGGCTGCAGATCTGGGAGGAGCTGGACAGGTTTATTTTGCCCCAAGTGGCACAACTTGCCCCACACCAAAATGCAAGTTCAAGCACATGCTCTAAGGCAAAAATCTCCAGCTCAAATTTGTGCAGCTTTTATTTGAGCTGCTGCAAACTTATGTGTCCGCGTGTGTGGATGTGTCCACTGACACCAATGTCAGTAGAAAATTGTTTCTATTCCCAGGACAGGTTTTCTTTTCCCCACCAGTGACTGCCTAATGCAAAAATCATGAGATGAAGGCACAGGTAGCCTACCTCCCAGAGGAGGTTTTTTTTTTTTTTTAAGTACTAGGCTACAGAGCCATATTTCTTTTGCTTCATCTTATTCTTGTCCCTTAACCCTTACAGTTCTGGTCGCCAAAGGCAGAAATTCAACAGGAGGAATGGAGTTCTCCCCGTTCCCTCCTAAGCCTATTTTATAGGCTTGAGGTTATGAAACTCTTTGGAAAGTCTCATATTAAGAAGAGACTAGATTTAGGTGTCTCACTTTCTGGATGAGTGTTACCAATGAGTGATGCTCAAACTCTAATGCATGATATGCAGCCTGTAGAACTCTGTAAGTCTTGACATTTGGTGACAGGGAAGTGGGGGGAGAGTGGTGGCAGCATTAGTTGCCACTGCCCTGATGCCAAATTTCCAGTTCTGTGGAGAACTCTACAGGTTGGATAACGTGGCCTTATACACTAGATTTGGCCAGTGTGTGGGGTCTGGCCAACATGCAGCTGGATCCAGATGCACAGAGTCAGGTGTGTGACCAGATCCAAGAACACATTGGGCAAGTTTGGTGTCTGGATGCCTCCTGTGCATCCCAGATAGTGACCTTTCACAAGTTGCAGTGTACAGCCCAACCCCATGCCACTCATCTAGCCCACAGAGCCAGAAGATTACCACTGCACTTTCACTCCTGTGTAAAGCTCATAAGTGGAATATTTGAACTGAACTGAATCTTTTTTACAAGGTAGCTGGTTCAGATTTCTGGAGAATTTAGGTGCCTCCCAACCATAAATCATCCTGTAATTACTATGGATTATGATGAATTTTTATGGATTATAGGCAGAATCTAGCCAGGTAGGGGAGAAACTGGATCACTTCTGAGTCTGTTCAAAAGCTGAAGTCCAAAATGAAGGTGCTTCTTACATTAAGTTTACTGAATTCTGTGGCTTATCAATCAGGATCAATATAAATTGCTTTGTGTCTAAACTGTTTAAAATGTTGTTTTGATATCCACAGAACCAAGGCAGATCTAACACTGAATGATCACAGCTGAAGCTAAGACTGTACCAGCCTTGGTTCTGCTGGTGTAAAAGGTGAAACCAGATTTTTATCTGGACAAGGAAATACATAGAAAGACAACTTTCTTGTCTCATCTTGCCACTCTCAGCAAAGGAAATAAACTTAAATTCCTTGTAAATTAGTCAGGGGTGGGAGGTTCCCTTTATGACTTTACATGCTTCATTCTTCTGGTAGACAGCTAAATAAGTTTGACTCTGTAATCTATCCCCTTCATTCTTGTACACTTTGTCATCTTTTTTCTCAGCAGCAGTGATAAATCTTGCCCCATGGCCTAGTGGATACCCTTTCATGGCAACTTAAATGACTGTTTCTTATGCTTGCTGTACATTGATGATCTAGTAGCCATTCTTTTCACTATTGTTATCTGAAGATTTGAATATAGCATCAAATACTATAGTGAAATGGGAATAGAAAGTTTCTAATTATTTTAGAATGGTCATAATATTGAAGAGAAAGACAGAATAGTCTGTAATCTGCCTATTTTCTAAGGAAAAAAAATCAAGATACGTTTTTAAAATGCTTTAAGGGGAGCTAAGAAGTCCTTTCTGCTTAGGCTTGACTTTGGCATTTGGTAGCAAGGATTGCAATACTGACAACAAAAACTGGGCAAAAATGTGAATTCCCTTTATACCTTACATGGGTTTCAGTGTCATGGTTGTCACTAAGAGCAACTGAGGAAAAGCACAAGTGAGACACTGGGTCTTAAAAAATACATAAAGGAGAAATGTGTTTAAAATATTTTCCTGTGAATAAATGTACATTTGTTATGTGTAAGTCTTTCTTGAAGTCTAATCATTTTAATAAACACTTTCATTTTTGCTACAACATCAGCATGTTCAGTTAGCTTTTCTGTTCTAAAAGCAAAGAGGAAAGAGAGGGTTGCCTTACATATTAGTCAATTGCTAACACTGTGTTATCTAGTTTTATTTTTATTTTCTTTCTTTTTATTGAGGGGGAGGGGGTGTCATTCAGCACAGGAGGCTTGTTGAAGGTTTTGACCTTATTTTGTGATTGTTTATTGCAGATAACCTAACGTATTTGCACAGATATAAACCGCACCTTCATTCTCTGACACCTTATTTTAACTCCAGAAGGCAAGGCTATTATTGCACAACGTTCATCTTCATAGACCTTCTTCTACAAGGAGTTAAACATTCATAACTCTGACTGATTTCCATTTCAGAGAGAGCTGACGGTACTTCTGCTTAGTGTTTCTTAGGAGGTTCTCGGGATGTCTAGGGACTGTGCTGAATAGAGTCTATTTAAGGGGCATACAGATGGAAGCTGCCAAGATGTTAAAAGTGTTAATCAGGGTGTTATTTAGTTATGAAATCCTAAGACCCAAACAAAATACAAGAGTGGACAAATGCTTATTAAAAGCAGATTAAATAAAGAGTAAATAATATTTGAATGCAATGAGTAACCTTTTTATTCCTGTAATTCTATTTTGTGTAGTGGGTATTTTTGCTTTCAGCATTTTTCGAAGTGTTTTAATGGCCTTGTCTTTTAATAGGACAGCTACTTAATCAGGACAATAGATTTCTGACAATAATTTATGACTGTCATCTACCTTTCAACTCTCTGCCCAGAAGTTAGGCTTTATCATCTCCTACACTTTACATATCTGTCACCTAGCTGGCTAAGGTTCTTACTCTAATGTTGCCTAAGCAATAATACAATGTAGTCCAGAAGCACTACCGATCTTTTTCCATATATCCTTTTTCATCTTCACCTTCCACCTGCCTTAGCAGATGGTTTTCCTGCCCTCATTTGTCCTTCTGAAACAGTGCTGCTTTCTGTTCCTTCCCTTAAGCCTGATGCTGCCCCCTAGCTACCTTACCTCTCTCTCCTTTATTTTTACATGCATTATGGGGCAGACAATTATTTCAGGTGGAGGGCTGCTTACTGAGTTTTGGCAAGCCATCAAGGGACAAATGACAAGCAGCCAGAAGCAAATAACTATTAATTTTCTAAATTTTTAGGGGTCCCGTGGGCCAGATGGAATGGCCTGGTGGAGTCCATCTGGTCTGCGGGCTGCATTCTGCCCACCCCTGCATTAGTTCAAATGAAGTAGTACTAGAAGGTATATATAATGTTGAAAGTGGGGAGAAGGAACTTCAATACATAAACATAAAATGAAGGATTATATCATCTTCTTTCACTTGAGAAAATTAAGAATCTTCTTCCTCTCAACAGAAACCTAGACAAATAGGTGGATTTTTAAATAGCTCTGAGTAAGAAAGTAATTATTTTTGAAGGTTAAAAATAATATATCACCGAACCCCTATTATTTTATTCTTGTTTGGTATTGTTTTGTTTCTCTCATAGCACACAATTTTTTCAGTCATCCAGCAAAGTCAATTGGTGATCTTTTCCAATAGTAAAATTAACCATTTCAAATGAATAATTTTACTGTCTCTCGAATGGGTGGATTGGTGTTTCTAGAGAGTCTAAGAAAGAGTATTAAAGTTACCAGGGATGATTTCTTGAGGTCAAAGAGGTGTCCCAAGCAATTTAGCAGTACAAAAGACAGCAGGAATGAATGGTATTTGAAGAGTGAATGGCAGTGAGTATGCTTATACAAGTAAGTAGTGACAAAGAGTCTCTGTTAAATGATAAATAGAAAATTATTAAATTAAACTATTTTTTCCCAGAAAATATTCTCTTGGACATTCAATACACATTGCATTTACCTCATGTGTGAGAGTGGGTGTGAGTGTATATACATGTGTCTATGTATTAAATGTTCAAGGTAAATGCATTAAATATTCCTGAGAATGCTATATGTAAAAAAAGTAACTACTTTTGTGGATGAAGGGAACGATGTGGATATAGTGCATCTGGATTTCAGCAAGAGTTTTGATAAGGTCCAGAATGATCTTCTCATGAACAAATTAAAGAAAGGTGGATTGGGCAAAACTACTAGAATGTGGATAGACAAATAAATCAATAGCTGTGAGCAAAGGGTAATTATCTGTGTATGCATGTCTGAATAGCAGGAGGTTTTGAGAAGAGTTCTACAGGCATCTGTCCTGTGCTCAGTACTGTTCAACATGTTTATTAAGTATATGGATGCTGGAACTGAGAGCTTCTTGAGAAAGTTTACAGACAAAACAAACTGGGAAGCATTGTGAGCATTTTGGAGGAAAGGAGTACAATTCAGAAGGAGTTCAACATAGAGGAAAGTTTCATAGTTGGTAGTGTTGGAAGGGACCTAAGCAGATCATCAAGTCCAACTTCCTGCCATGGGCAGGAAAGGATGGTGGGGTCTAATGACCCTGGCTAGGTGGCTGTCTAGCCTCCTTTTGAAGATCTCCAGGGTAGGGGTGAGCACCACTTCCCTTGGAAGTTGGTTCTAGCTCCTAGCCACCCTAACTGTGAAGTAGTGCCTCCTGGTATCTGGCCTGAATCTACTCTTGCTCAACTTATGGCCTTTGCTCCTTGTTACCCTGGTAATGCTTGGGGAAACAGAGTCTCTCCCATTGCCTGCTGGTCCCCCTTGGCAAGTTTATAGGTGGCCACCAGATCCCCTCTTAGCCTTCTTTTGTGGAGGCTGAACAGGTTCAGGACCCATAGGCTCTCCACATAAGGCCTGCCCTGCTTCCCCCGATCATGCGAGTGGCCCTCCTCTGGACCCTCTCAGTGCTATCCACATCCCTCCTGAAGTGTGGCACCCAGAATTGGATGTTGTACTCCAACTGTGGCCTGACCAATGTTGCATAGAGGAGGAGGATCACCTCCTTGGACCTGCTCGTGATGCATCTACGGATACATGACAAGTTATGGTTAACCTTCTTGACCCACATTAGCATCCCGGGTTCATGTTGGAATCAATAGTGACACCAAGATCCTTTTCTGCCTCTGTGCTGACAGGAAGCGAGTTCCCTAGCCTGTAGGTAAGCTTCTGGTTCTTCCTTCCCAGGTGCAACACCTTGCACTTCCTATTCTCATCTGCCCACCTTTGTAACCTGTCCAAATTTAGTTGTAGCCTGTCCCTCTCTTCTAGCATGCTCACTTCTTCCCACATCTTAGTGTCATCTGAAAACTTGAACTTTTCACCCCTTGTCCAAATTGCTGATGAAGATATTGAACAGTGCGGGCCCTAGGACTGAGCCCTGGGGAACCCCACTGCCCACATCTCTCCAGGTCAAAAAGGACTGTTCTACCACCACTTTCTGGGTGCAGTCCTCCAGCCAATTTGTGACCCATCCAGTTGGACTGGAGCTAACAGCATGAAATTAAATGCCAACAAATGCGAGGTCCTACACATGGAGGAAAGAAAAAACAAAAATACAAAAGAAATAGGTGACAACTGGATGGACTGCAGCACTCCATGGATCTCATAGTCTTGGTAAATTATATACATGATATGTGTCTGCTGTGTGATGCAGCTGTACAAAAGGCAAGCGAGTTTTTAGGATGCATCAGTAGAAGCATTAGGTGCATGATATAGAAGGTGATAGTGCCCTCTCTACTCAGCACTAGTTAAACCTCATCTAGAATATTGTGTGCAATTTTGGATTCCACATTTTAAAAAGTATGTGTAGAGAAGTTAGAGAGGATCTAGAGGTGGGAGACAAAAATGATAAAGGGCTTAGAAGGCAATTTCTTTCAAGAAGAGACTGGAGGAGCTAGACATGTTCAGCTTGCATAAAAGGTGCTTCAGAGAGGTTATGAAAATAGTCTTCAAATAACTGAATCAAGAAGAAAGAAAACTATTTTCCTCTCCTGCTGCACAGAGTGAGACATGGACCAATGGCCTGAAGTTGTAGCAAAGTAGGTTTAGACTGGATCTCGGGGGGGAAAAAACAAACCTTTTCACCATTTGGACAGTGAAGCAGTAGAATAGACTGCCTAGGGATGTTATGGACTTTTCAGCACTGGAGCTGTTCAAGGTGTTGGAAAGTCACTGGTTGGGATAGACTTAGCTGTGCCTAAATTCTACTATGTCCTGGTTTACTTATGGAAAAGAAAGGGAATCCTCCTCCCCCACTCCTCCTGCTGATAACATGTTAGCATTTTTTTTCAGCCTTCCTTAGAGGCTTTGGGTGTTGACTGCAGCCAAGTCTGTGAACTCTGACTGTGATGTGACAATGTTCCTGCTGGGACTTATTCATAGATTGTCAGGGGCTGGACAGGACCTCACAAGGTCATCGGGTCCAGTCCCCCTGCACTAGGAAGGAAAACCACCTGGGGTCAGGTGACCATCCAATCTCCTCTTGAAGATTTATATGAATCCTTTTGAGAGTTTTCATTATTTCTCTTGCTTCCTAAATATCTGATTAAGTAGTATACCAGTTTTGTGTATGCACGTTTTACATTTCTGTTATAAGTAAATGTTCTTAATTATGCAAAAAATGATGTAGCCTGCATGTGGCCTCAAGGATACAGCCATTTTTCAAGTCTCCATTTTTGCTCACAACTTGCATCACAGCAACTGATGTAAACAGCAATCCAGACTCCAGCGTGCTACCAGAAAGTAGAAAAAAAAAGTATCCATTAAACAGAGACTCAAAGGAGGCTATGCCTCAAGCAGGGCTGCAATGATCTATTTCTGTATATTGCTGGAGATTCCTGGCTATATGATCTTACCACTCTCCTCAGGGTCTGGCTGATCACTATATTTGGGATCAGAAAGGAATTTTACCTCCTGGACAGATTGGTATAGATTGAGGATTTTTGCCTTCCTTTGTAGCAGGGGTTGTAGCCCTCTTTTTTGGTATCTGAGTGTATAAGGACAACCTTTACAGTGGTGGGATGTTGGCTGCCATTTCCCCCCTGCTCTGTCTCTGGCAGGTGTACTGTGGCAATCAATTGTGTCTGGAGTTGTGCCAGGGTTAACTGTATGGTTTTGTGGGATCATTTTGTCGGGGATGGTTGTGCCTCAAGTGGGGGTTTGACTGGATTAGCTATGGAGATCCTTTCTGGCACTATTTCTCTATGATTCTAAATATATGTGTGTGTATATATATATATGTATATATGTAGTTTCCCTGAACTCCCTACACCTATCTCCTTGAAGCTTGGCATTCTTCATATCCTCATAAGGGGCTACCATTCCTACAAGTTTCATCCAAATAAAGCCAGAAATTTCAAAGTTATCAGCTGTTTTGTCCTTCCCCATTGCATCCTATGGGTGACATGTCAAAAAAGTTTCATCATTTTGACCCTATTTCGATGGAACAAAACGGAACAGCTGTTTCAAATTGAAACGTTGAAACACTGGTCAAAATGGAACACTGCTGTTTCGCACAGCTCTAGTGCTTTCTTTTGTGTTTGGGGTCTTCCTATGTAATGTTTGAAAGATTTACAATGATGTGATTTATAATGTGAAAAAGAATTTGTTCCTTGGGATAGCAGTTGTGTTTGCAAGCATCTTTTGTTCTTTCTTTTATTCTCCTATTGAAAAAATGAAAAATAAAAGCAATTTCATAGTTTCATAGTTTCATAGTAGCTAGAGTCGGAAGGGACCTAGGTAGATCA
>NW_017728906.1:136585825-136613223 GCF_001723895.1 Crocodylus porosus
GAAATCGTTAAATATGTTAGCTTTGTCATCTGGCATGACGACTAAGTTGCCCATCGTGTCCTGCAGGGGCCCCACATTACCTGGGACCCTCTTTTTACCCCCTATGTATTTGAAGAAGGACTTCTTATTGTCCTTAATCCTTAATAGCTTAATATTGTCCTTAATCCTTAATAGCTGTAAACCTTTTCCTGGGACATTTTAAACTATATTGTTTATATTACAATAACAGATGACATTTCTATACCTTTCATTCCAAAATGTCTCAAAGTGTTCCAGAAACAACACTAAAACATTTCAGCTAGCAAAGTGAGTATGTATATCTAAAATGAAAATATCTGCCCAATTTCTTTACCATCACTAATAGTGGTATATCTAGAGTAAGACTACACATTAAAAATAGCATGTTAACTCTAAGGAATGTTAGTTGGTGTTGAAGTTGAGGGTGAATACCCTGTCTAATGTGACTGCTCAGACCTACCACTAGAGAGCTGGCTGCAGGGGTGTGGCTAAGAGCTGCCAAGTGTGCTCCATACCTTCCTTGCTTGCCAGGTCTCTTACCTCAATATAGGTTGGGGGGAGGGAGTAAGGGTCGCCCTCTGCTACTTGGATTGGCCCCCTTAAATTGCCCCTTCCATTCCTTACCAGGCCTTAGTCATCCCCTGGATCGCTGGCCTCACTCTCAAATTGGTGCTTTTAACTCCTGCCACCCCAACACCCAAGTCCCTGAATCTCCCTCTCTGATTGTCCCTTCTGCCCCCCATCAGTCCCTCCACCCCCGGATTGCTGTGCCTGCTACCTCAATAACCCTGAGAATGGCAATGGTGGTGGCAGTAGTGCTGGGGGATTACCCTTCCCTGCCTGCTTATGGGATCCCTGCTGCCCATGTCACCCCTGCTCTAGCCCTACAGCTAAAGGGTAGAGCAGAGGAAGGAGATGGGGAGGGGGGAAAGGAACTTACAACCACCCACAGGGCCTGACAGGAAATGGATCTGGGTGTGCAAGGGCAGCATGGCCTTCAGGAAGCCTGGGAGCAAGCAAGGAGGAGGAACCCTCTGATAGGAACCCCATCCCCCCACTTCTCCCACAACACTCTCATGGATCAGGGCAGCAAGGCTACAATACAGGGATGGAGGAGCTAATTATGGGCAATTTGAGCAGGCGGATATTGAGGGGGAAATCAGGACACTGGAAGGTGTCAGGTAGGTAGTGGAAGGGGAGCTGGGGGGAAGGGACAATGGAGTCAATGAAGGCAATGTAAGGTTGAGGGCAGGATCGGGGCAGTGGAAGAAGAAATCAGAGCAGTGGAAGGTGCAGTGTAGGTGGTGGAAGGTGATTGGGGTGGAGGGGACAATAGAGACAATGGGGGCCAATGGAGGTTGGGAAGCAATGATTCAGGGGCTAGAGATGGTAGCAGCTCCCCACTGACCCTCTTCTCCCCTCCACATCTTTTTCCCACTTCCCTCCTCCCTTTCCCCTCTCTTCCCACCTATCCCCTTCCAATCACCTGCTTCTCAACTCTCTCCAGCAGTCAGCCCTAAGCCATATAGTTCTGGATAGTAGCCAGTCCACTTGGAAGCAGTGCTTCCTGGGTTACTGGTGGACTGCAAGTTGGTGGTTCTATCTCAGTTGAACAGCCAGAAGTTACCTTAATTCAAGATAGGTAGCACAGCTCAAAGATAATCCTTGCCTGAAGTGGCATAACTTTAAGATGCCTATATGGCACCTAGCACCTATAAACAAGACTTAATGTGTCATCATTCAAGTTTTTAGTGTTCTTAACATGGACTAATTGAACCCATAATCTCACCCTGAAATTAGATTATGCAATACTTGACTGAGAATATGCTGGTATGTATTCTGAAGTAGTAATAATATTAATATTAATCATTCTTTTCATGTTTATTTTCATGCTTCCTCTCTATTTGTGCATGATTATTTTGCACAAATAAAATAACTACCAGCAATGTGGAAAGCACAGTGGGAAGCAGTGTTGAAGATTGCTTTTGATGGATAGCAACAGATAATGGGCCATAGCCTGCAAGCACACTCCTAAGTAACTGCACTCACTCATGTGTTCAAAGGGTTACTGGTTCAGATCCAATATGAGCACATTACACTCACATTAAGCAGCATTCACATTGACCACAAAGGCTTATTCAGCAATATACTCATGCTGTTACTCAGGATGCCTGCTGCTAAACAGTGGGGATGCTTCTCAGAGGCCACCGTTTTATTGCTCTCAGCTAATTTTAGGAGACCTTTTAATTTCTTTTGATACAGGTTATATCAAGTTCTATTCTGTATAATTCAAGAATACACAAAGCACTGAAAAGCAGAAATCTAGGATGGAAGGTTACTCAATTTCTTGAAAATAGCCTGGTTGGGGTTGGTGGGGTGGGTAGGAACAGCACATTCCTGGGGATGGGGAAAACTGGCTAGGCATTTCCAGACCCAGGGCTGTGCTGCAAATGTGTGCAGACATTTGCTAGATCAGGTTAACTCCTTCATAGATTGGGTTAACCTCTTCTTGATCTACGTTAAGTAGTCCAACCCCTGAGATGAACTTAGATCAGGCACACCATTTTTGACCAATTTAAATCCTGAGAATGCCTGCACAAATGGGTATTTAGATTGACCTAACCTTGGTTATGTACCTACTGCCCATTTACTGGAGCCATGGGTTATAGAGACAAAGAAAATGAAAAAAACTTCATTTTTTTCAGAAGAAAAACTAGCATGTTTTCTCAGCAGGGCCTGCCAACATGATTTTATTCTAATTCCAAGAGGGGAGGGAAGGGGGAGAAAAAAAATGCCTTGCTGTTGCAGAATGGCATTTCAAGGAAGGGTAAGAGTTTAGAAGTCCTCCTTTGAGTAAGTATACATGTGCCAATTTAATAGGCTTTCATTGCACTCTTCTGTTCTGTCTAAGCAATCAGCCATTTCTCAATCTCTGTTTTTCAATGCACTTTTAATTCACAAGAAAGGGAAGGGGTGCAATTGTTAAGCAAGCCAAGATTTATTTTTTCTTTTTTTCCTTTGACACCCAGGGATTTTTTCCACAGACATTCCTTGTCCCTCACAACCTGTACAAATATTTTGAACCTATACAGAGAACAAGTAATGAAATTGAAACAATGACCACAAGTTTGCAACTCAGCTATGCCCTCTTTCCTTTTTTTTTAAACTTTTTTGACTTCATCTTATAAGATGTGCATAATCAAATAAGGAGGATTACTACGTACCTTTGGATAAGTACCACACTTGAAGAGGAACAATCTTTAAGAAGGATGCTGCCTTGCAGATATTGTCTTTCACTGTTGGAGTGCTGCTCATAAAAGAAGTATCTGCAGGCAATGCTATTCACTTCTAAAAGCCACAACTGCCAGCTTCTTATCTGACTTTATTAAAAAATAACTCTAGTGTCCACACTCTAGTGCAAACTTCAGAAATAACTTACCTGACCTTGGACCAGAATCTCAGAATAAAAGAACATTGGGAGAAGGGGGAAGTGTATATATTTAGATCTAATGTCAGTCTAGAGATTTGGGAAAGGGAGTTTGGGGATGTACTTACTTGTGCTCATGTTAGGGACATTATTTAGGGCAGGGGGGAAATTTATATCTGATCATCAGATTTTTAATGGAAAATTACAGAATAAGCTTCAGTAGGCAATGGCATAGTCATAGCAAATAATCTGATACTTACGATAATCAGCAATATAGTGCCTGTGTTGGTGTTATATGACATCTTTCCATTGAGATCAATGAACTGACATGGATATACAAGTACATTAAAATGCATGATTTTACAATAAAGAAAAAGAAATACTATATTCTCCAAATATATGGATGAAACAGATCTTCTCTCCCTTGGGGTGGTGTTTTTTTGTTTCTGGACATGGTTCATGGGAGGAACTTTCCAAACTCAGCATTGTGAATCTACTGGTTTCAGAAAGTTAAGCTGTGTACCACCTCTTGAAGTGGAACACAAGTGTCAGCTTCATGTTCAAACTGCCAGCTTCTTTCTGACCTTGGTTAGTAAAGTAAATTCCCTGTGCAACTGCAGCCAGCTGTGATGCTGAATGTCTCACCTTGATGCCTCTTTTGCTAAATCTAGTGTATTCTTATTTCCTTCCTTCAAATCCAGCAGTTTCTATTAAGATTTTTTATATTATAGTTATGTGTGTGTGTATGTGTGCTCATATATATACACACACATACATACACACCCCATATTCATACATTTATTTCTTCTGAAACTAGTCTATCAAAATGTTTACATCTCATTGAGTTAACTTGAAATTAAAAAAAAAAATCCCTTGTTACCAAAATAGTAACACTAATAATGATATACTGATATAAGGCAATTTGTGCTAATTTTTAACAGGTTAATTACTGCTAGAATAGATTAATAAGGGCTGCAGTGGATTTTTCATCACTGAAAGATTTAATTTGAGCCTAGTCACCTTTCTAAATTATCTGTTGTATTTCAACCACAAAAGTATGACTTAATGAGTAAAACTGTGATGCAGGAAGTCAGATTGTGGGTTTATAATTATCCCTTTGTGTTCCATATCTGAATATCTGTTTCTACACAAATATGGTAACTATGGTAACATGGTGTTTAGATATATTATAGTGCAACAATAAAAATATAGCGGTCTTTTATCAAAGATTTACAGACTTCAGTAAACAGTAGACACTGTTTCTTGGAGAAATCAGTTCTGAACCGTATATGATGAAGGAATACTCACATAATACTGAGGAACTGGTTAGTCCTAAGTATTAGGTACAGTTAGTCCCCAAGGTACAGTGATCACAATATGCTAATTATTTAGTTCAATAACTTTGTGTGTGTCTGCATGTAATGAGATCATCATACAAAAACTTAACAGAATTTACTTCAATTAAGAATTTTAATTATTTTATGTTGTAACAATAATAATAGAATGTTTAAAAAATTATCATCCTGAGCTCAATAGCAAAGAGATAACTGGCTAAATATTCCATATTGCGTTATACTTATTTGTTCACTGAAAACAATGTGCATGTTCCTACTAAGGCATGGTTTCTATTTGTATAGACTTCTTTAGTGTGTACAGGTGGCACAACAGATACACGGCTTATAATACACATCTGAATCCATCTATTGCAAAGATATCACTCTTAACTTCTACAGATGGTGTGGCCTTGTGGAAACTTAAAAATTGCCTATGTGCATTCTTGCAGAGCATCTAGAATGCCTGGGTCAAACAGACATTGAAAATTAATTCATTGTTGCTTTGTCCTTTGCAGATATCTAGCTAGAAAAACAGCATATGCCTAGTATAGATTGAAAGAGGATTCAGTCTGTAAGAGCTATATAGAATGGCAGTGCTGTCTTTTACTCTTAGTGGAACCATTCTAGTTCAGATAATGGGTGTTTTCTCAGTGACTTTCATGGCAGGGAGAAGCAAAGTCTTCACCCTAGAGAGAAAATTTGACAATATATAAAATACTTCCAATATTCAGGTTCTCATGTGTAGATCCATAAAACATATATTTAAATTGTTTAATCAAATTCAGCTGAATGCAACCTGGAGTAAACAGTAGCCAAGTTCTGATCACATTTTTCTTGGTGGAAAATAGGAGAATGTACATGATTAATTGGCACGTAACATAATTGCATTACATTTTTGTATTATTGGTGGGCTTTATGGAGATAGAGGAAAAACTGGGCTTTCTGTGTGTGTGTCCCATTTCTTTTTAGTATTACTGAAGTGGTTTGAATTTAGAAAAATGCACATACGGTAATAATACAAGCACATACGTTAATAGTGCATGCTATACTTTATAAACATTGAATAGCACCTTAGTTTTATCAGTATCACATGTTGAACTATATAAATAAAATAAGCCTTAACAGAGAAGTATATATGATTTTTGGTCTTCACAAGAGGGTTGGAACACCTGACTTTCAGACATGATACTGGCTGCATCTACACAAGATGTTGAGTGCACAGTAGCCTGATACTACTGCGCAGTAGGGTCTCATGGAAGAAACCATGACAAAACGCTACTGTGAAATAGTATTAGGCTACAGTGCAGTAATGTCACAAGAAAACCATTTGTTGGTGTTACAGCATAGTAACTCGGGTTACTGAACATTCATTGAGTGCTTGTTTATACAAGTATTCAATGATTGTGAAGTAATGACTACACAGTCAGTGTCTCGTGTAGATGTGACCACTGTCTCCTTTAACACTGTCTAATTTACTGTCTGGTTCAACATTGACAACCATACATTGCCTGGCCAGTATTGCCTACAGAATGCTTTGGGAAAGTGATGTACTTAAGAATGAAAATCAAAGCCTTCCTCATAAGCTAACCCTCATAAGCTAGCCAGCACAAGATTTCTACCACCAGCATTTAGCACAAAGAAGGAAGGAATGACTTGCCTTTACATTCATCTCCAGTAAAGGATTTACAGATATAAAGGTTGACATCTTCCTTCAGCCTAGAGTTTGGTACCTTACTCTCCCTCCTCAGCATTTTCTGCGGACTAGCTTATGCAGTTAGTTTATGGGGGAGGCTTTGATTTTAATTCTTAAGTTCATCACTTAGGTTTTGCCACCTCTCACAAGAGTGCCCTATTTAATGAATTATAAATAACTCTAAGGTGCGGTCTTTCTCCTTCTGCCTTACATAATTTGTTCTAGTTTCTCTATATACTTTGTGTACATCTTTACCATGCAAAATTGAGCAGTTTCAATGAGAGAAATCAAGACAGGCCCATGTTGGAATATTACATAACCCCATGGTTCATTATCTTCTACCAAGCTGGCAATCTTGGTTGAAGTCCTCACTCCTGATCAGAAATGGTGAGGGATTTTCACCAGGGTCTCCGACCTTTCAAGTAAGTCATCTAACAGCTAAGCTATGAGCTAAATTACTGATAAAATTATCAGCATACAAACACAACTTTCTCCTTGCTGTCTTTTACGTCATTCTGAGCATACTTACCAGTTTGTGGGCAAATCAATAGGGGAGTGCCAACTTTGAAAAACCTACCAAGGTTTAAGGATGTGATGGGTGTGGAGTAGTTCAATCCTGTCAAATTTTAGCAAAAAAATCTCAGTCCCAGAAATGTAGTTACCTGGGAGTTTTAGATGACTCTAGAATTAGATTGCAGGTGAGTAGGAGTTTTGTGAATGTAAGTGATACCCAAATGCTGAACTTAGTCTCTTAAAGGGCAGTTTTATATCTACACCCATCCCCCTTATGAATCTAATGCTTGTTTCATACAACTGTGAGTTTACTTATGACATTTTTGTATGGTATCTGCTTGTTTCCATCTTTCTGTCTGATCTCACTTCTCTCTAGCCTTCAAAGTTGTTTCCTTCTACATTTTAAATATTCATAAAAAGTGATGATAAAATGTCAGTGCTTTATCTCACTTTTCTGGCTGATGAATTACCTTTTCCTCTTAGACAGGCTGTAATTTAAATTAGGATTTTTTAAATGTCATTCCATTATTTAATTGGAAATACTTGTGATGCATCTTAAGAAACATAGAAAAGGCAAGTAAAAATTCTGTTATATTCATCCAGAAAATAATAATTTATATATAGCTTAACTGGTAATGAAAATGATTAAACTGTACAGAGTTCAGTATACAGGGTGAGCAGTGGCTGTCATTAAAAAAGTTGCAAATTACCATGTGCAGGTTCAATTAAATGTACTGAAGTATACATGGTATTAATTATAATAAGAATGCATTTAGAGTATGGATTCATGATATAGATTCATAGATTCTTAGATGTTAGGGTTGGAAGGGACCTCAATAGATCATTGAGTCTGACCCCCTGCATAGGCAGGAAAGTGTGCTGCGTTCAGATGACCCCAGCCAGATGCCTTCTAACCTCTTCTTGAAGACCTCCTGGCTAGGGGAGAGCACCACTTCCCTTGGGAGCCTATTCCAGATTTTGGCCACTCTAACTGTGAAGAAGTTCTTCCTAATGTCCAGACTAAATCTGCTCTCTGCTAGCTTATGCCATTATTTCTTGTAACCCCCAGGGGAGCCTTGGTGAGTAGAGCCTCACCAATTCCCTTCTGCACCCCCATGATGAATTTATAGGTAGCCACAAGGTGGCTCTCAACCTTCTCTTGCAGAGGCTGAAGAGGTCCAGGTGCCTTAGTCTCTCCTCATAGGGCTTGGCCTGCAAGCCCTTAACCATACGAGTGGCCCTTCTCTGGACCCTCTCCAGGTTATCCACATCCCTATTAAAGTGTGGTACCCAAAACTGCATGCAGTATTCCAACTGTGGTCTGCCCAGTGCCCAATAGAGGGGAAGTATCACCTCCTTGGTTCTGTTTGTCATGCATCTGCTGATGCACGATAGAGTGCAGTTAGCTTTGCTGATGACTTCGTCACACTGATGACTCATGTTCATCTTGGAGTCCACTAGGACTCTGAGATCCCTTTCTGCTTCCATGCTACCGAGTAGGTCATTTCCTAGGCAGTAGGTGTGCTGGAAATTTTTCCTCCTTAGGTGCAGTACTTTGCATTTCTCCTTGTTAAATTGCATTCTATGTTTTTTGCCCATTTGTCCAACCTGTCCAGGTCTGCCTATAGTTGTTCCCTGTCCTTCATTGTGTCCACTTCTCCCTAGTTTTGTATCATCTGCAAACTTGGACAGAGTACACTTGACTCCTTCGTCCAAGTCACTGATGTCTTCATCAGTGACATTAAAGACATTGAAGAGTATCGGTACAATGACCGAGCCCTGCAGAACCCCACTGCCCATGTCCTTCCAGGTCAGTACCGACCCATCTACCACCAGTCTTTGGGTACAACCCCTAGTCAATTTGCCGCTCATTGGACTGTGTAATCATCCAAGTCACAGCCTCTTAATTTGATCACCAGGATGGAGTGGGATACCGTAACGGAGGCCTTCCTGAAATCTAAGTAAATGATATCTACCCCTACTCCTGTGTCTAGGTGTTTTGTAACCTGGCCTTAAAAAGAGACTAGATGAGTCAGGCATGGTCTACCTGCTACCAACCCATGCTGGTTTCCCCTAAGCATAATTTTTCCTGCTGGGCTCTCACATATATAAGCCTTAATAATCTTTTCAAAGACTTTACTAAGGATAGAGGTGAGACTGACTGGCCTGTAGTTGCTTGGATCCTCTTTCCTCCCCTTCTTGAAAATAGGGACCATATTGGCCCTTTTCAAGTCCTCCGGGACCTGGCCTGTGCACGACAGGTGCTCAAATATTCTTGCCAGTGGCTGTGCAATGACATCACCCAGTGCCTTCAGTACCCTTGGATGGAGCTCATCTGGGCCTGCTGACTTAAATGCATCCACTCCTTCCAAGTGACACTGCATTATCTCAGGGTCAACGCTTGGTGGCCTGGTGCCCTGTTGTCTCTCTACAATCCCATTGTATGACTTGTCTTGCCCCTTGTTTAGGAACACTGAGGTAAAGAAATCATTGAGGAGTTCAGCCTTGTCCCCCCTGTCTGTCACCAATTGCTTTGCCCATTCAGTAGTGGTCCTATACTGCCCAGGGCCTTCCTTTTACTCCCTATAGATCTGAAAAACAATTTTTTGTTATCCTTAACTTGGGATGCCATTCTCAGCTCCATGGTAGCTTTGGCCTTTCTAACTGCCTCCCTACAACTGCGAGCTCAGGAGGCATACTTCTCTTTAATAATTTCTCCCTGCTTCCACACCCCCCTTTTTGCCCTTAGGCTACTCTGGATTTCTCTGGTGAGCTAAGGAAGCCTCTTGGCCCCTTCCCCCCTTTTCCCCCACATTGGGATCATCCCCCTCTGTGCCCGAAGGATCATTTCCTTAAGGCACAGCCACCCTTCCTGGGCTCCCATCTCACCAAATCTCTTACACTGCAGTGTGTCATTGAGACTTGAACAAGGGAGTGAGGTGTAGTCTGTCCAAGTTTGTGGATGATACAAACTGTGGGGAGAAGTGGACACACCGAAGAGCAGGGAACAACTACAGGCAAAGCTGGACAGGTTGAACAAATGGGCAGAAAATAACAGAGTGCAATTTAACAAGGAGTTAAAGCTCAGCTTTCCTAAAGTCTAGCACTTCCACCCTGCTAGTTACCTTTCCCACTCTACGCCTTATGGTGAATTCTATTATTTGGTGGTCACTGTCCCCCAGGTGACCACTGATCTGTAGGTTGTCTACCATGTCATCCCCTGTTGCCAGTACCAGGTCCAGTAAGGCATTCCCTCTAGTGGGACCATGTACCTCCTGCGTCAGGTGCAGGTCCTGCACACAGGATAGGAACCTGCATGAATTGTGAGAATTTACTGTCTGTGTCTCTCAGCAGATGTCAGAGTAGTTTAGGTTCCCCATGACTACTGCTTCCCTAGTCTTTATGGTCTCTGAAAGCAGCCTCAGGAGTTCTAAACCTAGTTCTTCCCCTTGGTGTGGGGGTCTGTAGAAAACCCCTACCACCAAATCCCTTTCCCCTTGATCTCCATGTATCCTAACCCACAATACTTCTACTTTCTCCTCCTCCAATTCCATTTTGATAAGGGTCGGTGTATAACACTCCTTGATGTAAAATGCAACCCCTCCCTCTCTCCTCCCTACTCTGTCCTTTCTGTACAGCTTATAGCCCTCAATGTGTACCACCCAGTCATGGGTAGAGTTCCACCAGGTTTCTGTTAACCCCACTAAGTTGTAAGTGTTTTCTGCAAGCCAGATTGCTAGTTCATCCTGCTTGTTCCCCATGCTCCTAGCATTAATGTGTAGGCACCTGAGCCCTGTGATGGGCGCCTTTGTTGCCCCCCAGCTCTGATGCCCAATGGGCCTCTTATTGCTTACCTGCTTATTGCTTACCTGTGCTGTACTGCTGGGTGTCCTATGGATTGCAGGTTCCTGATGCAGGCACTGTGATGCCTACTATGATACAGAATGCTATGGTTTTGGGGTAGAAAGTAAGGTGGCCAAGTGCTTAATGTACTTTGATACCAAGTAAAAGACATCAGCCTAAGCCTTGAACTTATACCAGAATGACCTACTGACCCAAATGTAAATGGGTACCTGGTCTTTTAGGCTGAGAACTAAAAAGTAGCTAGATATACTACCTATAGTAGACGTACTCATATTACTTTAAGAGGAATAGGAACAAAATAGTAATAGAAATTGTTGTGTCTCATTCATGCTAATTTGTGGTATCACCATGGCTTGAAAGGGAGTGTGACAGACTTGAGCATTTTGCCCTCCTGAAGTCTGGCACCCCTAGTGGCCAAACTGGACTTCCTGAGTTCTTTGGCTTCCTCTCCTTCTTATCACTCACCTTCTGTTACTTAACATTGTATATATGAAGGCAAGGCTGCCTCTGGGGTCAGGGTGGCCTATTCCTTGGTGGCTTTTATTTCTATACCCTCCCCCCCAGAGATGTACCTGTTCTTTAAGAGAGTCTTAGTCACCTTGGGCTCAGTACAGACATTCAAGAAGCCTGAGGTGGAATTGATTTAAGTTACTCAGTTTTCTGTAAGTGGTGTAGTTTGATTGGTAGGAACAGAAC
Source organism: Crocodylus porosus (assembly GCF_001723895.1). Taxonomy (NCBI): domain Eukaryota; kingdom Metazoa; phylum Chordata; order Crocodylia; family Crocodylidae; genus Crocodylus; species Crocodylus porosus. Next base: position 136,597,371 of record NW_017728906.1, read on the forward strand.
ACACATTCACCCTCTGGTATAGGGGAGGGCAAATCTTAGACTGGGTTCTTCCATTTTTAAACCAGCCTATGTGTGTTGAACTTCTGTTCTGTTACAGATTTAGACTGGTTTCTAACTACTTATATTAGTAAAAGTGTAATGTCTATATCTGGCTTTAGGGGCTAGAACCACCACCTCCAGCTGTTCCCACAGTCATGCCCATGCCTCACAGGTGACTCATTTGACCCTCCATCCCAAATAGACACTGGACCCCTCAGACCCCAAACCCTTGTCCAGTCTTATCCTTCTTGGCCTCCGCCCTTTTTATCTAGCTGATTCCATCAGCCCAGGTCCACTACCTTGGACTTTGGGTTCCTAGGCCCCAGCCCCACATGTCTCTGATCAAAACTTATCTTGCAAGCACAGGGAACCCCTGGCACTCTTTTCTGTGATTTCCAGACCTCCTCTACAGCCACAACCCTGTCCTCAAATCACAAACTTAAATACAAAAAAGAAAACCAACACAGAAAGAGTTAAGCATCTGGTTGTAACTCAAACTCAACCTCCTCAGGGTCATAGCAAGGGATTCTGGCTTTCTCTGATTAAAAAAAATCTCCAATTTTCAATTTAAAAAATAGTACCTGCAAATCCACATTGTCCCATGATTTATATATAGATTTATATATTAGTGGTGTTTCACTTTGATGATGGAATATTATGGATTTGGGGTTACTTTTTTAACCAAAAATCAGAGAAAACCATGATCCCTGGTCATAACCATTGTCACCTTTATATGGAGTGGCCTTGATTTCCCCAGACCTAGGGTACCTTCATTCCCCTGGCAGCTGTCTCTGTTTGCTAGCTGCTTTCCCTATAGTCTGCAGGCCTGGATTGCCTGCCCCAGTTTAGAGACTGAGTTTTATGCAACCAAGCCATTATCCTTCCAGTCAGCTGACTGCCACACCTGAAGATGTACCCAGTGATTTCTACTCAACCTAATTAATTGTCACATTGTTCTTGCCCTGGAGCATTTCCAAAGTCCTTAGCAAACCCAGGGCTCAAGGCTGGACTTCTTGTTGGGGCTGGATGTTGCAGCAGTCTGTCCCTACAGGCTATAAAAGTCCTGCTCCCCATCTTATTACAGTTAACAAGGTTGGGTATCCCCATTGCAAGAAGCATTTAAACTATAGAATGACAAATGGTAGTTGTTAGTTTTTTACCATTGATCTGTTTAAATGATATCTGGAGGGAGAGAGGGAGGAATATGTTTGTGTTTATCTGCAGAAAACAGATTTTAATTTTTGTATATTAGGTAGAGTACAAAAGGGATTTTCTTAATTCCGTTGTTCCATTTGTAATTTAGTTAAACTGCGTTGAATTTAAACTGAGTAGATGAAGCTGCAATAGGTGTTTATATTGTAACTAAACTAGAAAAAAATTAACTTGTTTACTAGATTTCTCCAACTTTTTTCAACTTTGATTCAAGTAAATGAAAAGACTCTTATTCACTTGAATGGGAGTTGGATTGATCCTTATGATTAGATGATTTCTTTCCCACCCCCTTTTTCTTCCATTTTAGACTTTTATATCCAAAAAAGACCCTTGTGCTACAGTAATTAATCAGTAAGATATACATGCATGCATTCAATTAATCAAACAAATAGAGTTGGTAAATTTACTTCAAATTCTCTCTAAAAAATAACCTCTTCACCTCCAAGGGCAGCTATGACATTCCCTGGTGGCCCCACTATACCTATTCTCATGCTTCAGTTCCATCCCAGTATGACCTCACCCCGTCACCTGCCACACCTAAATGTACTTAGGAGGCTACCTTCAGAGAATGGGAGCTCAGCCTTCAGTGCCTTGCTCCATCACGTTCATCACTGAGCCACCAGTCTGCCCAATTCTGATATCCTAAACAGACCAGGACTTTTTCTTTTTTTGAGCCCCCATTAGGCTCCCTTTCTCTCCGTGATCTGCAGTTTTCACCCTTCTAGGCAGTTGTTCAGGAATCCTACGTCTCAATGCATTTACCCAAGTGCTTACCCCTGCCGAGCCCAGACAGAATGCCTTTCAGGGCATTAACTCATGTATGCAACTTTCCAAGAACTCACATTACCTACACTCAAACTACAGAATGCCTCCCTGGCATTACCTGTGGCTTCCTCCTCCTTTTCTCCTTAAGCTACTCTCAAAACCTCACAGTTCTAAAGCAGTCAACATACACCCAACGAGAAACACCTATGGGACACAAACTACTTGACTTTCTCTGTGATTTGCAAATAAACCCCTAGCCTTCCCAGGATCTGAGCCAAACCAAGCCTCCAGCCTCATACTCAGACTTATAAAACTCCTTTCTCTTCCCGTTCCACTCACCTGACTTGCCTTAATGGTAACAGGCCCCAAGTGCTTCTAATTAGCTAAATCAGCAGCGAAGCCTCCTGATGCCTGCCGTTTGCAGAATGGGCCCTGTATCCCTTTAACTGTGTGCTATGCAACTCATTTGTTTTCAGACCATACTGTGCACTGCAAGCCACAGCCTCTTTCTCTGCTAAACTGCATTTGTTTTGCTGGCTACTTCACTAGCAGACAGCAGGGGGGGATTTCTGCCTCTCTGTCTTCATCACTCAAGCAACAGGGGTTAGGGGTCCTCTGGTACAACCAGTAACTCAAGTATATCAGAACAGGGCTTGGAATACCTGCAGCAGGGTACTTTCTGCTCTTTTTTTGCTTTGTTTCAATCTGTGTGATACTTGGGTCAGTGTCAGCTCTTCTTAGAAAACAGAAGAGCCTAAGATCCTGATTTTTCCACAATGGGTGTAGATTAGGGTGGCCACCATAGAGGACAGTCCAGTTGTCCACTGTCCTCTCTGGATATGAAAATGGATGCCTTTATGTCCTCTAGTTTTCCTTGAAGATAGAAATAGAGGATGTAAAGGCATCGGATTTCATATCAATATTGAACAGAGGACAGAGTAGCAGAAAACTAGAATGGCCTCTATGATGGCCATCCTAGTGCAGATAGAAGTGACAATTTTTACCTGGTCTGGTCACAAAAAGTGGCCTATAGTCATGACCAAACACAAGTGCATAACTGCAGACAGCTAAAAAAATGGCCAATGGGGTGAAAATCTAAACCCTCATTACATAAGGGTGATTAGCAGATGAGCAAGGAACAGAGGATAAACATATGATCAAAGCATGGTTGCACAGGTGGTGTCACCAGCAGAACTTTGGCTTCTTTGACTATGGGATGATGTTCCAAGAAAGTAGCTTCTGGAAGAGATGGGATCCATCCGATGATAGAGGAAAAAGCATCTTCATAGACAGACTTGCTGACCTAACGTGGAGGGCTTTAAACTAGGTTTGATGGAGGATGGAGACCAAAATCCTGAAGTAAATGGGGAAGTGGGTGACCTGAAGGAAGCATAGGCAAGAGTGGGAAACAGGGGAGGGGTTCTCATTCTTCCTGAGAAATCGGGGCAAGCAGCTAGTTACCTCACGTGCCTGTGCACAAATGTATGGAGCCAGGGAAACAAACATGAAGAATTGGAAAGTCTTGCCAGTCATGGAACTATGATATGATTGGAATAACAGTGACTTGGTGGGATAGCTAGCATGAATGGAGTACTGTCATGGATGGGTACAAACTGTTCAGGAAGGACAGGCAAAGGAGAAGAGGAGAAGGAGTTGCACTTTATGTAAAACAGCCATATGATTACTCACAGCTCCAGCATGAAATTGGAGGTAGGCCTGTTGAAAGTCAGAGGGTTAGGGTCAGAGAGGAGAGCAAGGGTGATGTCATGGTGGGGGTCTGCTATAGACCACCACAACAGGATTAAGTGGTGCATGAAGCTTTCTTCAAAGATCCATCTCTGGAAGTGCCTAAGTGCTTCCCAATGAAACAGCTCTGTGTAGCTCTACAGAGTGAAGTAGAATACAGTCGGCCAGGTGCACAAACTATGCATTGTTTCCACTGAATTTATAAAAAAAAACTATTGCTGCCTGCATACCTGCTCACAGGTGGGAGTGGAGCATTTTAATTAGAGTGGTTCCTGGAGAGCCATAGTCTCATGTGTATTAACCCCCCACATATTTTTAAAATGTTCACAGGATGCTTTAACTAAAACTCATTCAATGAGCTTTAGTTAAAGTGCCCTGCAGCCATTTTGAAATGCAAGGGGCCTTAATACATGTGACACTGCAGTGATTCAAGAGCATTCTAATTAAACATTCTAGAATTAGAATGCATTGAAGAATATGTATAGGCAGCCTATGAATTTACTTAGACAAAGTAGAACGTTTCCCTGACCCTAGTCACAAAAGCTAGGACTTTCTGGAAGGAATGGATTTAAACCCATTGCTTAATAGAACAGAGCCTTGAGACATGGCTAACTGAGGTCTTCATCTGGGATTTACTTTAAATGGTTTTCTGCATAGTTAAACACTGAAATTGCCATTTCAGTCTCTCTGCTGATCGTAGTCATACATGCTCTCTCACTCAGCAAGGTAAGTAGCTTTGGTTAATCAAAACTAAATGTAACTAACTATTAACTATTAATTCAGACCAATTACATTGACTAGGTAGTATTTACCAATATCTTGGACTTCCCAGTTACACATGATTTTAATTTAGAGAATATAAAAAGATAGTTTATGCTATTGAATGTCATGCATAGGTACCATTTAATAGCATTCTTGTATTTGAAAGGAGAAAAAAAAGATCTTAAGTACAAGATAACTTGCACTGAAACTTTAAAAGAATTGGGCAAGTATTCTCTTGTGATTTAACATATCTTGGCACACTGGGGAAGTTTCAGAAATGCATAAAAAAATAATGTTTTACCACTCTTCAAGAAGAACAAATGGAAGAGTTTTGCAGAGACCTGGAGGGTCCAAGAATGGTTAGACCTCATATCATTCAGGTCAAATCCCAGACTGGCTGAGTTCCAGGAAGAATTAAAGGACTTTAGACACACAATACATTTTTAAGGAAAATAGACCTAAATTTGCTTTGGTTGTAAATGGCATTTGTAGCATTACAAGAGAAAGGAAGGAAGATACTGCACCCTGGACAGAAATCACTCTGAAAAGGACCTTGGGGATATGGCAGATAAGCAACTAAACATGACCTTCCTGTACAATGCTGAATTTGATATAGGAATAAGTGAATACCAAATAGGATTGTGGGTGGAGGGTTGTATTACTTTTTAATATGACATTCATAAGGCCATTATTAAAACAGTGTGTACAGTTGATCTGGTCATTCAAAATAGGTAGGGTTACAAAAAGCACTTCAAAAAGAATTTTAGATCTAAAAAATTGTCCTAATAGTAATAGACTACAAAAACTTAGTCTATTTATGTCACGCCAGAATTAAAGAGAATTAAATAGACTATTAGAAATCAGAAGAGATTTTTATGAGACACTTTTTAATATGGCATGACATTGTGTAACAAAATCTAGCATTTGAAAAGTTGAATCTACAAAATTCCAAACTACAAATAGGTGTAATTTAGTAATATTGACAGTAATTGACCTTTGCTATGGCTTGCATAGGTAAATGTTGAATTCTCTATCACTCTCAGAGACGGCTAAAAAATCCTGTTGTAAAATACCACTCTGTTAGTATTGATTTTATCAAAACCTCAATGAAAATAATGCTTTGAAATGTTTTTCAAAGCTGTTTGCCATCCAGGTTTCTGATCGCTTGTAGATAGTGAGTTGCTGAAGGACCCAAATAACCAGGCTTCCAGAATTCTGGGTTTTTGATAACCAGGTCCATGGACTGATATGCAGCCAAGTGCTTTCAGGTTCTCAGATCCTTTGCAGCTATGCTCTGTGTGTCATGGCTCCCAAGCTTCCCAAGTAGGACTGGTGTGCAGATATATTTGCTAGGCCTTCCAGGCTGTAAGGAGTTTACCCAGGGGACTACTGTGGAGATCTTGTTCCCAGGTCCTATAGGTCCAATGGCTCCTTGAGATCCCATTTGGAAGTCACCCAGATCCCTGCAGCTCTCCTGACAAATTGCCCTACTCTTTGGGATTCCTTGCTCTATAGGGTGTTCTCCTGCCATCAGCCCCTCTTCATCCATTTTCCCTGCCAGAGAGTCTGTAAGGACACCCTGGGAAGCACGTCTGAGGGGCAAAATAGTCCAGGGGAGCTGGATATAGTTTAAGGAGACTCCTTTTTAGGTGTAAGAGCAAGCCATCCCAATGCAACAGAAGAATTCAAAATGCAACAGGAGACTAGCCTGACTATAAAGCAGTCTCTTCAATAACATGAAACTCCCAGAGGAATACCACAAAAAGCAAAAATTTGGCCATAGTACTAGGGAAGAGTATTGCATGGTCATGCAGGGAGAAAACAGGAGGCCAAAGTACGTTTTGAAATGCATCTGGCAAGGGACATAAAATGCAATTAAAAGGAATTCTACAACTACACCAAGAGTAAGCGGGGCTCAAAAGAACAAAGAAACTTAAGGCCCTTACAGAATGCAGATGGCAATCCGCTTATCAGTAATGGAGAAATGGCTGAGCTATTTAATGAATAATTAGTCCTTAATGAATAGAAAAAACTAATAGATGATAAGTATAGTTGGCAGCAAATATAGGTTGCCTATAGATCTGCTCATTTCCATTCTACTTAGAACGCTCCAGTGTCACTTCACAGCCATGTGTATTAAGCCCCCTTGTATTTCAAAATGGCCACAAGGGTGCTTTATCTAAACTTCTTCAAATGAGCTTTAGCTAAAGCATTCCACAGCCATTTTGAAATCAGCAGAGGCTTAATACATGTGATGGTGAGCTGCTTTAATTAAAGTGGCTGTTCAGGAACTGCTCTGATTAAACCACTTCTTTTCCTGCACCCCCAGGCACATGTATAGGCAACCATAGGGAAGAAGTCAAAGATCCCAGGGTAATAAAAAGTCAAACACCTTAGGGCAATGGTAGAACAGGTTAGGGATTACTTAGAGAAGCTTTCAAGTTGGCAGGGCCATACAGGATGCAACCTAGAGTACTGAAAGCACTGACTGAGGTAATTCCAGAACCATTAGCTATTCTCTTTGAGAACTCGTAAAGATCAGGTGAGGTTGTGGATGATTGGAAAGGGCAAATTTTCTCATCTTTAAGAAAGGAGAGAAGGATTTCAGTCAACCTGACCTCAATATCTGAAAAGATCGTGAAGCAGGTCCTCAAGTAATCTATTGTGAAGCACCGAAAGGAGAGCCAGGTGAGCTGGAACAGCTAGCATAGGTTCACAAAGAGCAAATCTTTCCTGACCAACCTGATTTCTAGGGCTGTATGAAACAGCACTGTTTTGTTTTGACTTCCATTTCACCATTTTGAAGGGAAAGTGTTTTATTTTGCTGTTTTGAAGCACTGTTCCATTTTGTTTAGTTCAAACTGTTTCACTGCTTCAATGCTATTTCGACATTTCATCCATAGTCTGTAATGGGGAATCATGAAAATGTCTATAACTTTGTCATTTCTTGCCTGATTCAGATGAGACTTGTAGGGCTCGTAGCTCCTTCTAAGGGCAGGAAGCTTGCCAAGTTTCAAGAAGATAGGGGCAGGGGTTTATGGGAAAATTAACCTCAAACTGTTCCAAGCAAAACTCTTAACACTTGCTGGCAGCGGCAGCCTGCTGTCATCCCGCATACAGATCTGGAGGCCCGCCCCCCAGGAGGGCTGCAGGGTCTATGCTAGACTCTTCCTATGGGGTGCAGGCACCCATATCTGCATGCAGGATGACAGTAGGCTGTCACTGGGTGCTTCTTGGTACTGGGCATGGGCTGCACCAGGAAGAACTCAGTGCTGGTGCTAGCCCCAGCTGGCAGTAGCAGCCTGATGTCATCCTGCATGCAGATCTGGGGGCCCGTTCCCCCAGGAGGAGTCTGACACATCCCCACAGCCCTCCCAGGGGGTGCAGGCCCCCAGATCTGCTCATGGGGTTTCAGGAGGCTGCTGCTGGCTGGGGAAATAGCCCAGAGTCATTGCCATAACCAGCTGGCATCCTGCTGGCATCCTGCATTATTTAGGGGCCCACGCCCCCAGGAAGAGCTAGAGGGAGTGATCAGAGAGCTGGGGGGAAGACTGGGGAGCTGGGGAACTGAACCGAGAACTGGGGAAATGTTCAGGGACCTGAACATACCCCCAGCTCCTGGCTTAATTCCTCAGCTCCTGGGTTGATTCCCCAGCCTGCTGATAGCTTCCCCCAGCTCTCTGATCATTTCCCCAGCTATTCCCAAGGGGCGCAGGCCCCTAGATCTGCATGCTGGGTTTCATCAGGCTGCCACTGAAGAATGCTGGGGAATCGAACAGTGGGCTAGATATCAATATTAGAGCAGTCCTTCCCCACTCTTTCCTCTCCCTCTTCTTATTTTCTGTTTAGCTGCAAGCCAAGCAAACCCAGCTTTAAAACTCAAAATGTTTTGTTTTGAAGCCTTTTGTTTCATTTCAATTTTGCTGTTTCAAGCTCAAAACATGTTAAAACAGCTTAGAAATGAAACACCTGGAGAAATTTTGCACAGCCCTAATTTCTAAGATAAGGTGATAGGCTCTGTGGATTGGGAGGAGAGCAGTGGATGTGCTATACCTTGATTTTTAGCAAGTTTTTTGTACTGTCTTCCACAATATTCTCATAACAAACTAAGCAAATACAACCAAAAGGTTGATATGGAACTGGCTGAATCACCATGCTTAGTGAGTTAATCATCAATAGCCTCATTTCTAGTTGGGAGGAGGTATCAAGTGTGTTGCCTTAGGGATCTATTCTAGGTCCAGTATTGTTCAACAATGTTCTGGATAGATAATAATAGCAACTGCATTCTATCATCAATCCAACAATTAATACCAGTGACAACTATGCTGTATCAATATCAACGATACAATATATATACAAAGAAAGAAAAAAAACTACCAAAGAGGGTGCTTGAGAGCAGTTTTTATTTATCATACACTGCCTGCTCGATGTTGTGCCTGAAAGTCTGCAAAGAATATTTTTTACAACTATTTAGTTGGTCTAATAAAAGATATCACATCTATCCAAAGAACCTGGCCTGCCAATCAAACACGTCTGTACGTTAACACTCATTCCTGCATATGTCCCTCTTTCTTGGTGCACTCAGTGAATGGCATGAAGTAAATGTTACATTTACCTTGTGGCTTTTTCCACCAGACAGGGATATTACAAACACTTGGACCTGAAACTACATCACAACATTATTGAAGTTCGGAAATTCACTGACCCTGGCACCTTCTGACTTCTGAGTCAATCTGAGCATGTGTAAACTAGTCAGGCCAAGGGACACTGTGTCCTCTCATCTACAGCAGAGAGCAACAGAACCTATTAGAGTCCTGGGAATCATGGCTTATGAAGAAAGGCTGAAAAAGCTACCATAATTTAGTTTGGAGAAAAGAAGACTGAGGAGGGATTTGATAACAGTCTTCAATTGCTTCATCAGTGACTATGGCAAGAGTGGACATGGTATTTTCTTTGTAGTTTTGGGGGCCAGGACTAGGAGCAATGGTCTTAAACTGTAATGGAGGAAATTCAGGTAGTAGATTAGAAAGAACTTTCTAACTCTGAGCATGGTCAGGCATTGGAGCAGGTTACTAGAGAGTCGTGGAGAGTCTCCATCCTTCAAAATTTTCAAGAGCAGATTAAACAAATAGTCTGGCATGGTTTCATTAGAAATTATCCTGCTTTGAGAAGGGGACTGGACTAGATGACCTTGTGAGGTCCTATGCAGCCCTATTTTCCTGTGAGCTGTGAGTTGTGAGCCGTGATTCTGTGAGCCTATGATCTTCTCCTATTATTATATATGACATATCATTCCTCCTACTAGATTTAATCAATAACAGACATGGAAAAGGGTATATTCCCATATATAGGGAATATTCACTTTCCAAAAAATTGCAAAGTTCAGGGTATAGTCCCAGGTTTGAAATAAATTCAGATTTTAATCTTAGAGTTTACACTGGTATATAGTTCTATCTTTCAGCCATTCCTACTTGTGGCCTTTAAGGGCAAAATCCAAATTAGTGAAGTAGACAAGATTTAAGAAAATTTAGGTACTTCTGTCAAAAAAACAACACATTTGTCCTGCCCCTGAAGCCACAAAACACATTTGAGACTTAAATTAATTCAGTAACTACATGTTGGAACAGAAACATGCCTAATATATTTCTATGTATACATAGAAATGTTTCTATATTTTTTTCCTCCTGACCCCTATGTCTCTATGTTTCTATAGACACACAGGAATGACCCATACTTGAGTACCGGGAACATATTTTTCACCTAAGTTTTGTCATGATCGAGATATCAAGTGAATTGGTACTTTGTCTAAATCCTTGATGAAGCCTAATCTATTATGTTAGTGCAGAGCATACCAGCACAGTGGAGTTTAGCAAAATGTGCAAATGTCACTTAAAAGCACAGATTGAGGAGACAGAGCAGCCTAAGTTTTACATAATGATGTACTGCTTTGTCAGCAAGATTATCTCCTCACACTTTAGATTATTTTATAGTTTTTATATAGGCTATTTCCTCTTTACATGTAAGATTGAATATCTTTAGGCCCAGGAAAGATTAAAAGTCTGTTTTCCCATGTTTTGAATGAATACTTTGACTACTAGGCTGATCTAAAAAAGGGCAAGTAACAGGATCATCACCACAATATCATTTAGATGACTTCCCTCAGAGGACAACTTCAGGCTCCAGGTTCTGAGTGGTTGGAGGTGTCTAAATGCTGTACAGGGGTGAAAGTTCAGCTAATTCCTTGTTTTTAATATTAGGTCTAAACATTGCCTAGACCTTGCCTACTCCCTTCTCAGCATCTGGGATCTCTGAATCACCCATTTGAGGTGTCTAAAAGCTTCCTGTTGATAGGATAAGAAGTGTAAAGGCAGAATTCTCTTTCACTTTATGCTCCTAAATTGCAGTGTTTTGTCTACTTAGATGGCATTCTTGACATTTATACATAGATTGCATTCCTTTGTCCCATGATATAAGCATCCACATGGCTACTGAACATACATAGGAGATTATATACTTTGGAAGCTTATACATGAGTGAGAGACAGACCAAGACTTTCTCAAGTTTTAGCCCCAATAACGAGGGTGAGACCCAGGTATTAGATCCTGCCCTCTTTCATCCTGAATTTTAAACCTGAATTTTCCAAATGTATGGTAGAGTGCTCTAACTATCAAGTCACAAGTGAGGCATTATTGAATCTTTTCTCCAGCCTTCCTCTTGAGCTCAGCCTCTGCACCTTCCATTTAATATTCATTACCTAAAATGGATAGAGACCAGTGGAGATGTTTCTCCTCTATGCGGCTATGGGCCCAAGCTAGTAGATGGTGGAGGGGGGGGGGTGGTGAGTGGCAACTACCCTCAGGTGCCACCGGCAGCGTTGGCAGTGCTTTTCCAAGGGGGTGCATCGCCAATCTCAGGGGGTGCATGTGCACCCTTATGCACCCCCTACACATAGCCAATGCCTTACATGTTGGAATATCTATACAATGCTGGACTCTGAAGATAGCAGCTGCCCATAGCAACACACAGCCTTGGTTAGCCATGAGCTAGCTAGGCTAGACATTGACATTGTAGCCTTGAGTAAGGTGGACCTCCCACAACAAGGCAGTCTAATAGAACACAAACCTATTTACACTCTCTACTGGTCAGGTAAATTTCAGGTAGAGAAGAGCCTTTCAGGTGTTGGTTTCATGATAAAGAACTCCATTGCTTCCAGGCTACAAAGCTTACCAACTGGCCTTTCTGATCATATCATGTCCCTACGCCTTCCTTTGTGTGCCCAACAGCATGCCACCATTATTAGTGTGTACACTCCAACCCCTCAGGCAGACAAAGTTGACAAACTGAAGTTCTATACTGATCTGTGCAATCTCATCCAGAAAATACCATCCAAAGATAGGATCATTATCATGGGTGATTTTAATGCAAGAGTTGGCAGTGACTATCTAGCATGAAAAGGCATGTTTGGAAGACATGGATTGGCAAATTAATCAGTGCTTGCTTCTGGAACTCTGTACGGAAAAGCATATGGCAATAACCAATGCCCAGTTTCAGCAGAGAAACCTCTACAAGACCACTTGGATGCAATCCTGCTCCAGACACTGGCACCTGATAGATTACATCTTGGTGCATCAGCATGATCTTGGGGATGTCCTGCACACCAGAGTTATGCACCCCCTACACATCACTGACTGCCATACTGACCAGTGACTCATTTGCTCAAAGTTATCCTTCCACTTCAAGCCTCAGCCCAAGCACAGAGGCAACCCCCCAAAGAAATTTGATGTTTCCAAACTGCAAAACTAATCTTGACAACAAACATTTTAAAACAAAGCATTTCAGTCAATGCTTGAAAGCAAAGTCCATACTGCAGACACATCAGCCAATGGATTCTGGGAACACATCAAGTAGGTAGTCTTGGATACCACCAAGGAGACTGTTGGGCTCAGTACCAAGAGAAACTGGGACTGGTTTGATGAAAATGGCGAGTACATCCAAGCCCTGCTCACAAAAAGTGGGCCACACATTAAGCCCTTCTAGCATAGCTAACTAGCTGAGAGAGAAAGGTTGCTTACCCTCAGGCATGTAACACCCTTCAACAGAAATTGTGTGACATTCAAAATGAATGGTGGACTACTCGTGTAGAAAGAAAACAACTGTATGGTGACAATGGAGACACCAGAAGCTTCTACAAAGCACTGCAATCTGGATATGACCCCACTTTCCTGATCCAAGGTCCACTGAGGAGCTCTGATGGCCAGACTTTATACATTAACAATGACTCTGTCATGGACCAATGGTTTGAACACGTTCAAACTCTCTTTAGCACTGTACACACAGTACATGAGTGTACCATCAACCAAATGAAGCAACTGCCTGTCAAGGAGAAACTAGATGAACATCCTACATTGGAAGAAACTGTCACCACTATGAACCAGATAAAAAACAACAAAACCCCTGGAACTGATGGAATTCCACCTGAAGCCCTGAAATATAGCAGTGCTGCTCTACTTTCCAAGCTCCATGAACTCTTCACAGAGGAGGGGAAAATTCCATAGTATCTGCATGATGCTGTAATCATCACTGTCTATAAGAGTAAAGGCAATAAGTCAGACTGTTCCAACTACTGAGGGATCACCCTTCTGTCTATCTCCAGGAAGATCCTATCTAGAATCCTCCTCAACAGGCTGGTGCCTGCCATGGCAGAAGATGTCCTCCCAGAGAGTCTTTGTGGCTTCAGAGCAAACTGTGGCATGATAGATATGGTATTTGTGCTCAGACAAATACAGGAAGAGTGCTTGGAGCAGTACATCACTTTCTTCAAGTTCACTAAGGTGTTTGACACTGTCAGTTGAGATGACTTCCAGAAGATTCTCAAGAACCTTGGGTGCCCAGCTAAGTTCATCACCATGGTCAGGCAACTCCATAATAGTCAGAACGGACAAGTCAGGTACAACAACAGCCTCTCGGGTCCTCTTCTGATGTCCAATAGAATTAAGCAAGGCTCTGTACTTGCCCCTACCTTGCTTACCATTTTCTTCACCATAATGCTGCAGCAAACATTGGGCAATCTTGGGGAAGGTGAGGAAGGTGTCTACATCTGCTTCCAGGCAGATGAAAACCTCTTCAACCTCAGATGGCTACAGGCCTACACAAAGACCTTGCTACAGCTCATCTGTGAACTTCTGTTTGCAGATGATTGTGCCCTGGTGGCCCACACCCAACACAATCTGCAGCACTTGACTACTTGCTTTGCTACTGCAGCACAACTCTTTGGACTCACCATCAACATGAGGAAGACTGAAATTCATCAGCTAGCTCCACACCAGGCGTACATGCCACTGAAGATGACTATCAAAGGAACTGAGCTAAATGCTGTCAAGCAGTTTACCTAGCTGGGGAGTGTCATCTCATATGATGCCACCGATGACTAGGAGGTTGACAACAGAATCTCAAAAGTTAATATTACCTTTAGCAGACTCTCTTTAACTGGACCTGGAACAGTCACAGCCTACTGGCACAGACCAAAGTTAAGGTTTACAGAGCTGTTGTTATCTCCACCCTACTGTATGTTGCTGAGTCATGGGTCTTACATTGCTGCTGTGTACATCTCCTTGAGTGCTTTCATCAGTGCTGCCTCCGCACCATTCTCAAGATCTGCAGGCAGGATTATGTCACCAATGGGGAAGTGTTGCAAAGAGCCAACAGTACCAGTATCAAGGAGATTCTCCTGCGCTCTCGGCTGTGGTGGGCAGGCCACGTGACTTGAATAGATGACAACTACCTACCAAAGGCTGTGCTGGACAGGGAAATGATGACTGGGAAACATGACAGAGAGGCCCCATGTAAGCACTTCAAGGACACCCTGAAAAAGGTCCTTTTCTGCCTGTGGTATTGATGACAAACTGTGGGAAAGACAGGCTGCAGCTCATGATGTCTGGTGGCTCCAAATCAAGAAGGCAACATCCCTCTTTGAATGCCAGTGCAGAGCCAGCATCAAGGAGAAGAAAAGGAGGAAAGATACACCTTCATCTAGCAGCAATCAGCTGTATGTTTGTAACCATTGCAGCAGGATTTACTTTTCTAAAACTGCACTGATTAGCCACCAGTGGGCCTGCAACCAGTGTGGGCAGTGACCTTCCCAATAAAGAACCACCAAGAATAAAAAGACATAAGCACATAGCTGCCTCAACCAATGCATAGCCATGGCATGTTCAGGAGCCACACAGAAGCTTATGGATCTACACAACATAAATAACAGAATCAGAAACAGTGTGTAAATATCAACAGTGCCACTGACATGACTGGGAAACCACCATTTGGCAGGATGATGCCTGTAATGCCTAATCCTATTTCCCTGAATCAGCCTGAGACCCATCGTTTACATTTTTGGCATGTGAATACCCAAACTAGAGGTGCCTCTGGATTCATTTTTTTGCCCTAATTCCAAAGTGGCTATCTTACCAAGATGTATGCAATAGTTAGAACAGTAGTTTTAGGTAGCATTTTCTAAAGAAACCTCACTAGAGTCAGGTTTAACCGAGCTATGCAGTTCTATAGAACTTGAAATGTTTTGTAAAGTAGGCCCAATTTTGCTGAAAATTCATTTATAAAGAACACAGACAAAGATTCAGATTATGTTCAAACATCCTATTTTACCGTTTTCCATTTGGAATGAAACATTTTATTTTTCATTGAGAAATGTTATGTTATGTTATGTTATGTTATGTTATAACAAGTCAAAATCAAAAGACATTTTTTCAGGTTTGTCTAAACAAAATGTTCAATTGTTCAGGTACTTAAACAATTTAAATTGCAGAGAAATCAAGACGTTGTATTTGATCCAGTGTGAAACAAAACAAAACTTTAAAATCTCAAAATCCTTCATGAAACCAAACTTTCATCTTTCCTAAAGCTCTAGCTGTAGGCTTGATCCTCTGGTTTTGATTACTAGGTGCTGTTCTTTGGTCTGTGTTATGCAGGAGTTACCTTACTTGTGGGCTTAGAATCTATTAATTTCTTTGTAGCAACAGTACAATTCATATATTGTATGAATGCCATATATGTACGTGCACACACACAAACATGTATGTATATGAACACTGGCTGCCTGGGCTTTAAACTTGTATATGAAGGAGGTTACCTTACTTCTAGTCTAAGAATCTATTAATTACTTTATGACAACAGTGTTATTTATACACCATATGAATGCTGTCTATCTATCTATCTATCTATCTATCTATCTAACTATCTATGTGTGTGTGTGTGTGTGTCTGTGTGTGTATGAACACTGACTTCTTGTATATAAAGTATGTGTGTGTGTGTATATATA
>NW_017728906.1:136613323-136650252 GCF_001723895.1 Crocodylus porosus
TATATATATATATATATAGATATACAGACACACTTTAAATTTGTATTATACAATTAAAATAATTAGAATAAATATATTATTATGCACCTTCCTGAAATAGAAAAAAAAATATTTACACAAAAAAGAATAATTATTTCTCAGGATGCCCAAATTTTATGCATGCTTCATTTTCATGCTGTACATCAGGTTGAAGAAGGTGTAAATAAAATGTTTATGCTTGGTCTCCAAACCACTGTAGCACTTAATAATTAATTGGTGTTGACAAAATGGGTGTCAGAAAAACAACAACAAGAACAATAACAAAAAGCCTGAGTGAATATCTTTTGTTCAAATCCCAGTCCCATTAAATCTTCCAGACAGAACTTCCTTTGTGGAAAATTTATAAATCCCACTTTCCCCTTTAAAACAGTAGGTGTCCCTTATACAAGCTATAACTCTTGCATAATTGGGCATTCTAGGACTCTTTCCAAATTTTCTGTGACAGGCATAATTTTTCAAGAACACATCTGCCATAAGTTTAAAAAAATCTGGGAACAATTATCCACACAAACTAAGTCATGTGATTTATGCAGTACATATATGTGCTGGAGAAAAGCTTGTCTTCTGTTTCCTTTTACTGCACTGTTTTTTTCTGTCAGTTTGCGCTTTAATCCTTTTCTCATAACATGATATAGGGTTCTTAATGCTAGCCTCCACTAAAATTCTCTAGCTGTATATTATTCCAAAATCAAATGATATCCTTTGAATAAACTATTTCTCACACATATTTTACTAACTTGGGACACAGATTGGGTAGTTATTTTGACAGTCACCCTACAATCTATGGACTTGATCCAAAGCCCAGTATGATCAAAGGGAATCTTTCCACTAATGTTAGTAAGCTTTAGATGAGGCTCTATGGCTGCGTGGAAATATTGTGCTACATCCTCAAAGATCATGAAGCTCAAAACCAAGCTGTACTACTATTAAATGAAATTTTTATTTTCAGGTTAGGAATCAGATCCAAAGGAATTCTCAGAAATCGACTATCAGGAAGCACATTAGGTATTCAAGAGTAAAATAAAAAGCAAAGAGACCAGGCTTAGGTGCCTAAACTCATAGTCTGACAGATATGGGCTCTTACCTCCACTTAGGGTGCTGGCCTTGACTAAGACAGGAATTTAGGCAGTTTAATTATTTCTTTGGTCATAGTGTGTTTCATTTCTCTAATGTGCAAATCAGCCACATCCAAATTAAGTGAATGTGAAACCCTAGGCAAGGTAATTCTATTCTGTGCATTATAGTGCTTAGACAAGAATGGACTTAATTAGGAAAGCATAAATATTTTGCATGTTCAGCACTGCTGCCATTTTGAATATGATGTTCATACTAGCATCTGAATCCTGTCCAAAGCTATTTGCATTCCTGTGCCTAAACTCCCAATTCTAAAACAGGCAGAGCTGTCTATATTTGGCAAATAGTCTAATTATTAAAAGACTTCCACAGGTACTGTGAGATTCAGGCCCCCTCAACCTTGTACAGGTTGACCCCCACCCTCATCCTATGACGACCACTTTGAGGGGACTATTTTAACTCTTAGGACTGACCTAGGTTGGGTGGGAGCTCCACATTTCCTAATAAAGCTGACACACTGACAAAAATATGTGTCTTTGGGCAGAAGAAGAGCAAATGAAGGGAATCTGACTTTCTGCTTCGGTGGGAAGGGCATAGCTCTGGGATAGTAAGCCTCAGATCCTTTCCCCTGCTTCAATATTGTTTTAACATTCTGTTCCATAACTATCTATGGATTCTACAGATTCTTTTTCTGTAGAAAAAGTCATTCCTCAGAAGAACTGTTACCAGGAAATGTATATGGATGCAGATTGTGCCAAGGTTGTGCCATGATTAGATCTGATATGCAGGGTCAAGTCAGCATGTGGGACTGGGCCGATATGTTGGATCATGCCTGCAGACTGGTTCTGCATATCAACCCCACACTAGTTCAGGCCTGAAGACCAATCCAGTCTGCAGCCTGCATATTTTTAAAACAACATTTTTTTTTTCACTTAATTCTGTCACTTCCCAGAATTAGACTTTCTTGAACCCATAATAATTAAAATTCATTTTGTTGGTTTTTTTATGGTAACCTGTAGTTTTTCTCTTTCTCCTAGTATCTTCATTTTCTACTTAAGCCCACAATGAAGTAGGTTTTATTTACACCAGTGGAGTGAAAACCTAGCCAATAAAATTTTGCCACTTATTTAAATAGGTCTAAGATTTCACCCATGCATAGAAAATATCTTGACAATATGGCACATTCATGGATGTTTGTCTCTTTTAGCAGATGTTCAAGCAGACATAATTTTTCCTAAGGGGAACATTTCAGGAACAGAATGAAAGACTCAGTTGTGAACTACCATCAAAGAGGAAAGATGCTGCAGAAGCACTTAGAAATAGAAAATCACATGCAGAATACTCTGACCTCATGGTTGAAGCACATATTTGGGAACCAGGACAGCTGAGTTCAGTTTCCAGCCCTTCATCCTCTTTGACTTTGAACACTTCAATTGACTTCTCAAAGCCTGGGTTTTCCTTCTGTAAAATAGGGTGGCAAAAAAACCTACTTATTTTATAGGGAAGTCATGAGACTTGGTTTCTTAATAATGCACTCTGCTTTGTAATCCTTAAAAGAAGGGATTATATGCATTCAAAATATTACTGAATCATTAAGAAGTTTGGTTGGCAAGAATTGGCTTCTATTTAACTATTTAACAAGGTACATTCACCTTAGTTGGAGCTAACTATATTTTTATGATAAATAAATTATATCTCATCATAATTATATGTTAGCTTTATATAGAGCTTCTGGCAGTCAGACTCTAAGTTGCTATTCATTTAGAACAGTGGTGCTCAACCTCTGGCCACCGGGCTAAATCATCTGACCCATAGTGTTCCACTGCTGCCAAATTTCTTCATCCCTGGAGACTACTTTGGGGTAGATGACATGGCTTTGCACATTGGATCGCAATGACATGTGGGATCAGGTCACAGTCAATGCACAGGGATGAGGCAGTGTACAAGGTTGTGCCATGATTAGATCTGATATGCAGGGTCAAGTCAGCATGTGGGACTGGGCCAATATGTTGGATCACGCCTACAGACTGGTTCTGCATATCAACACCACACTAGTTCAGGCCTGAACACCAATCCAGCCTGCAGACCAGGCCTGTGCCACTCATTTGCCTTACAGGTCTTAACATTTGAGCACCGCTAATTTAAAAGAATGGATCTGACACCAGTTATAAAATCTATAACAGCAAAGATGTCATTTAAACTGATCTTGACCAAGGTGACTGGAAGTACCTTAAATCTGAATGCATACAGAGGTCTAGATCAATTATTCTCAGGCTGTTTTCTGGTGTGAATGGAATGACTAACAAAAAAAATGACTGAACTACATTAATTTGTCAGCAAAAGCTCTAGGGTAAAAAAATATAGCTATGAGAAATGAAATGTTCTGCATTGAACCACTGTCAATACAGTAAATGAGTCTGAACATGCTGCAGGTTTTGTTTGCTTTGCTCTTTTCTGGGGCACTGCAACAAAAATATGCCCATCCATATGTGCCAATTAATATTTGTATTGGTATACAGAATCAGAAACCAGTTAATTCTGGTTTGAAATAACCCACTTATTTTAAGACAAAACTAAAAAAAAAAAAAAAAAACTGATGTGAAAAGACATTTAGCAGATGTAAGACTGTCGTACATAATCTATAAAACATTATATCAGCAACAGGGCCCTTGTTGATAAAATGAACACTGGCTGCTTGGGCTTTAGTTAAGTGTCCCAGTTCTGCCAATTACAAGGTGACAAAGTTAATTCCCTTAAAGCCAATACTCTGAAACACATTAGCGTAATACCATTAAGAACCATTCAAGACCATATTCCCTGGGAAGTGACAGAATTATGAAGATTTGAATTCTATGGCAGGGATCAGTTTTTAGAGTGAATTAGAAATGCCCTCTGGGGATTTTAAAACTCTGAGGCTCAATGTGACATCTTCCATTATTAGGAAATCCCACCCCTTCTGTATCCTATTAAAGGTAAGTGATAGAACACTATGCATTGACTCACAAGCTGAAGTATTTTTCTCAGTCACTCTGAAATGCTAAGATATTTACAGCTGTATGTCATAAAGAAACCGCCAAGAAAAAAATCAGTCAAAATAATTAGTACCGCCACCTCTCTGCTAATTTGCTAAATGGATTCTTTCATATTTTCCAAAATCACTGAATAAAATTGTGAGGTACCACCATATTGATACATTATGTTTAAAAGAAATGGGAGTTATTAAAGATTTGATGGCAAGGATTTGCATCCCCTGGTTAAAGTTCCAGCTATCTATTAGACATTATTAACTGTGGCATTAAGATGAATATAATTTGGACAACAGAATCTCCCTCTCCTAGAATCTATTACAGCTCATTGGACTTGGGTTTATCCACCTCTATTCACTCCCTACCCATCTTTATGGATGAACAAATGAGAAGAAATGGCTATACTAATCCAGGTGAGATATGACCTGGATGGATATGAACAGAGCTCACACTAAGAAAGGATTGCAACATTATCCATTTGTAACAGCTTTTTGCAATCAATAGAATTTACAGACTAAGAGTTAGCCATCTATCCAGTATCTAAATCTTGATGTTGTTTATTGTAAGAAACACAAAGAAATGAAAATAGTTTCTGAAGAGTCTGTTGAAACAGAGACAATAATATTTTGCATACCTGAAATAAAATATGCACATGTCCTTGCTCCTCTGAATTTTAGATTCATAAACTAAGAGTGCATGTATTGGAAAACACATGGAACCTCAAAAAGCAAACAATAGAGGACGTATAGATTTCTTAACTACCATTCAGGGGCACAAACATATATTCCAGAAGGTTTAAAACTTATGAAGACCCTATTTTCAGAAGCCTGGAAATTGACATTCAGATGTAACCAGTCATGCAGCAGACCTGGAGGCAGTGCAAAGCTACCAACTAAATGTGCCAGGGAGCCAGATGCTGTCTTTGGAAGAATATTTTCCAGGTCCTGGCATCTAAGATAAGTTCTGCCATCCAAATGATTCCGATTCACTGTAAAATCTGATCTTTTCAAATGACATACTATCCATATTAACTACACAGCTAAAGCATTAAAATGAGATGAAGCTTAAAACAGAAGTGTCCTTTTTGTGCACAAGAACTACATTGCACAGTAGAGCTCCCTCATATTTGAAACAAGCATACAAACAGATGTTAATTCTCCATAAGAGGAAGTGTAGATATTTGTTATAAATAAACAACTCTATCAAAATGGCATATTAAGGTTAATACTAGGAGGATAGTCATGATAAAGTAAAAAGATGTAAGTATTATTTTGAATTCCAGATAAACATCATTATCTTTTTCTGACACAATTAACCACATTTGGAAATGTGATTTGTTAGCAATGGACAGAACTGAATATATCAACCAGATCTGATCATTGTAATGCCATGCTAAATCCATACATTGTTTTAAGTACAAGTGAGTCTCTTGATGCAGAGCGATGTTTTTCTTATTTCTACCGGAATTAGGGACTTATGTCAGAATCCACTAAAGTTAATGGGAGCTTTGCAGCTGACACCAACTAGTTGTGTAGTTCTGTGGATTAGTTCTTTGTGCTGCTTTATAAGCCCTAGTAAATTATATCACACGTGGTTCAAGACTTAGTTTAGTTAAATTATAAATTACATGTAACCATAGTTTACCTATTTACTTCTGAAATATTTTGAACTATCAAATGTCAGGGACTATATGTGAAGCCATAACCACAATTATTACATTTAATATTACATACAGTGTAGTAATTTTGCTAAATATTAATTACTTTAGGGGGAAAAAATTCCATACCAGAGTGGCATTCTATTCTCTTCATGACTTCTAAGGCCTCATCCACACATGCAGACACTTGCGGTTTGTGGCACCCCAAACTGCATGCATTGCACATTAAACCACCCATGGTGGTACTAATTTGTAGTGCAGAGGTAAAATTTGCTATCCAGATTTCCTGGTAGCAAAAATAGCATGTGCATATTCTGGGACAAACACAGAGCCTCTGTGTTGAGGCATACTGCACCCCAGCTAGCCATGGAGTGGAGCAGGTGCCTCAGCCTGGGGGATCCATGGAGTGAGTGCGTCAGCTCGGGGGGTCCACAATGCATAGAAATGGGGGCATCTGGCATCTCCACATGCTGCTCTCCAGCTGGCTGGGGCATGGGCTGCCTCTGAGCAACTTGCCCAGTGCTGAGGCACCCTGTACCCAGCCAGCCCCCTCTACAGCACAGGGAGCCTGGCTGGGAACCTGGAGGAGCTGTGGATGGGCAATTTGTCCACAGCGGGACAATGTATACTGCAACAAATGGCACATGCAGGGGTGTGCATTACAGCACAAAGTAGTGGCACAAATTTGTGCCACTACAAGTGCACACCCCTGCTTGTCTGGACATGGCTTAAGTATATCCAATTTTGGTCATCTATGTAGTCATGGAAGTTATAATTTAAAGATGCTCCCTAACATGAGACCAAGGGAGTTGGAGACAGTTAATGAGCAGCTAGCTGACGAATTACAGAAAGATAACGTGTTTGCAGAGGTTATGTATTAATCCATAATAAGGTTTATCATTTAGTTTCTCTTATTCTTTATATGCCTGTATTTTCTGATTGTGGTGATCATTACAATCTATATAGTATTTGTGGTTTTGGAAAGTGCCAAAAATGCCACTTACACACTGATAGGAATTATGTTCTTGACCCTATAGCCTGTGTGTGTACATAAGTGCCTACATGTGCACACTAGGCAGAGGTGCAAGCAACATCTTTGGTCCCCGACAGCTGAGTATGCACTTACCAGAACTGGAGGACCTGGGTTGTAGGGCCCTCTCACCCAGAGAAAATTTAAAGCTGGATCTTTGTGCCCCAGGGGCAACCCAGCCCACCCCCAGGCAGCCCCAGGCATCCTGCCAGCTGCAGGAGCTTGCTAAAGGCAGAAGCAGCACGGGGCCCGATCCTTTTTTCTGCAGAGCCTGTCTGCCTCTTCCATGGCCAGGAGGGAACTGACAGCTGCATCATTACAATTTGCAACATTGAAAACTGAACTAAATTGGCATGAAGTTAGTTTGCAACTGTGCAAACTCATTTAAAATCCCCAGAACCCTTAAGTGTGATGCTATTAAGTCACACAAAGTGACATTTTCATTACAAGGTAATGGCATCACATGTACAAGTGTCCCTATTGTTTTAGGGTTGTACCTTTTGTTGCTTCTGTGAAAATCCATCCAAATATGATGAAGGCATAAGTCTTCACATTTTACAAAAGTTTGCTGTGGGGAACTGTGTCTTTAGGAAGTTCTTGTATGACCCAGTTTTAAGTGGTTATTATGTTATGCAGAAAGCCATATTAGTCAAGTCTAACTTATTAGAAGTTGGACACAAAATAAAGCTGAGCTTTGCAAACTACTTGGCTGTAAGTGAGTTCTGAACAACACATAGCACCAAGAGTAAAATGAAGCAAGCAAATATTCTGAGTAGGGTTACCATACATCCGGGTTTTCCCAGACATGTCCTCTTTTTAGACATTAGACCCCTTGTGCTGCATCCGGGCAGGTTTTTAAAATAAGAGGAAATGTCCAGGTTTTCTGCTGTTCTGGTCTGGTTGCTCTGGGCTGGGAGCAGCAGGCAAGCTGATTGGCTGCTACCCCTGAGACAGAAAGAGTATAAGAGAGAGTGGGCACGCATGCAATGAAGGAGCTGCTTGGCCTGGGCAGCAGGGCTGGAGGGGCAGGGGTTTGTGGGTTGGGAGTGAGGGGCACTGGGGGGGTTCGAGGGCAGGGGCTGTGGGTCTGGAGGGAGGGGCACTGGCAGGGCTGGCAGAAGGGCAGGGGCTGTGGGTTGGGAGTGAGGGGCACCAGCAAGGGGTGGGGGGCAGGGTGCTGCTGTTTGGGAGTGAGGGCACTGGCAGGGTTTGGGGTCAGTGGGTCTGGAGCGAGGGGCAGGAGCAGGCTTGGGGGTGGGATATGGCATGTCAGTGAGGAGCAAAAGAATGAGCAAGGGCAACCCTGGTGACAGGTGTCCTCTTTTTTGGACCTGGAAATATGGTAACCCTAATTCTGAGTGACTTAATGGAATAGAATGGGTAAGAGATCCACCATTGCCTGGAAATGTGGCCAACAACTGGAAAACTCTTAAATAATTTAATCACTTTGTGATAGCAAACAATAGTGCCAGAAAAAAAGACAGGCAGGCAGTCAGACAGAAAATAGCTTTATTTCTGACAAGTCTGGTTCAGAAGAACTTGATATTTTAAATATGTTCAGCTTACTTGGGCAGAGGCTTGCTCCAAAAAATAGTGCATAACTTTTAAAATAGTTTAACTTCATATAAAAATGAAACCAAAACAATATGTTTGAAAGCAGACTTTTCATAAGGGGGTGAAAATGTATGAGACAGGGCTAAAAGGATACATTTGAAGTTTTAGGGGGGGTGACTCCCCAATAAAAACAAATAAATAATGCCTGGGATCTTGGCAAAAGATCCCAGGAGAGACTATTGGAAGATCCACAAAACAAAACAAAACTTAGAGAACATAAGACTGCAATTACTTGAAGTCACTCAGCCCAGAAAGAAACTTATGGAGGGAGGACAGTGCTTGCGGAACTGTGGACTTTGTACAAAATACTGCAAGAATAGAAAACTGAGGCAGCAAGGGTGTGTGGATCTCAAAGTTGGAGTCCACAAAAAATGATGTGACAAAACACACAATGCCCGAATTTGGAATAAGATGAGATAATTGCAATGAAAGTTGTCACATAGCAAACGTTTGCAAAGAAGAGGAAGGCAGTACTACTGTGAGCTCAGAGAAGTACTTTAGAGCAAAAGACAATTGGATTATCAACTAGATTAAATTATCAACTGGAATACATATTAGTTTTAAGGTGGGCACAAATTTAAAAACTCAGTGAGGTACCAAAAACAGTGGTAGTAGCATTGAAAGAGAAACCACTAACATAGAAGGTAAACAGGTGAAACCTGGGGTTACAGTGATAAACCAATTCTCATTAAGGAAGAATACAGACCAGATGTACAATACTCATTATAACAATACTTTAACCAGTGCCAAGTACAGAGGCACTATAATCTCCTGTGTGTTGTGTCAAATGCTTCTATTAATGCATTCCAAAGTCTCATTTACCTTTTTGCAGCTATGTCACACCGCAAACTCAAATCGAGTCTGTGATATACTGAGAGTCCCAGGTCCTTCTACATACTGCTGTCATCCATTTTGTATGTGTATTCATGATTATTCTTTCTGAAGTGTAACACCTTGCATTTGTCAATACTGAACTTCATCTTGTTAACTCTAGCCCAGCTTTCCAATCTGTCAGGATCCTTCTAATTTGTGCTTCTGTCATCCATTGTATTCACAGTCCTTCCCAGTTTTGTGTCATCTGCAAACTTGCCCCAAAAGCTCTCAGTACCTGCAGCTGAATCATTAATAAACATGTTGAACAAGGGTCAGTTTAGAACCCTTTGGTTCCAGCTATTGAGCCAGTTGCCTATCCACCTTATAGTAATTTTGTCCATCCCACATTTCTTCAATTTGTTTATGAAAAGGCTATTCAGAATCTTGTCAAAAGCCTTGCTGAAATCCAGCTGGAATATATCCACAGCGTTATCCACTCAATTAGTTACTTTTTCAAAGAAGAAGATACGGTTTGGCAAGATTTGTTCTTAGAAAATCCATGTTAGCTGTTACTAATCTGTCTTTCTGCCTCCACATACTTGCAAATGGACTTCTCTAGGGTATGCTCCAGTAACTCTCTGGGGTTGAGGTGAGGCTAATTGGTCTGTAGTTCCTTAAGTCCTTTTTTTTTGCCTTTTTTTAAAGAGGCCCTTTTCCAGTCTGCTGGTACCTCACCTGTCTCTCACAACTTCATAAATATCATTGCCAAGGCCTCTGAGATCTCCTCTGCAATTTCTTCAAAACTCTAGAATGAAGTTCATCGGGCCCTGCTTACTTGTATGATTTCATACCTATCAAAACTCTCTGGCTGTCTCTCAGACCTATCAAAACTCTCTCCCTTGTCCATTTCCTTATCCAAATAATTTTTCTTAGGCATCTGGCTGCAGCTATTTTTTTTTTCAATGAAGAGTGAGGAAAAGTAGCTATTGAGCTAAAGTGCCATCTTTTCATTTTCTGTTAAGGTTCACCTTTGCTATTTAACAATACCCCCACAGCTTTCTTGGTTCAAGGTCTAGTTGGTAACTGGTATGAAGTGGAGTGCCAAAGGGCCAGCTTTGTTCAATATCTTGATGAATAACCTGAAAGATAGGATGGAGTACACTCTCAGCAAGTTTCAGATGACACCAAGCTGATTGGAGTAGTAGATATGCTGGAGGGTTAGGATTCAGAGTGTCCTAGGCAAGTTTGAGGATTTATCATGAGGTTCAATAAGGACAAGTTTAGAGGCCTGCACTTAGGATGGAAAAATTTCCATGCACTAGTACAGGCTGGGGACTGACTGGCTAAGCAGCAGCTCTTCAGAAAAGGACCTGGGATTTACAGTGGTCTATAAGCTGAATATGAGCCAACAGTATGCCCTTGTTGCCAAGAAAGCAACAGCATGCAGGGCTCCATTGGTAGAAGCATTGCCAGCAGACTGAGGGAAGTAATATCTATTTGACACCTGTGAGGCCACTAGAGTACTGTGTCCAGTTTTGAGTATCCTGCTGTAGAAAGATGTGGACAAACTGGAGGGAGTCCAGCAAAGGGCAGTGAAAATGGTTAGAAGGCTACAGAACATGACTTATGAGGGGATGCTGAGGGAATGGGGCTCATTTAGTTTAGGGAAGAGAAGACTAAGGGAGGATTTAATAACAGCCTCCAACTAGCTGAAGTGTGGTTCCAAAGAGGATGGAGCTAGACTGTTCTCAGTGGTGGCAGATGACAGAACAAGGAACAATATGTCACTTGAAGCAAGGGGAATTTTGGTTAGATAGTAAGAAAAATCTTTCTCACTAGGAGGGTAATGAAGCACTGAAATAGGCTACTCTGAGCAGTTTTGAAATCTTCATCCTTGGAAGTTTTTAAGACCCCTGTAGACAAAGCCTTGGCTGTGAGGATATAGTTGGGGAAGATCTTGCTTTTAGCAGGGGGCTGGACTAGGTAGCCTCCAGAGGTCCCTCCCAACCCTAATTTCCTATGGTTCCATGATTCTATGAATAAGGGCTGTAATTCTGGGGGCCAGTGTGATTACCAGGCCACTCCAGAGATGGCCAGAAGTGTTATATGGAAGCCACCAGTTTCATAGATTAACAATCTGTGCATGATTTTCTGGTATGGGAGGTAAAGAATAATGTAAGCAACTCCCCCACCTCTTTCAATTGTGGATGAAGATAAGAAGGTGGGGGTGTATCAAGGGCAAGGGCCCTGATCAGTTTAAAAGAGGATAGCTGCTGCCTTCTTCAGCAAGCAGCTACAGCTGCTACAGCAGAAAAGGTCAGGCTGGTCATCAGCCTTAGGTGCAAACCTGTGCATTTGGCTGGGGATCCATGGGACAGGAATAGGTGGAGCTTTGGGGCACATTAGACCAGGACCTGAGTCTGAGTGGGTCATCTGCTCCTGCTTGCTACAGGAAAAGTAGTTCCCAGGAGAGAAGGACCACTGAAAACCAAGAGGCAGGCACTCAAGCCACCCAAGGGAGCTGGACTGATAAGGTACTAAGGAAGGTATGGCTTGTGGGGAACATTAACCCTCAGTGGGGCAGATTTTTAAGTTTGTGAAGTGGCTTGCTTACTTTTCGGCTATGGTCTGAACTTGAAACTGGAAGACTAGGTTGTGAGGTGTGAAAGCCGTGGATGGGTGCCCAGTGCTGTGGTCAGGGACCCAGAGTGATGAGGACTGATGCAGTAACCAGCCCAGTCTAGGGTCAGGGAACCTGAGGGCCAGCTCAAAGCACACAGTTCAGGAGCCAGGTGCCCAGAGCATGCTAATACAAGACATGGGTGCAGCCCAGGAACCAAAGTCTGGGGCAGTGGTCCTGGGCTGAAAGGCACAGCCAGAATAAAAGGGCCAGGGCTGGAAAGGCTGAAGCATGGACAGAGGTTTGGGACCTGAGGGCCAAAGGCTGTATTGGGGCTCGGGTGAACCCCTCCAGATTAATATAAAATAACATCTGTGAGGCATGGGCATCACTACAGAGGTGGAAGGAGACCACAAATATAGCCCTGAAGGCAACTGGTGGCCTGAGACACCTGTAAGGCCCAGAGGAGCATAACTTAGTGACCAAGTGACAGCGACTAGTGGTGATTGGATACAAGAGGTACCAGCTGTCCAAAATGAATAACGGCTTACCCTGGGGCAGCCTCCCTTAACATCATAATAGTGTCATGAAGGTGAGGAAAAGGAAGAGTCCCCCAGGAAGCTGGAGTGGGGAAGCAGAAGCTGCATGGCCACCAGGGGTATCATGGCTGCCTCTGGGGTGTAGTTCTTCTGTACCACCCCCCACAAAACCTAGTTTAAAGCCCTCCTAATAGCCAAGGGTTCTTTTGTGGTATCTTTTATTGGACCAACTGTATATCTGGGAGACAAGTTAGACAAGCATTTGGACACAAACTGCTGTTCCCCAAGTCTCCTAGAGAAGAAGATAGAGCTTGAGTTAAATGGCAAATAGAATAAAAGCATGTGTATTACTTTATATGTAAATGAAGTAAATTTAAATGCTTGAATGAATGGAAAATGTTTCTGAATTTGTAGTGAACAGATGTTATCCGGGGGTTAGAAAACAATAGAATAGGTAATCTGATTACAGGAAGAATACATTGATTGTAGAAGGAAGAGAGTTAATATTTGTGGAGTATAGGGAGATTAATAGACGTAACTGGCACATTGTAATCCATCATAAAAATTATCTGTGCATTTAATCCATATTTAAGTGTTATGAAGTAAGGTTATGAAGTTCTCTTTTCCAGGCATGTCTTCTGAAGATATTTTGTAGATTTGCTTTGTGCATGAGGATTGTGAGGTCAGAAAGGGAGTGACTGTTCTGTGAAAAGTATTCTCCTGCCAGTATTTATGCATCTATTACCTTTATTGTATTTTTTTTCTGTGAGAGTTGATTCTGGCTCATAGTTTTTTTTTCTGTCTAGTTTCACCCAGATAGTTTCCATGAGAGTATTTGGTTTGTTTGATTAGAGATTCCCCATTCTGAGAGAGATGTGTATATGTTTTTTAGATTCTGTTTCTTGTAGAGATATTGATTGTGGTGGTAGTGGAGAGAAGTTTTGCATTCATTGTTAAGGCAAGGTTGTGTGTCTCCTTTTGTGTCTGTTGATCAGAGGTGAGTTTGCTTCTGATGATGAGTTGGGTCAGGCTTGGGGTTTGTTTGAAGGCCAGGATTTGGGAGAAGGCTAGATAATTGTTTTACAGTCTGATCTTTTTCTAATTTAGACAGTAATGGTTTGATGATTTTTTTTATAGGTTTCAGTGTGGAATAATAGGTGACAACCAAGATTCTGTGGTCACTACGGTACTGCATTCCTGCAGGGTCTTTTGGCAACTCATTCAAACATACAAACTATTTCTTTGCTGAAGTGTCCTTGATGGATAAAGACAGCTTTTAGGTTGGTGAAGTGGTTATCAGGAGTAATTTCCTTAGGAAATATGCAGTGGTATTTAAAGACCTGGCTATATATTATAGCTTTCCTTAAAGTTGAAATTAGTATAGAAGTATCTAGAGATAATCTGATAGAAGCGTGGTAGTTGTTGAAAGTCTGCTTTTTCAACTTTAATAGAATCTCCAGAGATGGGAGGAGAGTACCATTATTATGTTAAAAATATATCAAGACTAGTCTTAATAAGATGCATTCTCATTGAAGGGGCAAGCGTCTAAAATAGTTCAGAAAGAATCTGAAGACATTTTCCAGGGGTTAGCACACCTCTGAATAAAGCACCAAATAGAGCTGATGTCTCTACCAAAATTCTTCTCATCACAGGGCAAAGACTAACAAAGGACCTTTATGGGCTCACTGCTCTGTGAATCAAAGTGGGTGAAAGAACATTTTTGCCAATCCAGAGAACCACATCCTTTCAGTTCTGCATAACTCTAAAATAACTGAAGAAAAATATTTTAAGAAGCAACAGTTTTCACTACAAGGATAATAGTTCTGAGGGCTGGCTGATATCATCTTTTTCCTATGGTCAGCTGGTTTCTGAGATGGTGGAGGTGTGTAATGTGTAGCCCTGCCTCAGACACCTGAGGACTAGGAGTTCTTCCCTATCTCTGTGCTTACCATTTTCTATTTATTACCTAGAGGCAACTCTCTACTTGGTATTTATGTCTTCTGAAGATTCACTACACTGATCCTTGGAAAAAAAAAAAAAAGAACTATATACTTTCCTGAGCAAAATAGAGTTGTTTTTTTTCCTAAAGTGACACATGTATTTTCTGAGCAAACAGCCTCATAGACTTCAGCACCTAGAAGGGAAAATAGGATCTGAACCAACAGCTACATTAAAATAATATTATTGAGATTGCTCAGTCAGGCACTCAGCGTTTGGGCAATGCCAAAGTGAAGATAGATCATACAGTGTTAATAATGTATGTTGTCTTATACATGATCATATGTTATTTCTACCTTGACATCTCTGCCCCTCTCATGCTTTGAGTATAAATCTTGGCTTTACAAAGAAAGACAATATTGTTTGTAGTTTCTGCATTACTTGTTGGAGAATCTGTGGGGAATAAGGCAAGAACTAAAGAAGAAAAAAGATGGGCTTAAACATAGATTGAATGCCTTGTATAGTTTAAGGCCAGAAGGGACTGTTGTGTCAAGTATGATACCAGTCCATTTACCCCTGTCCTCAACTAAATAATGTGTATCTGAGTAAAAAAATTGTCTTTCAGGTATATTTTGACACTGCCTCTGTTGCATTGCTCTTACATGATGTTAGGCCTCTTATACCAAACTTCTCACAGGTGGCCGCCCTGGCTTGAAACCCCTGGGGTCAGATTTGTAGAAGTGCTGAACACTCACATCTGCAGGTGAAGTCAATGGGAGGGAGCCCTTCTTGAACAAATTAAATTCTCCATAATGTTGAGTACTCTGAAAACACACACACATGTATGTGCAGAAAGTCAGAGGACCATGACAGGAAACCTCAGTTTATATCTGTAAATTGTTATAATATATAAATCAGATTTTTTTTTCTCTAGTGAAAATGCATTCAACCTCACATAGAATCATAGAAAATTAGGGCTGGAAGGGACCTCATGAGGTCATCTAGTCCAACCCACTACTCGAAGCAGGACCATCCCAAGTAGATAATCCCAGCCAAGGCTTTGCCTAGCCAGGTCTTAAAACCTCCAAGTATGGAGAGTCCACAACCCCCCTGGATAACCTGTTTCAGGGTTTTACTACTCTCCTAATGACATTTTTTTCCTAATATCTAACCTAAACTTCCCTTGCTACAGCTTGGGACCATTGATCCTTGTTCTGTCATCTGCCATCAAGAACAGTCTGGATCCATCTTCTTTTGAACCCTGCTTCAGGTAGTTGAAGATTGCTATTAAATACCCTCTCAATCTTCTCTTCTGTAGTTCAAAATGCCCAGCTCCCTCAATCTTTCCTCATAAGTTGTTTGCTTGAACCCCCTCACCATTTTCTTTGTCCTCCACTGGACTCGCTCCAATTTGTCCACATCCTTTCTG
This sequence comes from Crocodylus porosus, assembly GCF_001723895.1. Classification (NCBI taxonomy): domain Eukaryota; kingdom Metazoa; phylum Chordata; order Crocodylia; family Crocodylidae; genus Crocodylus; species Crocodylus porosus. The sequence continues at coordinate 136,629,103 of NW_017728906.1, forward strand.
TAATGGGGGTAGGGGGGTACACAGTACTCAAGATATGGCTTCAACAGTGCTGAATAGAGAAGAAGAATCACTTCCGTTGACCTGCCGGCAACACTCCTCCCCATGCAGCCCAGGATGCCATTAGTCTTGTTAGCAACAAGTGCACACCGTTGGCTCATATTTAGCTTATTGCCCACTTTAACCCCCAGGTCCTTTTCTGCAGGGCTGCTGCCCAGTCAGTCAGCCCCCCATCTGCCCTAGTGCATGGGATTGTTCCATCCTAAGTGCAGGACTTTGCACTTGTCCTTGTTGAACCTCATGAGGTTTACACACTGTAACACTATATCACATGTGAACCACATGTAACACACTGGTGACTGTTTGTTTTACTATGTAGTTTAAGCTAGACTGTAACTGTTACTTAACATCACCACCAGTTACTCATATGAGTGGTGTCATTGCATTCACTATTATTAGTGTTCAGAAACATGAGAGATTTGTCTAGCTCAGCCCTTAAATAGCATCGTAAGTATACATTTTGATGTACAATTAGTGACCCAAAATAACTTCAATATCAGGGCCTCCATCCTAAAGAGTTTATGGTCTAAAAGCTCAAATGTATACTATACGCATAATATAACTGTCATCCTTATATCATGGGACTACCAATAACAATAATGCCATGTATACATAAATTATCAACATATTCTATACATTACAATAGTATTGTGTAAATATTTATCAAAGTAGTTTAATAGTTGAGTCTTCTAAATAAGCGAGGGTTTTTTCAGATTTTTTTAAGTGGAGGAAAAATGCTGATATGCACAACAAAACATGGATGCAACCAGAGTGCTGGAGTATTTTATAATAACACTTTTCTTGTTAATGAGACATTATGACTCTTCCTTTACATTTGCATGAAATGGAGAATCAGCTGGAGGTTAGAATAGGGGACTTGGAATCAGAATTCAGCATCTATTTTCCTGCTATTTATAGAACAATGTTAAAGTAGTTAATGTGTTGTTGCCTTGTGCTCCCTATTGGTAGAAAAGAATACAATAATACTTTAAGTTCCCTTCTCGTGTGTATTACAAAGCCCAGTTAATTATTGTTTTCTACAACATTTCAATAGATGAAAGGGCACTAGACCAGAAGCCAGTAGTTCTAGTTTTATTTCTTATTCTGCCACTGACCTGTTGGATTATGACCTTGGGCAAATCACTCTAGCTTTTATGCTTCAATTTCTGTAAGCTGAAGATAGTGATATTTACTATCCATTTTAAAGCCCTTTGAGATTTATGGATGAAAGAGACTAAAAAAGAGCTAGGCATTATTATTAACATTACTAAGAATATTTTTATACTGTTATTCCCTTTGTTCTTTAAAGGAAACATATTTTCACCCATATTGCTTTTTCAATTTTCTTGACTTCATTATATGGCCTCCATAGATTTCCTCCATCAGTGCCTTACTGTACTCATTTTATATTGGTATCCAGAGGCTTGTATTGTTATTGTTCCCAGTACCTCAATACAGTACATAATGCAGCCTCCTTAGAAATGCATTGCATCAGCCATTATAAAAGTTGATTGTTTTCTAAATGGCAGTAGTATAATTAAAATGGTAGGCAATAGAATCATAGAAATTAGCAATGGAAAAGACCTATTAGGAAATCTAATCTGTCCCCTACCAGTGCAGGAGAGTTGCATACAATACATTTTCTAGTGCTTTACTCAATCTAGTTTTAAGTGTCTCAAGAGATAAGACTCCTACTACTTCTCCAGAATGTGACTTCTACAGTGTTTTATTTTTTTTCCTTCTGAGCTACAACAAAGTCAAGCTAACAATCCTTTTCTAAAAAAATAAGAAATACTGAAGTATCCGTTTATATACTGAATATTAGTAAATAGTTTTTGGACAAAGCTATATTAGAAGTGGAATGATGAAAAAAAAGTAATGAACAGTTAACCTGCAAACTTCAGAAAAGGTAATATTTTCCCATTCATGTTAGCTTTGTATTATACATTGCTATTATTTTATCAAATTTTATGAAAACCATTAATGAATTCCTTTTTCCTTCAGAAGTACTAAAGGCATGTTAAATAAAATGTTGCATTCCTATTTTGTGGAAGGACATTTAGTCATTTACAATATTTTTTTTAAGAATAACTACTTTGCTTTTACAAATTTATTATATTTTCTTCATAAAATGGATAATACACTTCGAAATGATTGCCTTTCCTATTCCTATCCTACTCTTGAAAGCTTTTATTTGTTGCATAAAAGTGAGGTTTTAGAGCAGATGCTCCATGTGATATTATTCATATCTGTCATTTTTCAGTAATGTTATTTGATAGTGCCAAGAAAGGTCAAATTGCTCCTGCAGAGATTCAGTGTAGGTAACTCAAGTGTTCCTGTGCTCCTAAACAATAAGAAAAGTAATACCAGGAAGAAAGTGTGAAAGAAAAATATATTAACTGGGGAGAAAAGGATATGGATGGACAGTATATGTCTGGGATGGGCTAAAGAAATCTGAGGGCCTCACTTGTTATGAAAAGGAATAAGAAAAATGGCAAGTACTGCAAGAATGGAAGACGAAAGCTTTTCAGTAGTCTTACATTATCTCAAGCAGGGCTGAACCATCATAGCAATGAGAGAAGGGTAGAAAAAATAACCAGTATGGTAAAGATACAGGTAGTAGAGACTAGATCAAAAAAGAGAATGTAGGAATATATCTGTCTAGGCCAAAATGTGGATCCTTAAAAAAAAAAATAAAATAAAATAAAATAAACTGCTTCCTTGCCTTGGAATGTCTATGTTTCCTCAGTAAGATTTTCAAAAAACCTAAAATTCTAGCACCGGCCATACATGTATTCTCTTGAGTCCTAATTGCAACAAAATTCAGTTCCAATTTCTCTTCATAAGTAGATGTGGGCGGGTGAAAGCCCGCCATGCCCCTGCTTCTCCGAAGCCCCCCAGACACCTCAGACATCCCCCAGCAGCCGCAAAGGCCCCTGCCAACCCCCAGCACAGCCGGAAGCAAGCGGGGCTCATGGTGGGAAGGGGTTAACCCCTCTCTGACCACTGGGAGGAGGCAGCTGCGTGGAGCCGGGCTGGGTCAAGCCCCCGCCCAGGCCCCTACTTGACCCAGCCCCTCAGGGAGAGAGAAAATAAGGAGGGGGTACTCACCAGTCCCCCTCCAGTATGGCAGGGCCTCCCCTTGCCCAAGAACAGCTTTCCCGGACAGCAGGCCCACTGCACATGCGTGCAGTTTAAAAGGGCCCGCCAAACAGTGAAAAAGCCCAGTTAGGCTCTGGAGCAGTGAGAGACACGTGGGTGAAAGCCCGCTGTGGCCCTGCTCCCCTGAAGCCCCCCAGACACCTCAGACACCCCCCAGCAGCCACAGAGCCCCCTGCTGACCTCCAGCACAGCCAGAACAAAGCGGGGCTCATGGTGGGAAGGGGTTAACCCCTCTCTGACCACTGGGAGGAGGCGGCTGCGTGGAGCCGGGCCAGGTCAAGCCCCTGCCCAGGCCCCAACTGTGCCCAGCCCCCCAGAGAGCCACGTGAACAGGCTGCACAAACAGATGCACTGTCTGCTGGTGTGTGAGTTAGCACGGAGTTTGTGCAGGAGGGGGCGCGAGAGGGCCCGACACCCTGCCTGCGAACCCCTCAGGGTAGTCAGTCCCAGCCATAGCCAGCCTATCAGAGGCATGATACGCGCCGCGCCCCTCGGGTTCCCTCGGGCTCTGTGACTCCCCCATCGGGCACCTCAGAGACGGCCACCCAGACAGAGCCCATGGTTCCAGGCTCCATGCAGACTGAGCCCTTGGCTCTTGGCTGCGGGGGCTGCCTGTCCCTTTTTCAGGCTCTGGGGCCCGGGAGCATGGCCACCTCCCCTTGCGGGGTCTGCTCCCTACTGGGGTCTCTGGCGCGCCAGCTGGAGGAGCTCCAGGCCACAGTTCCGCGGCTATGTGCCATCAGGGACTGTGAGCAGGAGATTGACTCCTACTGCCAGGCACTTCTCCCTCCAGGACAAAAGAGGATTTTGGGACCTAACACTCTGTCCAGTCAGGATACCTTGGCATGGACCAAGGTGGTCAAGGGCCCTAAGACCTGCCGCACCAAGGTCCCTGCCCCGCTGGAACTTAGCAACAGGTACGCACCTCTTGCAGCTCCAGTAGAGCCTGCTGAGTTGTCACCTCCCACAGGCAACACAGGCACAACTGCAGCTACCATCCCCACTCTCCCCAAGACAAAATGTAAAGTGTTTGTTGTGGGAGACTCCATCCTGAGGGGGACTGAGGGGGCAATCTGCCACTCCAACCCCTTAGCCTGGGAAGTCTGCTGCTTCCCAGGGGCCCACATCTGGGACATGGCAGAGAAGATCCCAAAGCTCCTCCAGCCCACAGACCACTATCCCATGTTGCTTATTCATGTGGGCACCAATGACATGGCTCGGAGTGCTCCCAAATGGATCATGAGGTGCTATAGGGATTTGGGAGTGGGGCTTAAAGGTCTGGGAGCACAGATGGTGTTTTCTTTGATCCTCCCAGTCTTGGGCTATGGGCTGAGGAAGGAGAGGAGTATCCACGTAGTGAACCAAAGACTGCAGCGCTGGTGTCATCGGGAAGGCTTTGGCTTCCATGACCACAGCCCGCTCTTTGGTGAGAGAGGCAGTGAGCTGCTGGGAAGAGATGGCCTCCATCTCTCTCCCCTGGGGAGGAGGCTCTTCTCAGCCAGACTGGCTGACCTGCTTCACCGGGCTTTAAACTAAGCCCGCTGGGGGATGGGGAACTACTGCCACTGCTGGCCTGCTGAGCAACCCTTGCAAAGCCAGAAGACCAAGCCACTTAAGGGAGCCCACCCTTGCTCCAGCCCTGGTACAATCTGTGGGCAAGGCAAGAGCCCCCAAGGGGACACTTGCCTGCCCGTACACTAATGCCAGGAGCTTGGGGAACAAGCAGGAGGAGCTCATCCTCCTGCTTAGTGCAAAGAATTATGATGTCATTAAGATAATGGAAACCTGGTGGGACTCCACCCATGACTTGACCACAGGTATAAATGGCTATACCCTGTACAGGAAGGATCGTGTAGATAAAAGGGGTGGGAGTGTAGCTCTCTATGTTAAGGAAAGCTACATGTCCCTGCAAGCTGATGTTGGTGACCAGGGTGGACAGCTAGAGACCCTCTGGGTTAAAATTCATGGGGAACATGGCACAGGGGACACAATGGTGGGAGTCTACTACAGACCTCCCACCCAAAGTCCTGAGCTTGACCAGGAGTTTGCCCGGGAGTTGGCTGAGGCTGCATGCTCCAGGACCATGGTTGTCATGAGTGACTTGAATTACCTGGACATCTCGTGGGAGGATCACTCAGCAAAATCCGAGCGGTCGCAAAGCTTTCTCTCATGCGTGGATGACCTCTACCTGTCTCAAGAAGTCTATGGGCCAATGAGAGGCAAAGTGCTGCTCGACCTGGTACTGGCTACAGGGGATGACCTAATCGGTGACCTAGTGATTGATGGGAAGCTGGGTGACAGTGACCACGAGCTGATCACCTTCAACATCCACCGTAAAGCTGGCAAGTCAGTCAGTAACACAGAAGTCCTTGCCTTCAGAAAAGCTGACTTTGACAAGCTCAGGAGGCTTGTCAGTCAGGCCCTAAGGGACCATGACCCCAGGGAGAGGGGAGTTCAAGAAGAGTGGTTGCTCCTCAAGGGAGTGATCCTCAATGCACAAGCTAAGTCTATTCCATCTCAAAGGAAAGGCAGCAACAGGGCACAGCAGCCCTCCTGGCTCTCCAGGGACCTAGCAGACTTCCTAAGGCTAAAAAGGAAAGCCTACAAAGGATGGAGGACAGGATTCACTGGATTATTCTGTACTAGTCTTGTCCTGAAGGGAGCAAACCAGGAAAGCCAAGGCTGCAACTGAACTCCAACAAGCTTTGAGCATCAAGGACAACAAAAAGTCCTTTTTCAGGTATGTGGGGAACCGAAGAAAAAGCAAGGGCAACATTGGACCCCTGCTGAACCAGATGGGGCAACTGACAACTGATACCCAGGGAAAAGCCAACCTATTAAATGGGTACTTTGCGTCAGTCTTTCATCAGTCCCATGGGACGTCGATGCCCGATACGGGACAGGGAGGTCTGGGTGAGGGAGAACCCCTGCCCTCCATAAATGCTGACCTCGTGAAGGAACAACTTGAAAAGCTGGATACCTTCAAGTCACCCGGCCCTGACAATCTGCACCCCAGGGTACTCAAGGAGCTGGCGAGCGTCATAGCCCAGCCCCTGTCATGGATCTTTATTAACTCCTGGTGCTCTGGTGTAGTGCCTGAAGACTGGAGGAAGGCCAATGTAGTGCCAATCTTCAAGAAAGGGAGGAAACTGTATCTGGCTAACTATAGACCTATTAGCCTGACTTCTTTCCCAGGGAAGCTCTTAGAAAAGTTTATTGAAGAGGCCATCCTTAATGGACTGGCTGACGCCAACATCCTAAGGGATAGCCAGCATGGGTTTGTTGTGGGTAAATCTTGCTTGACCAATCTCATTTCCTTCTATGACCAGGTGACCTATCACCTGGACAAGGGAGAAGAGATTGATGTCATATATCTTGACCTCAAAAAAGCCTTCAATTTGGTATCCCATGATCACATCTTAGCGAAACTGGCCAGTTGTGGCTTTGGGTCCACCACGATCCGCTGGCTGGGAAATTGGCTCTGTGGTCGGACCCAGAGGGTTGTAATTGATGGCAGTCACTCATCGTGGTGTCCTGTAACCAGTGGGGTCCCTCAAGGCTCTGTGCTTGAACACATATTGTTCAACATCTTCATTAATGATGTGGACATTAGAGTCAGAAGTGGACTGGCCAAGTTCACCGATGACACCAAACTTTGGGGCAAAGCATCCATACCAGAAGATAGGCGGGTGATCCAGGATGACCTAGACAGGCTCCGCAAATGGGTGGATGATAACCTGATGGTGTTTAACACTGAAAAATGCAAGGTTCTCCACCTTGGGAAGAAAAAACTGCAGCATCCTTATAGGCTCAGCAGTGCTACGCTGGCTAGCGCAACGGAAGAACAGACTTGGGGGTCATCATTGACCACAAGATGAACATGAGCCTGCAATGCAATGCTGCAGCTAGTAAAGCAACCAAAATGCTGGCTTGCATCCATAGATGCTTCTCGAGCAAATCCTGGGATGTCGTTCTCCCCTTGTACTCGGCCTTGGTGAGGCCGCAGCTGGAGTACTGCATCCAGTTTTGGGCTCCACAATTCAAAAAGGATGTGGAGAAGCTTGAGAGGGTCCAGAGAAGAGCCATGTGCATGATCAGATGTCAGGAAAAAAGACCTTATGACGACAGGCTGAGTGCCATGGGGCTCTTTAGCCTGGAAAAGCGCAGGCTCAGGGGTGACCTGATGGCCATCTATAAGTTTATCAGGGGTGACCATCAGTATCTGGGGGAATGTTTGTTCTCCAGCGCTCCCCAAGGGATAATGAGGTTGAATGGTCTACTGAAACTACTGCGAGACCGTTTCAGGCTGGACATAAGGAAGAATTTCTTTACTGTCCAAGCCCCCAAGGCCTGGAACAGTCTGTCATCGGAGGTGGTTCAAGCACCTACATTGAACACCTTCAAGAGCAAATTGGATGCTTATCTTGCTGGGATCCTATAACCCCAGCTGACTTCCTGCCCTTTGGGTGGGGGGCTGGACTCGATGATCTTCCGAGGTCCCTTCCAGCCCTAATGTCTATGAAATCTATGAACTGTGACTCTATGTCACTTGTGAGGCTCTCCCAGGTAAGTCTGCTCTGAACATACCTACTGGATCAGGACTAGCACAAACCATAATTTGGTTGTTGCTCTGCTTTCTTTTATTTAGTAGCTCAGTGGTCAGTGCATGCAGCTGTGGTGTAAGAGATAGGGGTTCAAATCAATTCTAGCAGATTTACAACAGGCATTCCTGTGCAGATTTCCTGTATCATGGCAGGGTGTTTTTTTATCAGTGAGTATGTGAAATTTGGAACTGGGTTTTTTCTCAGTCTTCCCTGGTAAAGTTGTTCTACTTTCCCAAAGCACATTGAATGGATCCAGACCATGCCAGGACAAGAAATGTAGAACTTGCCAACACATTTCCATCACCCCCATAATTACTACACCCCACAACAGAACCATCAGCATTCCTCGATCTTATACCTGCACCTCCAGAAATGTAATATCTCGTCCAATGCACCAAATGCCCTCATGGAAAATATGTAAGAGAAACCAAACAATAACTGTGCACCAGAATGAACACTCACTGTAAATCCATTAAAGATAAGAATACCCAGTTACCTGTGGGGGCACATTTCTCACAAGGAAAGCACTCTCTCTCCAATCTCTCAGTTCTAATCCTCAAAGGAAATTTACAAAATACCTTTCACAGATAAGCCTATGAACTCCACTTCATCTACCTACTGGATGCAAAAAATCATATAACCTGTCTAACATATGACTCCCCTCTACTTTTTACCAGCTATTCTCCCTTTCTTCCCATCCTCCTGTCTCTCATTCTTTGTCTACAGCTACATTCATTCCCCTTTGCCCCCACCCCACCTGTCTCTCATCTACTGACCACCTCAATTTACATTTTAACTGACTGGCTTTCTGACATACCTATTGGCCTCTGGCTGCTTTGCCACTCCATCCAGGAAGAGCACAATGCTTCCTCAGCTGGATGAAGGGTGTTTGTACGTGAAAGCTTGATAAGAAGATTTTTTCCTACTTTTTCAGTTGGTCTAATAAAAGATATCAGATTTACCTTGTCTACTTTCGTAAGATACTTAACTTTTCATTGCATCAGAGAAAGTGACAGATTTGAGTCATAATGTGGGGATTAGTATACTCACTTTGAAGACTTTTGTTTCAGAATTCCTACAAAAGAGAATAGCTTCAACAAGAGAATATATATCACTGTTGGCTAGAGATCAGGTCACATTCCCAGAAAGTGGGAAGATCAGTGTATAAGCCCCTCCAAATTAGCTGCATGCTAAAGCATGTGTAAATGCACCTACATGGAGAGCTATTCTAACCAATAGTGATTTGCTTTCATACTTTCCAGCCATGTTCTCTAACCAGTGAGCTACTAAATACTCTAAAGTAAGAGGAACAGTATTACCTTCCCCCTACTCTGTCCTAGGGAACTAATTCCAGGATAATATTCGTGGATTTTAATCCCAAAGTACCATAGTAGGTACATAGGAAAATGTGGATTAAGTTTAGGCCTATGTAAAAGCGTGTGTAGACATGCCTACAACGAACCTCATATTAGTCCCAAGTTAGGATCCTAAACTGCTAAGATGGGTAAATTTTAGGCCCTACTTCTCTGCTCAGTATTTCCTATTGAATAGTCTACACAGTTCCCTGATAACTTTCCTGGCCTGTGTGTCTCCATTTCTTGGGTGACTTAGAACCAGGCAACTCTGAGTCTAACTTCCATTTGCAGATGCATTGCAAGCTAACCCTCATTGTCTGAGAGAAATATTTCCACTGATGTTAGAGCTCCATGGGCACATCTACATGTGCTATTAGCATGCAGCAATAAACTCTGGTGCATATCACGCCAGAGTTTATTGTTCCTGGATGCACCATTTGAATGTGCACCCAGGACCACAGCATGTTAAGCCAGGTTGGAGCACTCGTGACTGGCAGGGTTCTGGGGGTTCATCCTGCCAGGCTGGGGCTGGTCCAACCCAGCTCAACATGCTGTAGAGAGGCTGGCTGGGGCATGAGGGCACTCTAGTGTGGGGCCAGCCAAGAGGCAGCCCCTGCACTAAAGTACCCTTATGCCCCTACCAGCCACATAAGCATCTATATGTGCATTGCTGCAGAGTAAAACACTCTGCAACAGAATAGTACTTGTATTTACAAGTATTACCTTGCTGTGGAATTAATTAGTTGCCTAATAGCCCTGCCCATGTAGACATGAGACATTTACTGCTGAGCTAGTCTGTTCAATAGTAGATGTCTCTTTTAGATGCATCCTGTTTTTCTCAAGCTCTGAAGACAGTAAAGGCTTTGCCTGTATACCCTTCATATTTATTAGTGCAGTGCCAAAGCTATTGTTTCATTGTTTCTAATATCTTTAGACCTTCGGTCACACTTCTTTTCCCCAGACATACTCATATCCCGTTTGCCCTGTCATTCTCTTTGGGCCACATTTACTGTACTTGCAGACCCCTTATATCACCAAAATGCATAAAGGGACCCTAGGACATTGTGAAATGAGACCCAGCAATTTTATTATACAAAAGAGTTTTAGAAAGTAACAATTTCAAGATAAAAACCAATATGTGTGCAAAGATCACAATACATCACTGGACCGCAGCACTTCTCTCTGTAGTTGTAAACAATGTCACTATTAGGGTTCTCCACTTTTGTGCAGTTGCCCACATATTGCACACAAAATTATTTTATTTCAGAACGCCTGTTACATTCTGAAACACCCTTACATTTGTATGCACAAAAGGAGCAAGATTTCTCTTCAGGAGAAAGTATCCCCTTGTCCTTACTGTACAGCCTCAAGAATGCTTCTGATAAGTAAACCAGCAAAAGCTGAATAATGTTATTTGGGCTAAAATTCAGCGGAATACTCATTTCAAGCCTGTGGCAAAGCCAAGATCTGAGTAACTAAAGAGAGCGAGAGATGGAGAGAGAGATTTCACTGGAGGCTCAGGTTTAAATATACAAATCCTACTGGGAATGTATTTCTTTCAGAAGTTTTTGTTGTAAAACAATAATATAACTTTCCAATTTTATGTTAACACAACATTTCCTACCTCAGATTAGTGAGATCAACCAGCCAATAATCAACCTTATGCTTAAGCCCCTGGCAGATCCCCTGTCACATCCTGCTGCCAGTGGGGAACCTGGCATTATGATTGACTCTTTCAAGACTCCCAAATGTGCCATTCAAGGTTTCAGTGTACTCCCAAGTCTGGGAACACCAATCAGCTAACTGATGCTCTGAGATGCAGGAGTACACCAGAGCAAGGGACTCAAATAGGACCCTGCATTTGCATCACCAGTCATCTGCCTGACACTGGAACCTTGAAAGACTCTGGGGGTGTGTAGCTGGAACAGGGGCCCTAAAATAAAGCAGTAGGTTTTAAGGAACACCTCTTCAATTTAGGGCTGATTAAACTCTTGTGTTGTGCACACACCCTGCTGACTTACCTGCTTCTCTGGTGGGGAGGAGAGGGTGGAGTGGTCCCTGGTCTGCAGGGGATGCTGGTGCTTCCCTCCATAGCAGCTGCATCCCACCCCCCCAGTTGGCACCCACCCACAAGCACCTAACTTGGGGAGTCCCAGGGGGCACTGTAGTTGTGGAAGGAACACCGGGCCCCTGCACAGTTCAGGCAGGCAGGCAGGCTGCCGTGGGGAGGGGGAAAGATCAGGTTTGCCCCTTTTTTTGGGCAGAGCTGCTTTCCTGGGCTGAACCCAGTGCTTTGCTCCCCAAGTCAGTTAAGGTGTATTAAAAGAGTTTTAGTGTGCTGCTCCCCAAGTCAGTTAAGGTGCATTACACCACTGAATTTCCTACAGCAGCTGGAATTAATACACAATACACTACCGAGGCATGCAAACACCAACATCCTTAAAGCAGTGCAAAAGCATTTAGTCTGCTTTAAAGTGTCATGCAGACATGCCTCTTGTTTCATCTATACATGGCCTTTGGTGTGCACGTAAGGCTGGTAGCACTCATCAGCTGATTGGCACTGTCCATGCCTTCCATTGCATAAAAACTTCAAAATATATGTAATAACTTGGTAGTTTTTGTTTCATTTGCACCATTAATTGCTTAAATGTGTGATCAAGATACTACTTAAAATGGTATTAACTGGTTAATTATGCTGTTGGTGTAATTTCTTCCAGTGGCATTAAGGACATATTCCAGACCTCCTTTACAGATGTTGTGTCTAAATAGGGTTAAATGCAAGCTAAAACCAAACATCGTACCAGGTTCATCCAGGATCAATATGCACTGCAAAGGCATATGAGATGTGACTTTTTAAAAGTAATTAAACGTATTTGTACTTCTTCTTGAGAAAATAAAAGAATTAAACTAGATGCCAATCTATACCCTCCGTATGGCAACAAGGGCCTTACATTTGCTCCTAAGCACATAAAATTCAAAAGTGCATGGTGTCCGTACAGTTTGTGTACCCAAGGCTACAAATAGACATTACTCTTGCCCTGGGAGAAAATACATTTCCTCATGTCTATCTTGAACCTGCATGCAGAGGCTGAGAAGCACTGTGCAGATATCAATTGGGCTAGAACTACAAACAAGGTGTCTGTCAATTTCCTCATGTCTACTTTGAATTTGCAGAGGGTATCCTTGGTGTTCTCCATGTCAGTTTCACAGAGAAGTGACATGATCCAGTGGCCCCTGGTGGCACATTATACTTCACTGTCCCACAGGAGTCTTCCATGGAAAGAGTGGAAGCAAGCATCCTTCAGCCATAAGGAGGTATACCTATGATCTGAATAGTCATCCACCAGCAGCTGTCGCCATCTGGTGAGATACCACATGCATGCACTATAGCTGTGCCGTACATGCAATGTGCTCACTTTCATGAAGAAGAGATGGGTTTGACCCATATAGGTTTACAGGGTTATTCATTTATTACAATGCATTCTTTTACTTGTTCTGCTGATCTCTCTCTCTCGCTCTTTTTTTTTTTGTATTTCTGTTGTGCTGTTTGATACAAGTTCTTCCAAAACTGTGACATGTATGGGGCATGAAAATCACCCCCAAAAATGGCTGCTCAGTAGGGCTGTGTGAAATTTTACTGTCTGTTTTGTTTCAACCCAGTTTAACTCATTTTGAGCTCAAACCAGTGAGACTGAAATGAAAGGAGGGCAGTCGCTGAAGCTGGGCTTGCCTGCAGGGAAAGAGAAAGTAAGGCGAGGGAGGGGAACAGTGCTTTCAAAATGAAACAAAACTCAAAATAAAACACTGTCCCATCAAAATGGCGAAATGGAAATTGAAATGAAATGGTGCTGTTTTGCACAGCTCTATTGCTCAGTGTGCTTCTTGACTTTGCCAGCACCAGCGATGTCTCCTTTCCTCCTTCCTTCCCAAGAGCTGGCTTCAGCAGCCCAGACCTGATCAGAAAAGCAGTGTGGGGAGGAGCTGTCCAGTCCAAGCTGAAAGATGGCTGAAGGATCACCCTCCCCCCAGGCCATAGTTCATAGTGGCAGCACAAATGCAGTGAAAATAAAGGGCCGTGAGTTGCCCAGTGAATAACACCAAAGTCTCTTCCACAAAAATGTTGTCACTCACAATCGTAACACTCAGCGGGCACTTTACTCCATGTTTTCAGAGGAGAGAAACCTGTGGACACCTGACCAGCAAAAAGCATGCTGTGGCCACCTGGTGGGAGAAGAGCAGCAGTGCTTTTAACCACACTTTAAACCTAATTGAAAAGGTGATTTTTGGAAATGCCAGTCCTGCGACTTTTCAATTCTAGCACAGAGGTACAACCAATCATGGCACAAATGTGACCACTATTTATAGCCCAAGGGTCATTGTGTTTCTGGTGTCTTTAAGATCTCCCATGGGTTGTGGCTATCTTGTTATATCTAAAGGCAACATAAATTTACAGAGAGAGGTTCAGAGTGTTTGAAACCAGTCTTTTGGCAGCATCAGTTGACGTTGCACACAGAACTTGAGAGGATTTCTTAAGGGCATCCATACCAAATAAAAAACAAACTCCTCCAGACACAGGTCACTCAAAGAAAATAACCCATTTAAGGTAAAAGGCAGTCCAGCAAGCTTATCAGCAGTCTGAATCCCCAAGACAGCACCAGAGGCCTTTACACAGCCATTAGCATAGCCAGTAGAAGAGTCACAGACACAGCCAAGCAGCCAGCCAAGAAAACAGCCAAGGGTTTTGTGACAGACACAGATGTTGCTGCTAAAAAATTTATTCTAGACCTTGGCATCTGAGTCCTTTATCTGTCAAATGTGTCCTGTATGTAGCCGCAGCTATGGAGTTTACTGATGAAGGGGAAAAGCGGGAGAAAAGTCAAGCAATATTTGCATCACCAGTGATAGGATGGAGTCTGGTAAAGTTAACTGGAAGAGTGGTACACATTTACTTTCATCTCCTGGAAAGATTTCACCTTATGAAACAATTGCCACTCACCTTTTTATAATGATATAAAACAATAAAAACAGCCACAATTAGATTGAACGCTGTTCAGGACAGGGATCCTTGTGTGAAATAGGTTTGTACAGGGGAGGAAAATCAAAGCATTTGGGGATACTCAGAAAGAAATAACTTTAAAATAGAATTTTATCACATCATTATAATTCCCAGAAATTGAGGATTTTTTAATGCAAAATTGCATGGGCATAGGCTATGTTGCATATTAAATGTTTAAATTTCTTCAAGGAGCAAGGTCTGGGAAAAATATTATCAATTATCTGGCTCCCCTTTCAGTCTATGCAGTTACCTAAATAGTGGTTTGATGAAGCAGAATTAAAAGAATATATATACACACACACACACACATATATACATATATACACATATATATATACACATACACACATACACACATGAATTAATTTATAGGCAACCATTTGACATAAATTTAGAATATATCTTATTCTGGATATTCAAAAAGGACTCCAATTAACTTCAATGAGATTTCTTATTAAATGATGAGAATATTATCTGAAACTGGCTGGAAATAGGGACGCTGATGTAGTAAAGGTCTGGCATGGAGAAGAATAAAACTAAACACAAGAGAAGAGCAACTGGCTCATTCACTTCCCTGGAGACCTGGAGATAACATTTTCATTTTTAGCTTATCTGGAAGAGTTATTGTCCAATTTTAAAGGACACAACTGTCCTTTGTTTCAGCAGCACTTTTCAAAAGTTCTCATCAACTACAATACTTTGACACCTGCTAAGTGTACATAGTCTATGCCTTGCATAGTTCACACTGCCAAACAGATTAGGACTCAAATGAAAGTTAATGACAACATATCAACCGACTTCCATGTGTGCAGTACCTGGTCTATGAGAGTAAGGAAAACATCAGGGAATGGGGCTGTATGGCCAGTGACCTCTTCTGCCCTAATAATTTCTCTTCCAAGGAAAGGAGGAGAGGGATTCATAGTCCTTCCGCTCCTTATTTCCTGCCCTGAGAGGAGGTCATATTTGCATCCTTTTTTCATTATTTATCCAGCTTCTTCATCTGGGTAACAAATAAAACCAGAGATTTCACATGTTTGGCCTCCCTCAATAGCTTTTTCTGTCTCCAAATACCAAAAAAGAAAACTTGTATTTAGATCTTCAGGTAAATTATATTGGTGCCAGCTAATCTCCACACATTTACAAGCAAATAAATTGTGGTCATGCTTTGATGTAGAACCTCATCTAAACTGAGAACAAGTACAAAATGGATTTTATTATATATCTCTCCCATCTATTTCTAAATATTTCTTAAACATTACCCTTTTCAGTCCTAAGCATCATCTCTGCTTAATACATATCTTTTTCCCCTGCTGGTTGTACTGTAAATGCCTGTAGAACAAACACCTACCCTTTCTTAGGGAAATAACTGCATCTTTACCCTTTTAACACTACATCTAGCTGCTTATCCTTATCTTTGGAAGATAATCCCAGAGGGCTTGAAGACAGCTGCTCTATTCTGCCTGGGCTAATACTGTTATCATCAGTTCCTGCACTGTTTTACCATCTAGCATACCCTTATTCCAGCCTTCTCCAGGATATACCACACGCACCGGAGTTATAGTATAGAACGTGAGATAACACAGCAAATTTTTAATCAGCTGTGATGATTCCAAAGAGTCCCTTTCAGTAGAAATAGCAGGGTACAGAGTATCCTGGTTCAATCAGAGATAACCTCTCATTTGGTTCATACACTAAGTAAAAGTAAAACAATTAAAATAGTAAAATCATTGTGCATAGTAGCCCTGATTGAAATATTGACAATATTCAAGAGAAAATCCAGTAGGGTAACTAGGGGTGGACCCATTCCAGGTGGTTATTTAGAGAGGGCATCCCCAAGGAGCCAGGTGGTTATTCAGCAGCAACCTAAGTTGGCAATGGCAGCACAGTCAAGTAAGACTCTCCTCACTTAATACCTTCCCACCACTTCAGTGTTTGGCACAGGCTCCTACCATTCTCCCCTCTCTCTCCCTCCCTCCCCCGCCTCCAATCTCTGCTCAAGGCAAAATTGCTAGTCATCTGTCTTACAAATATCAAATGATGAGTATAGTTATTTACTGGGTGATGCCATTCATTAGAATCATAGAAAGTTAGGATTGGAGGGGACCTCAGGAGGTCATCTAGTCCAACCCACTGCTCAAAGAAGGATGATCCCCAACTAGATCATCCCAGACAAAGTTTTGTGTAGCCAGGTCTTGAAAATCTCCAAGGACAGAGATTCCACCACCGTTCTGGGTAACCTGTTCCAACATTTTACTACCCTTCTAGTGAGAAAATTCTTCCTAATATCTAACCTAAACTTCCCTTGCTGCAACTTGAGACAGTTACTCCTTGTTCTGTCATTAACTACTTCATAGGTGGCCGACCTGCAGCACGTGTCCCAAGTGGCATCCAAAAGATTGGGGAAGACCCAAGCAGCACAGCAGACAATAATAATTTAATAATTGAGTTATTAAAGTTGAAGCCAAGTTAAGCCATATTCTTGGTGCGTTGTCTTGGTTCTTGTGATGTCTAAAACAAATAGATTTTCATTTATAAAAGCATAAGAAAAATTCAAAATAATTAAATCATTTCTATTCATGGCCAGTAACTAAAAACTTAACTTTAAAATCTCTTTCTTCTATTTAATCACGGGAATGTTCCTTTCATATAGTAAAAAATAAATAAAACCAAATGTATGCTATGTCACCCTGCTAGAATGCAAGGTCTAAGAATAAGTGCTAATGAGAAAATGGATTTGAATTCCATTCCTATCATAATATAATCAATATCTAAAGAACTACTTTTGAAAGTAAATTTAATTATCTTCCTTGTGGGATTGTTTCAAAAAATGCATGCTTCCCCATTAACATTCAAATAAATGTTTGATATGTGTTGTCAAAACAAAGGCAGATATAACAGGACTTACTACAGAGTTTGCAGAAAACTTTTTAAATTGGCTTAGGAGACCAAATATACAAACATATTTAGAAACAAAGACTATAGGAAATATCATGATGCATAAATGTCTGTCTCTCCACACCTACAAGTCAGAGAAAATTGATTGTTTATGGTTTGACTTCTTGATCCTAAAGGTAACTTTTGTTCCCTGTTTAAAAGGCAAGCAAAATTTTATCCAGGTGACAGATAGTGAGACCACACACGAGTGTGTTTTCTTGATTTGTGATAGTAAGTATTCCAATTCTATGCACGTAAGAAAGACTTTTAATATGCAAAGCTGTTGTGGTTGAGTATCTCCCAATACCTGGATGAAGGGACAACTGCGGAAGAAGGGAATGCTATGTTGGATGGAGGGAAAGTCGTGCATATAGGGTATTTGGACTTCAGCAAGGCTTTTTACAAAGGTCCCACACAACATTCTCACAAGGTTCGGCCGGACAAAACTACTATAAGGTGAACAGATAATTGGCTCGATAGCCACAAGCAAAGGGTAATTATTGCAGGTCCATGCCACATTGACAGGAGGTTTCAAGAGGAGTGCCACAGGGGTCTGTCCCGGGCCTGGTGCTGGTTAGCATGCTTATTAACAATTTGGATGCTGGCATAGAGAGCTTCTTGAGCAAGTTTTCAGACAACACAAAACTAGATTGAGAAGCACTACAGACACAGTTTCATAGATTCATAAATTGTAAGATTGGAAGATCATCTGGTCCAGCTCCTTGCACTGAGCAGAAAAAATAACTAGGGGTCAGGTGACCTCAGCAAGGTGACTGTCTAGTCTCCTCTTGAAGATTTCCAAAGTAGGTGATTGCATCCCCTCTAGAGGGATCTTATTCCAGTCTGGACACCCTGACTGTGAAGTTTTTCCTAACGTTGAGCCTGAATCGGTCTTCCAGGAGTTTGTGGCCATTACTCCTGGTTTTCCCCCCAGGTGCCCTGATGAACAGTTGCTCACCAAGCCCTTGATGTACTTCCCTAGTGCAGCAGTAAGCTGCTCCCAGGTCCCCTCTCAGCCTTCAGTCCCAGATCCCTCAGCCTTTCCTTGTATGGCTTGCTGTGTAAGACTCTGATTATATGGGTGGCTCTTCTTTGCAATCTCTCAAGCTTGTCCACAACCTTGTTAAAGTAATCCCAGAACTGGTTGCAGCACTTCAGCTGCAGTCTCACCAGTGCTGAGTACAGCAGAGCATTGATTGATGTATGCCACAGTATCATTTGCCCTATTGGATACAATATCTCACTGCCAGCTCATATTCATACTATGGTCTATTATTACTTGCAGATCCCTTTCATTCGTGGTGCTAGTCAGGATAAGAGAAGGATGAGAGCATAATTCAGAAGGACCTCAACAGATAGGAAAGTTGGGCTACAACTAAAAAGATTAAATTTAATGCGGATAAATGCAAGGTAATACATCTTGAAAGGAATAATAAAAAAACACAAATACAAAATGGTTGACACCTGGCTGGATGGCAACACTATAGAAAAGGAATTAGGAGTGTTGGTAGATCACAGATTCAGTATGTGTCTGCAGTGTGATGCAGTTGCCAAAAGGCAAATGCAGTTTTGGGATGCATCAACAGGAGCATTACGTGCAAGATGGGGAAGATGATAGTGCCTCTCTACTTGGCATTGTTTGGGCCTCATTTAGAGTCCTATGGGCATGTCTACATGTACTTTTACATCCCTAAACTTAATGCACATTAGTCTAATGTGTATTAAAGTGATTTAGGTGCACATCTACACATGCACATGCTAAGGCTAATCAATAAGGGTGTGCAAACCGATTTAGGACTAAAGTTAGTCCCAAGTCAATGGACACACACAGTATTAATGTGCATTAGCATGTCTATACCTTTGCTAATATGATTTAGTTATTCACGCATAAATTTGATCCCTGGTTTATGCAACCACATAACTGTCTTTTTGGCACTTACGTACACTTGGGTTAGGTTCAAGTTCACTTTTAGTTTTCCTAAACAAAACCTAGAGATAACTGTGTGCCTAATTTTATCTAAATCTCTAGTGACAGTCGAATTGAAGAACTTTATTCTGAATTCAGAAAAAAAACGGAAAATCCAGGTAATTTGGGCTTTGTAAAATGCGACTGTTTCAGTTTTTGTTTTGAAATATAACAGGCAGAAAGGCAGAGAGATAAACAAATGGACAGACTGATGAAGCTAGTATAAAAACAAGATAAGCTGAAAGTCTGTTTTAATAAAAGAAAATAAGTCACTATTAATTAATTTGTACCAGTTTGTTCCTCTTACCAGCAAGTAAGAGAAGATGCAAGGTATGTGGTTCAAATAAGCCACAATTACTTGTAATGTGGAGATAAGCTTTCTTTCCTTACTCATTTCCACCCACCTCGTGTGGTCTGTAATCAGTCGGGCTCCTGGTTTTATCTGATTTAAAAAAATCCCCAATTTTTGTATTTAAAAAGTAACCCCAAATCCACATTTTATCCCTGATTAAAATGAAACACCAGTAATATATAGGTAAATCTATAGCGGTGGTTCATTTTAATCACAGAAAATTGTGATTTTGGGTTACTTTTTAAAATCCCAAAATTGGGGATTTTGATCAGAGAAAATCAGGATCCCTAATAATCAGACTTCCCCCTTCCAGAGAGGGTCTTAGGCTACTGTGACACCTCTTGCTTTCCACACCCTGCTCCCCTCCCCCCAACACTCACTTCATATATCGGCTAAAATGAATAAGAAATAAGGGGTTGGCTCACCATTTTCCCAGACCTAAACTCCTTTTCCTAGCTTCCTTAGGGGATACTTTAATTCCACTTCTGTTTGCAGTTTATTAGGAATAAACTACCATACCCCAAACAGATTCCATACAGAATGAACACCTGCAGTGAATACCTGCAGCCAGTTAAGTAATTGTTAATAAAACCTAACCAATTTACCACCCTGACCTCCTGTGAAAATGGTAAAATAATCTCAAAGACGACAACACAGAAAGCAGAAGTTAGTCTGGAAATGAAGAATAAAGTCCCTCCCAGACAAACAAATGCTGACTAAATGCACACAGCAGAACATAAGATCTAGTTTTATTCTGCTCCCTTCATTTAGGTTCAGAGCATTTTATTCTGTTTTACCTTTGCCTCTTTATAGTTTTCTGTAGATAAAAGCTGGTATCCTCCAGAGCATTTAAAGATAAGGCTATGTGTTTGAGAAGTTCAGTGATTTAGTTAGTCTCCATTATTTCTACTTGGAGGTCACATATGGTGAAATTATTTTAATTACAATTTAATTTTGATGCAGATTATGTAATAGTTTCCTATTGAAAATTTAAAAAAATACATATTGATTGAAAATCTATGATGTTGCCATTAACTGAAATCAGTGCAGCTTTATAACTTTCTGATGTTACCCAGAGAAATCAATAGTGCATCTTACATATATATATATATATATAACATATATATAGGTACTGTCACCTGTGTTTTATTCAAAAATTGGCAACTCCAAAAAGTCTTCATCATATGGAGTTGGTTCTATTTAGTAACTTGTGACAAATGGCAACATTACCTGAATAATGTTTGTTACTTCAACAATTTCCAAGACTTATTGTAGCTCCAATTTGCAAAAGAGATTCACAAAGATGTCACTATTGCATTTTCATTCATTTAATTTCCATTCATTCATCCATTCTTTCATTCATTTACTTAAATTTGACAATATTAAAATAATAGTTTAGGAAAATTTGTACCTGGCAGGGTCTTGGTACACTATGTTGCTAAGAGCCAAAATAAATTTCTAATCTCTCTTCTAAAACAAATTATTTTTGACCCACATTATGGGTAAAAAATTAAGCTCATTGGGCATAGGCTGTATAACATAAATCAGATCTGTTTCTGAATAGTTGACTCACCCTTGGATCTTTGAAAACTCCTGGCACTCTGGTGTCGTGCCCGAAGACTGGAAGAAGGCCAATGTGGTGCCGATCTTCAAGAAAGGGAGGA